>NC_077230.1:208623109-208928109 GCF_027887165.1 Monodelphis domestica
AACTCTATTGGAATGTGAACCTCATTGGCATGGGAGGTTCCTCCTCCTCCCTTCTTAAGATTACTTTAGGACAGAAACCTTTTGCTGATCAATGGAAAGGGCTTTGACCTATGCTTAAGCATAGAACAGGAATTTCTTTGAGTCATGATTGATTTTAGAATTGATACAATGGAGATACTTGGAATGACAGAACCAGGTCTTGGAAATTGCAATCTCCACCCTACTCAGTCCTAACAGGATTTAGGAAGGGCTGTAGAAAAAGATCAAGATTTAATTATTTGAGAATATGACCTTCAACAGACATGTGCAAAGCCACAGACCTTTGGGGGGTCCTGGGTTAAGCTAGAGCCACCATTGGCACAGGGAAAATGATGGACAGTGATTGGTAGATGTGAGAACTGAGGGGAGGGAACTTGATTGGTTTCCTAAAAGATAGAGGGGTCTGAGGACTGAGGGGGGTTGGAGAGTTTTGGCTCTGAGTGGTTGGAGAGGTGCTCTGAGAAGCTTTCTCTGAAGGAAGCTGGAGGTGGGGGCCCTGAGACTGTTTCTCCATTTTGGTCACGTGAGTAATAGGGACTGATCTCCTTTCTTTGCCCCAGTTATCTAAGGGCTTGGGCCTTTTGGCCCAGCCTAAACAGAAGGGGTATTTAAGCCCTATTCCCTTCTCTCCCCTTTCTCTCTCTCTCTCTCTCTCTCTCTCTCTCTCTCTCTCTCTCTCTCTCTCTCTCTCTCTCATTCCTTTCTTCCTCCTGTTTGTAATTAAACTCTATAAAAGGTTGATGGCTGACTTGAGTTTTCATTTAGGAATTACATAGCTGAATTCCTTGGCGACCTTAAATTAATATATATCAGTCTTTTAAAGTGATTTCCTTGTCACAAAAGCCATAAAAATACTCCCTCATCAGACTCAACAAGGTTTATTTGATATAGGGGTATGGAGAGTTAAATTATTTGTAGAGAGGGCAGTTTTCAGACAAGATCCATTTATATATGTGTGTGTGTGTGTGTGTGTGTGTGTGTATGTGTGTGTGTATGTGTATCAGTAAGCATAAACATTTCAATTAAAGTTGATGGAGATATAAGCATAAATATTAAAAATTTGGGGGAACCCAAAATGCATGGATTGGGTGGACCCTACACCTGGGTGAGTCCCAAGCATTCCCTGTAGCCATCTGTCTTCCATGGGATCAGTCTAACCTCTTTGGGGATTAGACAATTTCTAGTCATATCAAGCTAGATTAAAACAATATTATAATAATAAATGATAAATAATTAAGTATTTCTGCACCAACAAGTGGCAAGATTAGGAAAGACCATGTTTAAGAGGTAAAACCTGAGCTGAGCTTGAAGGTAGTTAAGGTATGAGAAGTTGAGAGAAAGAATAAGCATTATAGGAATGGGGTATAGCCTAAGATAAGACATAGAGGCAGAGGATGAGATATTGTATATGTTGTAAAATTTTCTTAAGAATAATCATTTTGGATAAATAAAGTCAAATTCTCCAAGCCAGGTAATTATTTAGGTTTTATTGGAAGAGAGCCAAGTCCTCCAATAAAGTCAGACTCCTGTGTAATAATAGGAGACCCAGAACACTGGAAGAAACCTTCTTTTATAACCTTAAAGTAACACCAAGTTTTCCATACAAGTACAAAGAAAAGTATAAGAATAGTCATACCCTTCAAAGAATGGGGACACCCAGCAGCACTGCTCATTGGCTACTTCAACTAGGAAGTACCCCTTATTTGGTGAAAGAGATCTTCTGACCATGACCTAAGAGTCACTTGATGGTTATCAGGGGGAGAAGGATATTCTCTGGGCCCACTCCAGATAAGGATGGGTGGTGATGGATAACACAATATCTGGTAATGGAAACTTAAGGTCAAAGCTATTGACACATACCTGCTCACAAGGAAGGGTACATGATACATGAACTCAACTCAGAAGGGTAGGGGCTGACTCTAAGGCCTAGGTTAAAGCAGTTTTAAAACTTAACTAAAATATAGATGAAAAAGCCTTATAAAATCATGACTTATACAAATCATCTTAGAATTATAATTATGATTATCTTAAAACTATCATTAAAATCCAATCATGTATTAGGGAGTAGGGGTCTTTTCTCACTCACATATATTACCAAATAGTTCTATTTTGGCTAAAATATAGAGTGGGTAAGGAGAATATGGAAGATGGTCTGTAAAGATACTATGGGATATGATTATAAAGGTTTTAAATGACCAAGAAGGGAATTTTTCTCTCTTTTTTTTTTTTTTGAGAGGTAATAGGATGTCAAAGAAGCTTCTTGGTAAGGGAAATAATATGGCCAAGCATGTGAAGACTTCCTCCAGTGGAAAGGCAGATGAGAACAATTTGCTCCAATGACCACAAAGGCAACAGAAGCAAGTATTGTGGAGACCTTAGAGATTTGGTGCAACTTTGAAAAAGCCAAGGCCAGCTGATGCTTTTGACTTCAGTGAATAGAAGCAAGCTAACAACTGTGCAACTCTGACTTTCTTAAATCCAATCCAAAATTAAGTCCAAAGACAACCCCAGAGATGTCAATTTGGTTGCCTGTGAGTATGACAGACAACAACCAGTATGGTCAGGACTGGGCTTTAGGATCCTATTATTTCCCTTTATCAAGAAGCTTCTTTGGGTCTCTCTATCATATTTCAAAAGAGAAATTCTCTTCTTTGCCATTTAAAGCCTTCATAATGAGGTTCATTCCATCATATATTTCTGGACTATCTTTTGATAAGTGGATTAATATGGCCAAAACTGTGCTTTAGGAGGGGCAGCGAGATGGTGCAATGGATAGAACAAAAACTTCAGGAAGACTCATCTTCCTAAGTTCAAATTTGGCTTCAGATCCTTCCTAGCTGTGTGACCCTGGGCAAATCATTTAACTCTGTCTTGGTTTTCTCATTTGTAAGATGATCTGGAGGAAAAAAATGACAAACTACTCCAGGATTTTTGCCAAGAAAACCCCAAATGTAGTCATAAAGTGTTGGACACAACCAAGCAACAAATTTTGTTTGTTTGTTTTAGGAATATTATTTCAATAATTATGTGGAAGAAAGATTAGAGAGGGCAGAAATGAGATATGAGAGAACAATAATACAATACAATAGAACATGACAACACAATACAACAATACAAGAGAATTCAGGCTAGAAATTAAAAAGGATGAGTTAGGACAGTGGAGAGAGAATGCAAAATGTCTGCATGGAGACAGAATAAAAAAAATAGTGAGGGGTGAAGAAGAAAAGGGAGGCAAATATGATCCCAGGTTTTCAAAATTAGGAGATGAGAAAGATGGTGATATCTTTTGTAGAAATAGAAAAGAAAGGGGGCAGCTGGGTAGCTGAGTGGATTGAGAGCCAGGCCTAGAGATGGGAGGTCCTAGGTTCTAATTTGGCCTCAGACACTTCCCAGCTGTGTGACCCTAGGCAAGTCACTTGACCCCCATTGCACAGTCCTTACCACTCTTCTGCCTTGGAACCAATACATAGTATTGATTCCAAGAGGGAAGGGAAGGGTTTAAAAAAATAAAAATTTAAATTAAAAAAGTTTAAAAAAAGAAATAGAAAAGAAAGAGGAGTGAGCTTATTGAGGGGGATGAGTTTTCTTTTTTACATGTTGAATTTGAGATGCCTATGATATATCTAGGTGGAGTTGCTTAGCCAGTGGTTGGTGGTGTGGGACTAGGGATCAATAGAGACAGGAAAGCTAGAAAATAGATATCAGAGTAATCTGCATATAGATGGTAAATAATAAATCCAGGGAAGCTGACAAATGGCTGATATAGCATGGAGATGGATGAGCAAAGGGCAAGTGGCAAAATCTTGAAATACATGCCCTGCCTAAGGTATGGAACATGGATGATGAGTCAATAAAGGTGCCTGAGAAGGAGTAATTAGAGTGGTAGGAGAACTAGGAGAGAGCAGTATCAGGAAAAACCAGGGAGAAGAGAGCATCCAGAAGCAAATGGATGTCAGTAGTGCCAAAAGCCTTACTGAGATCAAGGATGAGATCTAAGTGTATCTCATCAAAATTTCTAATTAATGACTGACAACTTTTAAAAGAGCAACTTCTGTCAAATGGTAGGGTGAGAAGTCTAATAAGAGGGAAGTGAAGAGGAGTCAATGAACATAAATGGAGGAAGAGAAATGAAGGATGGATAGCCTCTGCCCACTAAGGCAAAGCACATCAATTGTAATCCTCCTTCCATGTACACATCCTTCAAATACTTAAAAAAGTCTTCTCTCTTCTAGCCAAATATCCCCAGTCCTTTCAACTAATGATAGTCACAAACTTGAGATCCTTCATCAACTGTATTACCCTCTGAGAGCATTAGCCTATATGGCCTTTCTAAAATCTAATGCCCACAACATGATTCTCCAAATGCAGTTTGACCAGAATTTAGTACAGAGGTTTAGTACATTTTTTAGTACATTTAGTACATTTCCTTAGTCCTGAACCCTCTGCTTTTAAAAATTCATCCTAAAATCAAATTACATTTTTTTGAAAGGTGGGCATATCCATACTTTTGGCTTATTTGAAGCTTGCTATCTAATAAAACTCCCAGATCTTTTCAAGAACAGTGATTTAGTTGCATTCCCTCTATCTTATGCTTATAAAATTGATTTTTTTGGTACTTCAGCATAGGACTTTGTCATTATTCCTATTTATTTTTTATTCCTGTTAAATTTGAGCATGTAAGATCTGCCCCAGAATTCTAGCTGGTTGACCTTTTTTTGGATCCTGACACTATCATCCAGTGTTTTAGCTATCCTCATATTGTGATCACCACCTTTTTAATAAGTATGTTATTGAACTATGACCCTAACCCTTTTCCATTCTTGCTTAATGTCACTGCTTTCCCACTGATATTGACATGGGCATTGTACCCCCAGAAGCTCAGGCAAACTATTATCAGGGAAACTCCCTTGCTCCCTTACATCTTCATGACTCTGAGCCTAAAAACATCCAATGACCCCCCTAGGGTCCTGAGATGATTGTCCTCCTTTGATTGATCCCATCAGGCTACATCTCAGATATCTGTTCATTTTCTAAAACTAAGGAATCTTTATGCCTCCAGGCAGACTCCAGTCAGATGACCACCTCAACCCACAAAATGCCTGAGGGACTAACACTCTAGAGTCATGTCCACACATGACATAGCATCTGTTGTAAAGAGTATAAAATCCCTAGAACTGATGTTGTCTGGAGGACAGCTTTTCCATCCATGTTGTCCTCCCAGGAACTGCTCCCCACCTTGCTGTCCCACCTTGCTATCCTCCTGGCCATTCTCAACATTACTCCCTAAATTAATAAATTTCTCTTTTTGTTTTTAATCTAAGTTTTGGAATCTTGCATTCTTGCAAAAGGTATCCTTCCCAAACCCCAGGGGTGCACCTCTTCACCCCATAACAATATTATCTCTAATTTAGTTTCTCTCTATATTTATCTTCCATTTTGGGGAAGGATGGAGACCAGCCATCTTTCATTTTCTGGATATCAACATCATCTCTCCCCTCCTCTGGACCTCTCCCATTTCCTTTTCAGCTACTTTTTAATGTGTTGTCTTTCCTTGATAGTTTGTGACCTCCTTGAGGACAAGGCACTGTATAGACAGTTCTCACTTTTTTAGTGGACCATTCTGCAGATCTCTATGTAAAATGATTTTTACATGATTTGAATTTGCCCACAAATGTAAAGAATGGGGGGGGGGGGAATAGGAAGGTATCCTTAGATGGAAGGAGGGGGCTGGCACACAGTTCAAGGACCTACTGAGGCCTCAAAAAGAGAAGCAAGAAAAGGAGGAGGAACATGCAAGGGGATTGGGCCAGTCTCATGGAACCTGGTTGGAACCCGGACACAGAAGAGAGGCTAAGTGCTGAGTATAGACACTTCATCCCCAAGTACAGACAGACAGAAGACAGACACTTGGGGGCTAGACACACAGATGAGTGGGAAGGGCAGGATAAAAGCCTCCTCTTTGGCTGGAGATCCTGAGCCAAGCTCTGAAGGTCACTCCATGGCTCCATTTTTCTGCTTTCTTTTACTTGGAGGGTTTTTTAAAGGACTTTTAAAAGGTTTGGGGTATTTTGGGGGGGTCTGAGTTAGGAGGCAAGAGATAGGAAAGGAAACAGGGAAAGAAAGCCTGGTAGTATACAGTAAAGTGGGTGTTTTTTGGAATGCAGATTTCTTTTAGAATTCTTTACATAGTTAAATTTGAATAATGTGAATTTATGTAAAGTGAGAACTCTGCATATTTCTTTTTCCTTATACAGGTGAGAGCTAGGGGCATGGCATCAGCATGATATGGAAAATCCAGGTAAAATTTTTTGACCATCCCTTCATACTGGAAAAGAAGTCTGAAATTTTTCTTTTTTCTTTTGTAGGGTGTGTATAATACCTTATTGTAAAATTTAGGTTAAATATTTATTTGATCACAGGCTAGAGGTAGGTTTTCACCTTAATTTTCCTTTAGGGAATCATATAAGCACTTAGCCTTTTCTCTTGTGATGCCTGAATCTACTGAAACACCTTTTAAAAAATAAAAACAAAATTTTAAAATTAAAATAAAAAAATACCCAAACAATGTTGTGCTTTTTATGTGAGAGAGATGTGGATCATATGGTTTATAAAATTGCTTTACAGTTATTGGTATAGCTGCAGCAATGGTTTCATGGATTTCCTTCTCTTTATTTTTCTTAATATCCCTTATGGTCAACTCATTAAAACTGTAATGGCAGCCAATTGAAGCAGATGCTTTGCCTAAACAAAGCATATCTAACAATTCTATTTTTTTTCTTCAAGTTTATTACTTTCCTCTGTTTCTTGGGAACATTTTCTGAAACACTAAGAACGATATGCTTGGCACTAATGATTTTAACAGATTTTATGGCACTTAAATGACACAAGATATGGGAAACTCAAGTGGCAAAGATCACTGTGAGACCTCAAGATGTCATATGAGAGATTGCCATAAATACTCTTGGTATCCCCAAAACAGTACTTAGAACCTCAGTTCTTCTGCTACAAATTTAATTTTAAGGAAAAACATTATGTAGCTGTTCATTTATATTATTAAGCAGTAAAATATATGCTCTACAGGTAATATTGCACATAATAGTATATATATATATATGTATATATACATTTTATGTATTTATGTGTTACTAAACTTTTAAAACATATCTACATTTCCAACCTTTGTGAGTCATCTACTGGCTTTCGCATTCCAGGATGTCCCTCAATCACCTATAGTATAGTAGTACTAGCTATTTTTACTTTATTTGAGAAGAAAAGGATGAAATATCTAGTGGCACATATAAGGCCTATAGGGACTCTTTATGGAGTTGAGAAAGGTGGAATTCATGCCATAATGGAGTTTTTCCCACCACCGAGGAACCCTTTTCATTTTGACCTTGCATCTTCCACTCTTAATTGAACTGTTTAAACATCCCAGAGCTTTCCATTTGTCATTGGAAGTGAAAGGAACACATTTTGATCTTAAGAACTAGCTTATCTTGGCCTCTATCTTTACCTCCTAGCACTCATGAAAATAATTCTTTGTCTAATATACTCAACAATATAATAAGGACCAATCTCTCAAAAGCTTCCTCCCCTTCCTCCCCTTCCAGTCCTTTTTATGCATTTCTCATAAGGTAAATACTATATAACTATACAATAAAGGAGAATAATCTAAAGTTAAAAACCATGTTTGATATGTGAAAGCATTTTGAAAGAATCTGGTCTCTCATCATCGTCCAACTGACAAAATTAGATTTTGGAACACCTTTAAATTGCCTGGCAACTAAACCACTCGACTTTTTTAGTTTATCTAATTCTGCATCACCACACAAGTCACCACAATTTGTGGGTAGATATACTGTCACAGAAAATAGAATTTGAACCCTCAACAGGCAAACCACCTTGATAAGCTCAAATTAAATCAAGTTAAAAAGCATTTGGTAAATTCCTGCTATGTTCCAGGCACCATAACATCCTGATTTAGGTTCTAGAAGGAGGCTAGGTAGAATAGTAGAGAGGGTGCTTCTACCTCAGATTCTTTACTATCTGACCCAGGATAAATCTTCTCTATAACCTTTCTATGACTCAGTTTCCCTATTCCAGAACAAGAGAGTTGGGCTCAGTGACTTCTGATGCCCTTCCAACTCAAAATATGTGACTCAGTGATATTATTCTACCCTGATCCCTTGCCCTTGCTGGAAACAACAAATGTGAGGTTTAGTCATTCTGCCCAGAGTTGGTTATCAAAAGCTCAGTGGCACTTCTACTCATCCACATAAGGGACTATATCTCATAAATTAGGAGTGGCCCAGCACCTGGCTTTTATAGATGTGATAAAATAAAGACAACATTGGCCTAGTTTGTGGGAAATTCCTAGAAGTAGAAATGCTTGAATAATTGGCAGCAGCTGGAAACTCTTGAAGACCCTGGATGATGGATGATGGATGATAGAACTACTTACCTACACCTCCAATAGATAGTGCTGACTCTCCCTACTTCCAGAGCCACTCATTTGCTTCCTACAAAGTGGCAAATGCTTTGCAGACTATCACTAGTTCTGAGAATTTCTGTTCCAACTGTAACTATGGCACTGGGGTTCTCATGGTCCTCTGAGGAAGGGCTTTCAGAGCAGCAAGGTTCTTTGCCACTATTAGAGCCCACAGGTATAGAAAGGATTTTTTTTAACATTTTTGTCAAATCCCTATTTCTATTATAAGATTGGCTGGCATAAGCTAATAATTAAGGGTAATCCAAAGGATCTATAGAAAGATCTTCCTTGAGGAAAATGAGTGTGAGTTTTATCTGCCAGGATCCTTTCATTTTTGTTTATTCACTGCTTGAAGTACAGCCTGATGGACAAGGAATATACATAATAAAGGAATTCAAACAGAAACAAAGAAAGTCCAGCAAGTAGCCTGGCTCAGCAAGCTTCCGCCTCAAAGAGGCCTCACTTACCTCTTTTGTTTTCCTTGTTGCTAAAATTTACTGTTTTATGACTAGTGTAATGGACCACCCAAAAGACTCACCCAGAATCCTCTGCTCAACAAAGATAAGTTTGAATGATAAAGGAGGCAGGCCACTAATTTAGCAAGGGAAGGAGGTAACAGAAAAAAAACTCTGAATGTTGACCTGCTGTTTATGAAAATGTTTAAAGACCATAGGAATACTTCTAGCACATGGGAGTAATATCTATAGAACAACTACCGAGGGACCCATAGCAAAATCTCAGTATGAGAAGACATGGAGGGGTAGCAATCTACACTAGTGGATGGAATATACTTTTGTGCTAAAACATAGCTTCTGTTATTCCATTCTTTAACATTTTAAATGATTGTTGATTCATTGATCTTCCTGTCCAGTTCAGGATTTCCAAAGACAGAAATATAGTCCATATCTTATCCAAATCCAAAGGTTCTTAGCTTTTTTTTTTTTGTCATTGGACCCCTTTGTCAGTCTGGTGAGTCTAAGGACTCCTCAGAATAATGATGCTTTAATAATTGAAGGAAATGCTAAATTTCAATTATAGTTTAATGAAAATAAAGAAGTAATTATTTTCCCTCATTCAAGTCATGAACCTCCTAAAATCTATCTGTAGACTACCTTGGGATCCATGGCCCTCAGGTTAAGAACTTTTGGAATTATTAGTAATTATTAATAGTTCTTACTTTATTTATTAATAGTTTATTTATTAATTTGATTTATTAACAGTTGCTAACCAGAGGATTTATTAATAAAATATAAAATGCTAGTGGTACACTTACACCCAGTTTGTCACTCTTATTCTAGTCATGTCATAAACAATTAGAAGAATAAGAAAGAAATTACCTTGTAGAACTATAGTTATAGGAAGAGTTTGTGACCAAAGAAGGGTAGAGTGAATCACAGAAAATAAAATGGGGGGCAGCTGGGTGGCTCAGTGGATTGAGAGCCAAGCCTAAAAATAGGAGGTCCTACATTCATATCTAGCCTTGGACACTTCCTAGCTGTGTGATCCTGGGCAAGTCACTTAACCCTCATTGCTGAGCCCTTACCACTCTTCTATCTTGGAATCAATACACAGTATAGATAGATTCTAAGATGGAAGATAAGGGTTTAAAGTAAATAAATAAAATAGGCAATTTTAAATACACAAAATTAAAAATTACTGCACAAATACAATGCAGTTAAAAAAAGGAAAATAGTTTACTGGGGGAAAGCCATTGCTTTCTCTGATAAAGTTCTCATTTCTAAGCATATAAAAGGAACTGATTCAAATGTATGAAATAGGAGCTATTTACTAATTGATAAATAGTCCAAAGATATGAACAGAGTATTTTCGAAGGAAGAAATTCAAGCTATCTAGTCATATGAGGAAAAAAATGTTTCAAATGACTAATAATTTATGAAATGAAAATCTAAGTAACTCTGAGGTTTCTTTTCACACCCATGAGAATGGCAAAGTTGACAAAAAAGGAAAATAACAAATATTAGAGGGGTCATGGGAAAATAGTCACAGTGATACTAACCATGAATTGTATAGTAATTCTGGAAAGTGATTTGAAACTATGAAAAAAAGTTATAAACTTTTGCACCCTAATAGGTCTATATGCCAAAGAAGATTTTCCCTCTGCAATCCCAACTGAAAGACTGTTTCCTCTGTGAAATAAGGAGTGGCCCTGTAGGCAGCCTACCCTTACAGATGAGATAAAACAAAAGTTACCTTTGATTGGTGATTGCCAGGAATTCCCAAGAATGATCCTTGAATTCTTTGGAGTGGGCTAGAAACCCTTGGGGGTGGGTTTAATGGGTCCTAAAGTCCTTTCTCATTGTAAATTTATGCTCTTGTACCTGCACACCCAAGGATGGTCATTCTCTCCAAAAAGAGGCCAATGCCAGGCTGGGTACTGAACTCCTGGATTGCTGTTTCTTCCACAGATGCCAGGAAATCAAGATCACTATCCTTAAGATCCTTCCACCTCTGCTGGGCACACTCCAGAAAGACTGAAGCAAAGCTGCCAGAGCATAGGATAGAGAGGAGATGCCTCCAGGGCTCATGTCCATGAAGGCAGAGGGTTTGATGCTGGAGATATTTCTAACTTCTCCAATAGACCCAATCATACCTCCCCCTCCATTCCCACCTAAACCCTGGGTACCATTCCTGTCTCTGATGTCAGAGCCACAATGCAGCTAATCTGGGTCACAGCATCAATGAGCTCCCCAGAAATTGGTCTAGTACTGGTGTCCCAGTGGAAGTACTATCCCCAGTGGACAGATTCCCTATAGACCATTGTCAGAATGATTATGTTGAGATGAGAAAGCAGGCATAGAGGGGAAGGAGTTCCTAACATCTCACTGATCACCTTCCTCCTTTTGGGAAGAGGCAGAAGTACCCACTGTGATCTTTAATGTTAGAAGATTGTGTGTGTGTGTGTGTGTATGAGTATAGGTGTGATAACTTAAAAATCAATCCTTGAGGACCTTTACAAACCTTATTGTCTACAAAGAAGCACCATAGTACAATGGACCTAGAACCAAAGGATCTGAATTTGAATTTTGACTCAATCACCAAACATCTGTGTGACTGTAGGCAAATTGCTTTGCCTCTCTAGTCCTCAGTTTCTTCATCTGTAAAGTGGAAGAATTGGACTAGACAACCTATGAGATGCCTTCTAGTTCTCAATTTATAATCCATTGATGATCTGTGTGTTTTTGATGTAGCCAAGCTGTTTCTCTGGACTTTATCTGAAATGCAAATGCCACCTATCTATGTAGTACACTAGGTACAGAGGTGTAAAAGCAGAGGTGTCAAACATATGGTCCACAGGCTCAAGGCCACCCCTGAATATGGTCTGAACCAAATTAAAATGTAGTTCTCATCTGATTTTAGTGTGTTGCTATATTAATAAAAATTTTTTAATTAATTAAAAATTAATAAAAATGCATAAACATTTGTGATTTCTAAGTCACTACATGGCCCACAGGGATCCTTATGTACAGTTTAGTGGCCCCAGTTTCTATTTGTGGTAGAGCACAAGAGTGAAGGCTCCAGTATTTTTGTCAATGAAAATAGATCATTATAAGAGTATTGGCAAGTCTTCCATTTTGAGACTTGGTACTCCTTCCAGTTTTATCTATAAATAAATGTTCTTTAGAGAGTCTGACAAATTACTATATACTTGTTAGAGGTCTCACCTTTAGCTATCATGCCCATCTACTGAAAAGACTAAATATTTTCTGCCTGAGGTTTGTTTGTTTTTTATCTCATGGTAGTCACTGTTGTGGACTGGTTATATTTCTCTGAGAAATGAGAATTAGAAAATATGTCTTTACTTTTGTCCAAATCCTCCCCCATTTTATAGTTGATTGCCTGTTTGAATAGATGTGGATGTATTTTTTATAATGAAGCATACTATTTTCTTTTTTAGAAAAGCGAGGTGGTGTAATGGTTAGAGCATCATGCCTGGCATCAAGAAGACCTGAGTTCAAATCTGACCATAGACATTTACTAGTTATGTGACCCTGGATAAGTCATTGCCTTACTTTCCTCATCTAGAAAGTGAGCTGAAGGAGGAAATGGCAAACTACTCCAGTATCTTGCCAAGACAACCCCAAATGGGATTATGAAGAGTTGGACACTGACTGAATGTCTGAAATGTCTGAACAACAACAATCTTCTTTTTTAATCTCTCATATACTTTAGAATTTCCTATGACCCTTGCCCTTACCAGTCAATGTTCAGACTGCATATTTGGCTGATTCCAAAATGACCGATAAAATCTAGCTTGGTATAATAAAAAGAGCCCAGTCCCTGGAGTAAAATTCCACCTCTGATATTTATTACCTGTGTGACTTTGGGCAAGTCAATTAACCTTCTTGGGTCTCAGCTTCTTCATCTGTAAAATGAAGGTGTTGGACAACAGCCCTTGTATCTTAAATACACAGTTTCCTGGGGGATCAAGTTCTGATGGGACCAGCATGTCACAGCATACTGGGATATTGTTCAACTCTTTTTTTATAGTTTGTTTTGGTTGATGGCTATGTTCATAAGTAAAAAATATATACTTTTTAAAAGGAATGGGCAAGTTTGACAGACTTTTTTTGTTTTATGGAAAACCTGCAATTTCTGGGCTAGAACAAGTAGAGAAGTCACATGGAGAAAGATTGAAATGGTTCTGTACAGTAACTTGGGAGCCCTAATATGCTCCTGAGACCACATAAAGCAAGAAGAGGAAATATAGACTAGACTACCTTTAACGTCCTTACAGACCTATTATAATCTGATCAAAAGGAGTGACAAGACTAGAGACTCCTGAACAAGGGCTCTAAAGGTTATTAGAACAATCTTCAAGCTCAAGGGTAACTGCTTCTGCCCTCTTCCATTTCCAGGGAGAGAAAGTGAGATAGTGAGACTGGCCTTTCACAATCTGGAAGTCACAAGTCTAAGAGATACTTTTCCCAGATTATTTTGCTGGTAATTGGAAATGAGTCTGAGTTCACGTGGAATTTGGTGTTAAGACATGTTTTCATATTTCTTTGCTAATTGCTTTAGTCTCAATGAAGTGTTTTATTTTTTAAATGCACATTTCTTTTATAGTATTCCAGAAAGGGGCAAAATACATTTTGATGATTTTAGAGATTCCCAGTTGTAAGTTAACTGAAGTAAACTTGTTGATAAGTGTATTCTACATTGAACC
This sequence comes from Monodelphis domestica, assembly GCF_027887165.1. Taxonomy (NCBI): domain Eukaryota; kingdom Metazoa; phylum Chordata; class Mammalia; order Didelphimorphia; family Didelphidae; genus Monodelphis; species Monodelphis domestica. The sequence goes on from NC_077230.1 coordinate 208,636,822, forward strand.
CAGGGATTCCTATGAATCCAGAGCTTTGTAAAACACACTAAAAAAATATCAAACCCTAAATTCCAAACTATTTATGGTAAGTTTAAAACAGGAATATGAAAATAAACAATAAACTAAAACAATGTTTTATTGGCTCCTACTTCCCTCCTAATCTTTTTTCCCTCTGTATTTTATTGGATTGTGTTGCTTTTATGTGTGATATATTTCTATTTCCAAAACTTCATCTACCTATCGTAACCATCTATATGCCTATCTATTTTAATATCAGTCTATCTATTTAGATAGACCTGAGTACCTCCTCAGATGTTTACTATTTGTCTACATAGATATCCATATCTATGGATAATTATAGACATGGATATAACATGTATATACTTTCATCTGTGAACATAGACAATTGTATGTTATTATCATGATTCTGCTTTCTTCTCTCTGTATCACTTCAATATTTTCCCATCTTTCATTCCTATACCATCATTTGTTTTTCCATTTCCTAATCCCTGGATGCAGAAGTTGTTTCTAGTTTTTCATGATTACATAGAAAGTCTTATAAATATTTGCATACAAATAATTTATCCCCCCCCTTTTAATATCATGCCTCCTATATAGTTCCAGTAGCAGGATCATTGGGTCAAAGTATATGATCAGATATTATTTTATTGTCCTTTTTCAGATTACATGCCAGAAAGATTACAAAAATTTATAATTCCACTAGACATATATTATAGCATGCCTATTTCCCTATTGCTATTCTAACATTACATTTTATTGCCATTAGCTATCTTTTCCACTTTGATAGGCATGAGGTCATGCTTTAGAGCTGTTTTAATTTGTTTTCTTATTATTAGAGAGTTTAAACTAATTTTCATATGACTTGAAATGTTATGTTTTTCTTTTTAGAATTACCTATTCATATTCTTCTATCATTTATCTATTGGGGAATAGATATTACTTTTAAAATTTGTGTCAATTCCTTATCAGTATAACTATCAGTTTCTTTACTATATACACATGAATTGTTCCAGTCTTTTTTCCTTTATATTTTTAAATTATTTTTTTTGTTGTGTAAAAAATCCCCCTTTTTATGTGACAATCCACATATTTTGCCACCCTTAATTACTTCCATTTGCTAAATAGACAGAAATTTCCCTTCTCTCCACAGTGGTAAATAGATGGATATTGAAATATAGATAATTCATTTTCATCTAATTTATTTATGGGATATTCTATAACTTTTATGTCATTAATTCACTTTTAATTTATCATAGGATAGAAATATCTTTTTTTGAGTCAGAGTTAAGTGACTTGCCCAGGGTCATAGTAAGGAGCTGAAGCTGGATTTGAACTCAGGTCTTCTTAGCTCTCCAAGTCCAGTACTCTATCTACTATGCTACCTAGCTACCCCATAATATCCATTTCATCATACTACTATTCAATTTTCCTTAAGTTTTGACTGAATGATCTTATTTTGCAATGTAGTATTTATCAAACATAAATCTCTTTAGTTCTATTTCTTGATTGTCTATTGTGTTCTAAAGTAACCTATTTGTCAGCTTTTAAAATCTAGTACCAAATGGTTTCATAATTATCTTTTTAGAATATAATGTAAGACATAATTGAGCAAGTCCCTTTCCTCAGTTTATTACTCTCTCCTCCATACTGTATTTCTTGACATTCTTGTCCTTTTGTTTTGCAAAAAAAAAAACTGTGCTATTAATTTATCTAATTTTATAAAGTCTTCTTTGGTACTTTTATTATTAATATATTAAATCTCCAAATTAGTTCGGATAGTTCTGAGATTTTTATCATGTTGTCTCTACCTAACAATCTACATTCAATAGATTTCCAATTACTGAAATCATCTTTTATTTTTGTTAAAATTGTTCTTATAGTTGTTATATAGGGCTTGGAGTTATCTTGCTAGGATATAGCTCAAGTATTTTTTACCTTTTTTCATTATCAAAAATGATATTTCAAATCAGTTTGTCCTTGTTATAGAAACACAGATTGTTTTAAGGTAGTTCTTTTCTTTAACATCTAGAGGCAATGAGCACAGAGTGATCTCAACTTAAAGTTAGAAAAGGCGTGGGCATGAATCTTGCTTCTAGTACTTATTGGCTGTGTGACTATAGGCAGGTCACTTAACCTCTCTAAGACTAATTTTTCTCATCTATAAAATGGGGATAATAATAGCTATACTACCAATTTCACAAGGTTATGAGAATCAAATGAAATAATTGTTAGATTAAAATTAATATCTTCAAGTTCTTATTTTTCATAAAGTTTATTAATAATCACTTGAAATAGAAAAGGTAGATAAGCATAGATTCAAAGTCTCTTCCTTATGCTTAAGTCTGACCATGTAGTCCATCCTGCAAGATTCTCCCTCACCTGCCTGCTCAGGGAAGTAGAGTGAAAAAGACCCCTCTGGGCTCCACTCACACCCTTTTTATTTATGTTCACTGACCAGCACTGGCATGTAAAAATGGGATGGACCAGTCGGCATTCCAGGAGGGGGAGGGGATGAAATTTCCTCTACACAATGAGATACTTTAAACTTTAAAGTATTATCTAAATTTGACAGATAGTACGATTATAATTTGATATAGACCTTATGAGTAGAGTGATAAAATAGAGGGATGACTTCAAACTCAGAAAGACCTATATTTGAGTCCCTCTGAGACATTCTGTGTGGTCCTTGTGAGAACTCAACACCCTAGGACTATTCTATTCTGTTGTGCTTCTAGAACCTGCTTAGAGGCAGCCAGAGAACACAGTGGATAGAGCACGGAGCCTGGAGTCTGGAGGACTTGAGATCAAATATCTTCTCAGATGCTTACTAGTTGTGTGACCCTGGGAAAGTCACTGAGTCTAAGTTTGCTCAACTATGAAATGCAGATAGATAATTACAGCACCTATCTCCAGAACTGTTGTAAAGTATTAGCACAGAGCCTGAAACATAGTAGTTGCTTAAAGAATACTTCTTTCCTTTCTTCCTCATAGCATCACAGAGGTCTATATATTTGAGTATTGCTAACTGAAAGAAACTTTGTTAACTCTAGACGGAGCAATGAAAGACTTATTCTACCTGATTGTGCAATTTTTGATAATCCATTAGCTGTTAATAGGTTACCTTTCTCTGAATATTCTGGAGGAGTTTGCTATACTTCAGTGATTCACTTTTAAATGTATCCAATAATTTCATGAATAATTCTATAGATTCACTAATTTCTCAAACTCTCATGCTCTCTTGTCAATGTACAGCACACCTCCCATCATCGATTCTTTTTTATTATTTTTTAATTTATATTTAGAATATTTTTCCATGGTTACATGATTCCTGATTCCCCACCACCACTTTCTTCTCCCCCCTTCCAAAGCCGACAAGCAGTTCCACTGGGTTATACATGTATCATTGTTCAAAATATATTTCTATATTATTCATATTTGCAGTAGAGCAATCTTTTAATATAAAAACCCTAATCACATCCCTATTGCACTACGTGGCTGATCATATATTTTCCTAATACATTTCTGGTTCCACAGTTCCTTCTCTGGATGTGGATAGTGTTCTTTCTCATAAGTTCCTCTGGATTGTCCTGGGTCATTGTATTGCTGCCAGTAGAAAAGTCTATTACATTCAATTGTGCCACAGTGTATCCGTCTCTGTGTACAATATTTTCCTGGTTCTGCTCCTTTCACTCTGCATCAATTCCTGGTGGTTGTTCCAGTTCCCATGGAATTCCTCCAGTTTATTATTCCTTTGCGCACAATAGTATTCCATCACCAACATATACCACAATGTGTTCTGCCATTCCCCAATAGAAGGACATCCCCTCATTTTCCAATTTTTTGCCACCACAAAGAGCGTAGCTATGAATATTCTTGTACATGTATTTTTCCTTATTATCTCTTTGGGGTACAAACCCAGCAGTGCTATATGGATGGATTCTTTTTCCTCATTATTAAAAGTTTTGGTTTGTTCTGCTTACTGAGAGATTCTTGCTACCCAGACAAGAAAGAGTTAGCAATGGATCTTTCTCATGTAAACATGTGTTAATAAAGATAATATGTCTTGGTCAGTCTGAAGCAGAGATTGGGTAGTTATTTCTTCAACCTTGAACAAGTCAATAAATCTCTCAGTGCCCAGAACAACTCACTAAGTTTATAAATTGAAGTTTAGTCTACCAGTCTGGTTTTGGTAAAAGGAATTTCCTCACCAAGATTTTCCTTTTCCAGTGAAATCACTGAACTGAACCAAAATCATCATTGTCATCTTTATCATTGTGTGGATATTACCTTAATCCTAGGGTTATCCATCTGTTATGTTATCCCTCACTTCCACTATATAGTTGGCCCACTTCCATTTCTGGTCATATATATTTTTGATCAAGTATTTTATGTCACTTTTCATGTATAAATTATGGTTGGTAATATGCTACAGTTATTACTGAGGAAGCTAGGTGGACAGTGGATAAAGTACCAGGACTGAAGTTGAGAAGATTCAACTTCCTGAATTAAAATCTGGCTTCAGATGCTTATTAGCTCTGTGACCTGGCTAAGTCACTTAACTCCTTGTGTCTCAGTTTTCTCATCTATAAAATGAGCTAGAGAAGGAAATGCCAAACTGCTCTAATAGTTTTACCAAGAAAACTCCAAATGGATTCACAAAGAATCAGAGACACAACTAAAACAAGGTGTACACATCAAATATGCTATAACTTACTTGAAACCATTGTGTGGATTTCCAATTCCGCCAAAAACAGTTCTGATTCAATTTAGACTACAGTACTTTATGCTACTATATAATGGTGATAATTTAGCACTGACTCCTGATCCACAGACCAGTAGCATCCTTCCCTGAGAATTATGAGCTTTGGCAACAGACAGCAGTTGAGAATTTTCATTTCAATTCAACAAGCATTTATTAAGAACCAACCATAAGAGCAGCTAGTTGGCTCAGTAGGTAGAGAGCTCAGCCTAGAGATGGGAGGTCCTGGGTTCAAAGGCAGCCTCAGACCCTTCCTAGATGTGTAACCCTGAGCAAATCACTTATCTCCACTGCCTAGCCTTACCACTCTTCTACCTTGGAACTGATACTAACTTCTAAGAAGATAAGGGTTTTTAAAAAAAAGAACCTACTATGTATCAGTACATCAAAGTGGAAGATAAAATGTCATATATGTAGAGTAGGCCAATTTGGCTGGAGCTTAGAGTGCATAAGGGGGAGTTATAGGAAATCAACATTTACTGAACACCCACTGTGAGCCAGACACTATATTAGGCACCGGGGATATAAATACAAAAAATGAAAAAAATGCTCTGCCTCAGAAGCTTACATTTTGTTTAGAAAGAGAACACGTATGTAAATATAAGTTTATGCAGAATAAATACAAGTGAGTTAAATATAAAGGAATTGGAGATAGAGGCACTTAAGGAGAATCAGAAAAGGCTTGATGTATAGCTTCTTTGCTTCCTCTTTCATCTCCTTTGCCTCATTTTCAAGCTGTTTAATTTTGGCTTTCAAGATACTATTTTCTGTTTCCAGATGACTTATCTTGCTTTTTAAGTTCTTTTCCCAGTTGTCTTCAGCCTCTCTTAATTGTGTTTTGAATTGTAATTTGAGTTCTTCCAAAGCCAGTGTCCAATTCGCTGGAGTTTTTGTTTTTGCTTGGTGTTTCTTGATCCTCCTCTGTTCCATTTGCTCTTTGTTCATTGCTTTTAAGTTGAGTCCAGCAGGAAGGTTACTCAGCTCTGTCCTGTTGTTAGGTTTGGTTTTCAGTCCCCTAGGAGCATTTGGTTTATAATCAGTGAGGAAGGGTTTTCAGAGGTCTGAACTTTCACTGCCTCTACCCAAGACTTGGTGTATAGCAAGTGATACATAAGCTGTGTTTGGAAGGAAGAGGGATTCTGAGATAGAGGTGAAGAGAGAATGAATAGGCCTATGTGAAAGACAGAAGGCCAGTTTGGATGGATCATAGTGTTCATGAAGGGGAATAATGTATAATGAAATTTCTTAACATAATATTTTATTGGGGGCAATTGGGTAGCTGGGTGGATTGAGAGCCAGACCTAGAGATGGGAGGTCCTGGGTTCAAATTTGGCTTTAGACACTTCCTAGCTGTGTGACCCTGGGCAAGTCACTTAACCTCCATTGCCTAGCCCTTACCACTCTTCTGCTTTGGAACCAGTACTGAATAATAATCCTAAAGTGGAAGGTAAAGGTTATTAAAAAAATTCATTTTTCCCCAATTACAGGTAAACCATTCTTTACAATTCTGAGTTCTAGATTCTGTCCTTTCTTCTCTTCCCCCTCCCTGAGAGTGATAAGCAACCTGATACAAATTTTACATATGTAATCTTATAAAACATTTTCCCATATATAATGAAATTTTAAGATAGGTTGCAGTCAGGTGTTAAAAAACCAAACACAGGGATTTCTGTTTTCTCGTAGAGGCAACAGGGAGTCACTGCTGTTTATTGAGCAAGGGAGAGATCTACCTGGAGTCAGTCACTGAGCATAATTAAGTACTAGGTATCCTGCTAAGTGCTGGGGATTCAGTGAAAGGCAAAAACATCCCTGCTCTCAAAGAACTCATATTCTAATGAAATGTCCTTAAGGAAAATCCCTGGCAGATATGCTGAAGACAGATTGGAGTGGGAGCTACTTGAAGCAGCAAGACCAATTATGAGTGATTTAGTATTAGTCTAGAGAGAGGTAATGAGACTCTCAACTAAGTTGGCAGCTGTGTGAGAAGAGAGAAGGGGGTTGATCAGCTGTGGGGTATGTGGAGGCAGAAGTGGCAATATCTGGAGCAAGGAGCACTACAGGCTGAGGTGATTAGTCAGTCAGTAAGCATCTAAGTGCCAGGCACTTTGCCAGGTGATGGAGATAGAAATGCCAAAAAAAAAAATAGCCCTTGTTTTCCAGCTACTCACATTCTAATGGAGGAGATGTGTGAATAAGGAAGGAAAATAGGATTTAGACAGAATTGATGAAGATATTTTGAAAGAGGAAGGCTCTAGCATCTGTGGGGGCCTCTAGCCAAAGGTGGAATATGAACAGAGTCTTGAAGGAATTGATTCCAAGGAAATAAGCTGTATCCCAAAGTAAAGAAGACCACTGTCAAAGCAGTATCACAGGTTTCTGTGGGAGTGTGTCGCTTTCCACAACACAGAAAAAGCAGAAGAAGGCTTTGGCAGGTAGAACTTAGAAGAAAACGGGGGATTTTAAGAAGCAGAGGGAAAGGGTGGGCAGCTCATTGGAGTCAGGCAAGCAGGCAGGAAGGCCACATCAAATACCCTGGGCCAGAGATGCCTCATCAAGATCTGGGAACATCCAGTAGGTTGATCTGACTAGAAAACAGAAGAAGTAAGATCATCATCGACTGAGAGCAGGCTATGGTCATTTCTATTAGAATGTATTATAGTCTTCAGAATGTATTAAAGGATTATTTGCAGTAGGTTTGCCTTACTAATTTGGGGGGGGGGCTTGACTAATGTCCTTTGTTAGTTGGCACTGCCTGTGAACACAGCAGTTGTTAGCGGAGGAGGCTGAGGATAAGGAAAGAGGGAAGAGAAAATATCCATGGAAGGAAGGAGTTAGTTCATAGACAGCTAACCTTGAATCTAAAATTTGACAGAGAAATCTGGATATGGGTAACTTAGAATTGACTATTTTGGAGGGGTAGCATGTTAAAAGAAACCTGTAATGGATTAGGAAACCTAGGTTCTAGTCCCTGCTGTGGGAGCCACTTAATAGTTTACATTCCTCATCTATAAAGTGAGGGGGGGAATTCAGAGATAACTTGAAAGGTCCCCCCTTATGGCTCTAAAATTCTCAGAAACTAAGAAAAGACCTTTCATTTGGAGAGTAGAAAAGAAAAAGTGCAGGGGAAATGAAGAGGAAGACTTTGGAGTCTATAAAAATAAGCGTTGAGTGAGCACTTAAGAGGAATATGGCCCTTGACAAATAGCTTAATGCCCCAGGCAGTTCTCTACGACCATAACTTATAGACAAGTTGCTGGTCTATTTGAGGAAGGGGGAAGCAACTACAGTGACAGTTCCCTAGGTAGATGAAATCACAAGTGTTGCACCTATACACACACACACACACACATATGCCACATACGCACAGATATAATATAAATGGAGGAACACATTTCCCAATGACCTCTGTAATTCACTGTAGCATTTTCAGAAACATTTTTTCTCATTCCCCTAACCACTTGAGAAACACATAGTTCTAGCATAGTCCAAGGTTATAATTTGAACGAGATTATCTTCGTGCCTATTGTTTCAGAACTTCACATTTATGGGTCTAAATTAAATCAGAGGAGGGCAAACTTTTTTCAAGTACAGAATGTGCTGATGTGGAGTTTAAAGTTCAAGTGGTGATCTAGTTTCGATTTTCTCTGAAACACTTTGGAAGTATTTATCACCCTGAAAACCTCTCAGGTGCTCGTGCTTATAAAAAAATGCTTTGTGCTCCTAAGGGAAAGCTACTTTTTAAGAGTCTTATTGTACCCAGTGTTTAGTGGTTTTTCTAGCAAGCTGATCTATTGTTGAGTGAATTGGTCAGAAAGTCAACATTCAATCAAATCCCCACTTGGTACAAAGCACAGTTCTAAAAATTATAGGCTGAAGTAAGAGAATTGGTTTATCCTTTGAGTGTGTTTAATTGTGTCTCCTTTATAGGATAAGGATCTTCTAGGCTTTGGAATATTTTCCTTGGGAAATCTTATTATACCAGTGAAGATATAAAATGAGAGGTACACCTAAAACTTGTATCCTCAGCAAAAAGTTTAGGAGATGCCCTCTCCCAGACAATTGGGATCCTCATACTGCTTCCTGGCAATCCAGAGTCCTCCACTCTGACTTGGGGCTAGTTTCTCCGAATCATGCCCCTGTTTCAGGTTTTGGGTTTTTTTTAATCCCTTTTCACACTAAAATGTACTTGTTATATGTTTGTCCCATTTTCATAGGCTTACTTTAAAATTATAGTTCCTTTCCCTCTATATTATCAACTGTCTTTCATAGCCATTTGATAGCTAGCATTTCTTAAGCACCTAGCATGTGCTAGGCTCTGTGCCAATTGTTGTTGATACAATAAGAGCAAAAACCAAACAAACAATAGTCCCTGCCCTCAAGGAGGTCACAGTCCAAGGAGGGAGACCACCCAAAAAGAACAATGCACAAACAAGATACATAAAGGATAAAATGGAGGTAGTCTCAAAAGGAAGGCACTAAAATTAAGAATTCCTTGTAGCAGGGGAGCCAAGGAGATCACCCAGCAAAATAGCACAGAGGGAGAAGAGAAGATGGCCTAGGTCAGAGTTTTGGGATAACTACAGTTAACAAGGGAGACAGAGAAGGAATAATGGTCTGATGTAGGAGAACTAATAGAAAGCATAGAGAGAAGAAAATAATCCACAGTATTGAAGTCTGTAGAGGCATTAAGAAGGATAACTATTGAGAAAAGGCCATTAGATATGGCAGTTAAACTTTGAAGTGAGCTTTTGTTTGAGTAAAGAAATGGAAAGCCAGACTACAAAAAGTTGAGAAGAGACTGAGAGGAAAGGAAGTGCAAGTGTTGTGGGAGAAACACACTCAGGGTTGAAGCAGGATTTCCCCCCCAAGAGTGGAGCCTCAAACTCTATTCAATCCAAAAGAAAGAATTTTATTTGAAGAAGAGGTGTAGTTGGTGAAATAGCCTGATAGCAGGTAAAATAGCCTGAGGACTAATCAGATAGCCCTGGGGCTGATGGATAATAGCCTCTGAGCTAGTGGAATAGCAGCTCTGGAGCAGGATGGACTAGCAGCTCCCCAGGTGTGAAATAGCACCCCCAGCTGATGGGATAGCCCAAGGGATGATGGAGAAGAACCACAGGTGTGGAGCATTAGCTCTAGCTGTAAGATCACAACAGGAGATGTGGATCAGGGCTTGCATATTTATTAGGTCTGGGTGCTGGTCATCTCTCATTCCAGGAAAATTATCTTTCCAGAAAATGGGCATGGCCAAATTCAGGTGGATGTGTTGTTTGGGGTTTGACCATCGTAGATTAATTTGGGGTTACAAGAAAGGGAATATTGAGCATGTGCTGGTTTGGGAGATTCTTTTGGAATGCCCGAGTCCTTAGTGCAAGTCTCATGTTTCCCCATGGACCCATCTTGGCTTCATTTGCCAATGTGGGAGATATCTTGCTACCCTTCAGAAACGGGAACACTGGGGTGGGGTACAGCACAGTAGACAACCACTATAGGTAATTAATAATGCCTAACAATTCAGAACCAAGGTAAATTAAAAACAACATGAGTATTTAATCATGTAGAGCAGGCACAAAGCTGATGCTCAATGTAGAACATTACAGATCCAGTATAGGTGATTGATGATACAGAATGGGTAACTGATCAACAATAAAGATTTTGCAACTAGTGAGAAATACAAGATTTCAGAGTATGAGGATCCTGTTTCTATTATTGCCCCTCACTGCACATAGCCTGAATGTATCATTAAGCACCTATTGGCCTTATCAAGGAGTTTAATCAAAAATGAAAAGAGAGATGGCTAGGAAGATCGCTAGCATTGATGGACTGATTAAATGAGTGGTTTTTTGTAAGAGGGAGAAATGAATATGTTTGTAGGCAATTAGGGAAAGTAGTCAGGAGTCATAGATGGAAGATAAGTGACATAGTAAGGATAATAGAAAAGTAAATCTGCTAGAGAAGATGGGATGGAATGGGATCATTTATATATATATATATATATGTATATATATATATATATATATATATGTGTGTGTGTGTGTGTGTGTGTGTGTGTGTGTGTGTGTGTGTGTGTGTATTGTTCAGCCATTTCAGTCATGTCCAAATTTGGGAATTTCTTGGGAGAGAAACTAGAATGACTTGTCATTTCTTTCATCTTACAGATGAGAAAACCAAGACAAAGTTGTGATTTGTCCAGGGTTACATTACTAATAAGTGTCTAAGGTCAGATTTTAACTCAGAAGGTAAGTCTTCCTGACCCTACAGTTGACACTCTATCCACTGCACCACCTAGTTGCCCATATATATAGGTACACACACATACATAGAACTTTATATATTTATATCTAGAATCTAGGTATAAGCATATCTATGTATGTGGCTATAATTATGTGTAAAAGTTATTTTCTAATTATTTTCTTTAAATGTTATTTAAGTAAAAGACATTATCACCTTTAACTAAGCCAAGTTAGAATTTCATCTTATCTAAAGGGAAAAAAAAAGAACTTCATTCCTCTAAATAAAACTATTTAAGGCATCTACAGCTTTGATCTGCCCATTGTTGAACCTAGATTATTAGCAGCTCTTCTCCTATCTTAAAAACAGTTGATACTAGGATATTGGATCTTATGTAGATTTCATACAAATATAGGAACATGTGAATATATATGCATGTGTATATATTTATATAACAGCTCTCTGGGATGCTTATCCAATTGTGCCTCAAAATGTGGTGGCACACATTTGTTATCACATAGTTATTCCTGGGGAAATAGGCCAAACTCTTTTAAGTGATTAAAGTTATCACTTAGAAGTCTGTAATGTTCTAGCATTTACCTTCAATCAGCACAGTGACATGTACAAATGGGAGGATCTGGAGGACCTTATCAAACTCCCTCTTTGATTTTTACTCTTTGTTGAACTTCCTCCTTGAGAAGGAGAAATACTTTTAATTAGAATGTTTCCCTGTTTTATGCTTTTCTTTATATAAATAATCAGAGAGACATTGAGAACAGCTTTTCTGTTGTTTCATCTTTCAAAGGATTGTGCATGATTTGGACACAGCTTGTTGGAGAGCATTTATGCTTTTATTCTGCTCAGCTGCTCAACTCAAATGTCTTTTTAATAGTCAACAATCACTAAGCACAGTGGGATATTGTAGTGTCTTCATCTTATTGTAAGTTGTGTGACTATAAAAATATGATATCTCCCTGTTGCTTATCCTTGCCCTCATCGAGTATTTCCTTAACCCATGCATGTATTATTTTCCCAGAGATGTTGTAGAGATGGGAAAGTAATCACAGGGGTTGGTAATTACTGATATTTTCTCATATGCCTTTTTTGGTAGCAATGTCATCCATGCTTGTTTGGTTTTTGAGTATTTGGTAGCATCCCCACTTTTAAGTACTTAGAAAATTAATCCCTCAGTGCTCTTGGAATTGTACCACCTCCTACAATTATCTTCATGGTAGTATTTTATCAAATAAATAGTCCTGATGACCAATTATCCAAGGACATCATGTTTATTGAAACTTCTAGATGCATGAGCCTGTGAATAATTTAGCCATGATGTAGATTTAAAAAGTTAGTCTTGGAGTATCACATGGACAACTGATTATCATCATCATCACTCACATTTTCAGAGTTTTTAAAGATTTGTTGCTATTTTTCAGTTGACTCTGACTTTCTGACCCTATTTGGGCAGAAATACTAGAGTGGTTTGCCATTTTCTTCTCCAACTCATTTTGCAGAGGAAGAAATTGAGGCAAACAGGGTTAAATGACTTCCCTAGGGTCACACAGTCAGTAAGTATCTGAGGTGAGATTTGAACTAAGGAAGATGAGTCTTCCTGACTCCAAGACCAGAATTCTATATACTCTGAACCACCCAGCTGCCTCTTCTTTAAGGTTAACAAAGCCTTTTTACAAATATTATCTCCTTTTATCCTCACAACAACTCCGAGTGGAAGGTGTTCTTACTATCATCCCCATTTTATAAGTGAATAAACTGAGATATCATTTAAGTGATTTGTCCAGGATCACATAGCTAAGAAAGGCCATTTTAAAACACACTTTAGTAAATGAAAAATAATTTAAAATTTTTATTAATAGTACTCTGCAAAGCATTTTACTACACTATCTCATTTGGGCTTCAGAATAACCCTGTGAGGTAAATATTACAGGATCATGTGATCATTGTTTAGAGTTAGAATGGGGAACCTTAGAAGTGATATTATCTGGGGCAGCTAGATGGCTCAATGGACAGAGAGAAAGGCATGCAGATGGGATGTACTGGGTTCTAATCTAAATTCAGATACTCCCTAACTGTGTGATCTTGGGCAAATCACTTAAACTCAGTTACCTATTCCTTACCACTCTTTTACCTTGGAAGCAGAAGTTTTGATTCTAAGACAGACAATAAGAGTTTTCTTTTTCTAAGTGATATCTGCATTTTATAGATGAGGAAGTTAAGGTACTGCTAAAATTTTGTTCTTCCTGACACCAAGTCCATCAAGTACTCTAATATAGAAAGAGAGATGCAGGGGGAAAAAAAGAGAGGGAGATGCACTCTAATGCAGAGAGGAAAGAATCTTCAAGTGTCCCCAATAACACATTAAATCTAAGAGGTTTTTCTTTTTGATCTTAAGCAGGTTCTGTAATGGACCAGTCTCTATATAACAGGTCTTTATTATTCTGGTATCAGTTATTTTAAAGAACTCAGTGAGAGAAAAAAGCAATTTATAATTTAGATTTAACAAAAATAATTTCCAGTGAAGAGTGGGCAAATCAAAGCTTTGGTGTCATAAATTTGGAAAAGTGAAACCCATTTGTTTTTCTTTCGATAAGACAAATCTCTGGGCTTGAGGGTCAGTGATTATGCCTTTTTAACTAAAAAAAATCTAAATAAATTATTAGAAAGGAAATTAGGTAGAAAACAGTTGATTTTACCATCTTAAAGTAAAATAAAATCTTCATGTTTTTACCTCTGATATAATTATACATGAGTATTTGAGTAAGAAGTTAAAAGAATACATTCTAGATATTTTATAAAATGTCTGATACTTCCATGAGAGAATGAATGTTGAGGCTCTGAGATTATACATTGTTCAGAAATACAAATGTTGCTCCTTTAAAGTGAGATTGGAGATTTTTAAATTTATATTGTTGGTATACTGATGTTAGTTCATTGTAACTTGTGGTTAGATATGACAAAGTAGATAAGGAACTGGGTCTGATTTGACTTTGGGCATGTGGAAATTGAGTCCAGAGAGAGAAAGCGATTCGCCCAAAGTCACATTGCCAGTAGGTGATGGAATCAGAATTAAAACCCAGGTCTCCTGATTCCAATTCTAATACTTTATCTTCAAAGACAAAAGGGCCAGAATGTGTAGATGGGATCTTCTACTACTCCCATGCAGATTGGAAAGGTTTACATCATAGTTCTTCCAGGCACCCTTCTTAACGATACATTTTATTATAACTATTCACTGGTGGCTCCAAGAAGTTGTAGTATGCACAGGGGCCATATTCTGGTAAAACTGTCTTGGCAGACAGTGGGCTAAACCAGATTGAGAACCCATTGCTGAATTGAGGGATGTCTACATCAAGACACAAAACCTTTCCCCAGAAGAATGAGATGAGAACAATTTGTTCCAACAGTCATGAAGGCTGATGAAGTGGGCGCTCTAGAATGCTTAGAGCGTGGTCAGATATCAAGGATGCCAAGGACATTCACTTCGTCCTGGTCCATTGCCAGTGTCCTGACTTTTGTCTTGCCACTGGACTTTGAACACTCTGGAAAAGAGAGTAAGGCTGTGAACTCTGCAAAGCTGCCTCACTGAGACCCCGTTCACAAGCAATCATCACCCTGTGGTATCACTGGTCCTCTTCAAAAACAAAGGATAAATAATAAGTTGTAAGAGTCCAGTGTCATCAATACAAAAGAAGCAGGGATTTCCCCAAAGATCCAGTCCTAGGCATCCTTTGAAAGGAAAACTACGCTGGCTGCTGAAACTGCCAAATAATCCTTCCTTGGCACAGTCAATATGGCACAAATGTTACATACTTTTGGTTATTTAGGTCTTTAGGCCCAAATTAAACTGTTATTTAGGTATTTTCAACTTAGCTAGAATTTTCTTTGGATTCTTTATCATTCAGTTCTTTCTATTTCACTTTAATTGATTCTTTCATATGCATATGTAAAATAAATGTATTTAGTTTATAAATGTGCAATATAACAAATATATTTATATTTAGAATAAATTGTTAGTTTCCATACTCTGAAATTTAGCTATAACTATTTCCCCAAATTAATCAACTTGTGGAGAGGCATTGTAGAAAAAGAGATCACTTCAGAGTTGGTAAAATATGGGTTTAAGGTCACTTAATCTTTCATTTGCTTCAATTCTAAGACTATAAATTATAAAGGGGCAGCTAGGTGGCACAGTGGATAGAGTGCCAGGCCTAGGGTCAGGAGGGCCTGGGTGCAAATGTGGCCTCAGATACTTCCTAGCCATGTGGCCCTGGGCAAGTCACTTACCTCCATTTGGCAAGCTCTTGCCCTCCTGTCTTAAGACAGGTAAGGTTTTTTTGTTTGTTTGTTTGTTTTTTAAGTTGCAAAGCATGTACTACTCTATTGATAGGAGTTTCTCCCAGTAAACTCCATACTCCAATGAAATCATACATAAATTAAAAAAAATCAATTTCTCCAGATCCTTATAAGGACCCATAAACCCTCAATTAATTCCCTCTTTTTTATTGCATGTAGGTATAACCCATTAGATATACTACTAGAGTGTCTAAAATTGAAGTCAGTTTCCCCAGTACCTTAAATTATATGAATATCCTGCCTGGCTCTCTTTTTTGCCCTGGGATACCTTTCTTTCAGGTAAATCTGTGAAGCATTCTGCCTGATTTACTTGGACTCCTGTTTGACCATAGATGAGAAAACACATATATTTGCTTTGTAATTCCATCCGGATACAATTCTAACCTTAATTTAGAGAGCTGGCTTGGACTTCCTTCCCCTCAATATAGCCAGTTGAAAGGTTATCCAAAAAGTAAGCAGCGTATATCCAGGTACATATATGGAATATGATCTGATAACATTCTGCCATTTTCTTTGATGCATAGCAAAGACATTGCTCTAATCTACTTCTGTGATTCCTTGATTAGTGTCTTAGGACTCCAAATCTTGAAGAATTTGATTTGTATGGCTGCAAATTTTGAGCTAAATTATGAATCATGAGGAAACGGGAATAAAGGACAAATGTACTTTATGAAATCTTAGGGGTTTGCCTTAGAAGCTAAAGGAGGGGATTTGGGTATGAAGCAATAGAACTGACCTTATTTGTAGAGCCATTAGGCTGTAAATATGATCAGATTCCAGGGGTTCCAGGAAGAGAAATGATGCTCAAATTTTTTAAAATTAGAACTATGGGCTTACGCCATAATTAGAAATAGGACTAAAATGCAAATGCCATACGGAGAAGTAATGCAATTAGTTTGCACTAAAGAGTAAATGACAGATATGCATACTTCTAAAAGAGAAGCTTTCAGGGCATTGGAGATCTGAAAAGAAGGGAAGGAAGCTGCACTCAGAGGAAAAATGAAGAAGGCTGGAGGATCCAAAGACAAATCACTTATTCCACAATTTTGCCTAGAGTGGTACTGCTTGAGAGTATACAATATCCAAGCAAACTTTCCAAGGAAAAGAAGAGGAATTCATAATAACTATTAAAAAACTGTCTCTAAAGGGCTAGGTGGTGCAGGAAGTGGAGTGCTATGCTTGGAGTCAGGAAGACCCGAGTTCAAATTTGACTTCATAACTTTACTAGTTAGGGCAAGTTACTTAATCTCTGTTTGCCTCAATTCACTAGAAAAGGAAATGAAAAATCACTCTGACATCTTTACCAAGAAACTTCATGGACAATAAGGTCCATGGGACCTTGAAGAGTTGGATGCATCTGAACAACAACTCACATGGATAATTTCAAAAAGTTATCAGCCTTATTCACCTAATTCAATAATCAATTAACAGATATTTATAAGCTTCTATGTGCAGGTCCCTCTGCTATGCACTGGGAATAAAGAATGAAACAACACTCAATATTAAGGACTTTACATCCTCATAAGTATTTATTATAATTATTATTATATTACTTTGGAAATGAATAGCTGCTTCCTTAATGATAATTTTATCCTTAGAAAGGTGAAGGAACCAGCAAGAGAAATCTTCATATTGTGAGTCTGATATTCCCCAAAAGGAAGAACTGGACTCTGGGATAAAAATGAAGGAAAACTTGTAGGGAAGTGACCATTTCATTTTGGAATTCGTGATAGAGGAAAGGAAATCCTGGAATAGTATTACATCAACCCTAGCTTTTGGGAGAGCTAGTTTCAAAAGGTCAGAGAAAGGAAAGGTAGGATCTCATGGGCTAAGATTCTAGAGGGGAAGTCAGTCCAAAAAAAATGGTAAACTTATCAATGAAATTCTTGAGAATTCTCACTAAAAGAGTTTCCTGAAAGAAAGTAAAAGGGGAATTTGTCTAAAGAACTGGTGTAGATATACAAAGAATTCACTAATCGACTTAGATTTTTAAAAAGACATGCATAGAAAATGAAAGCAAGGGCAGGTAACAATGAAAAATAGGCACAGTCCTGTGATAAGTCAGTAGTGTGGAAGTTCAGAATAAGCTGAAGCTAATGAGAAAAGTGAAGGATAACCATAGGGGAGGAGGAGGCAGGAAAAATTAGCAAATCAGAGAAGGGACAAAATCATTGCTCAGAGGGGATAGCATAATGATAATTGATTATGGGAGGAAAACAAAACTATTAGGCTCTGACTAACCCACTGTTTTTCCTATCAAGGAGAATGATTGTAGATTGAGAAGGGTAGAACAAAAATGGTTAATGGAGAATTATCTCTAACATACAGAAAAAGTAAGAGAGCACTTAGATGTACTACCTCTTTGAAACTGAAGGACCCAACATGAATCATTGCTGAGCCATTATTAGTGACCTAGGAAAGATTCTAGAGAACAAAAGAGTTACCATAAAATAGCAAAAAGCAAAAGTCCCATTTTTCAAAAAATGGAAAGAGAATGAATTTTGCAAACTTTAGGCCAATGACTTTAATTTAGATTCTTGAAAAAATCCTAAAATGTATTTTTAAAGAGATAATGACTGTCTAGGAAATGAATAATTAATTAGAAAGAAGGGGGAATGGCTTCCTCAAAAACAGGGCTTGTCAAAATAGTCTTATTTCCTTTTTTTGACAAGGTTACTAGACTGGCAGGCCAGGGAAATTGTTTGCCTAAACTTTTACGAGAAATTTGAAACAGTCTCTCATATTCTAACTGAAAGAATGGTCTGATTTGTGCTAGATGATAGGTGGATTAGGAATTGATTAAATTTGCCTTTCTTAAAGAGTTTGTGGTTAAAGAGAATGTCAGTTATGGTTTGATGTTAATGTTGAGAATGTTTTCCAAGAAGGTGCCCTAAGGAAACATGTTTTGACCCATGCTGTTAACATTTTAATCAGTGATGGGAACAACAATGTGGATAGCAGGTTTATCAAATTTGCAGATGATAGAGTTAGGAGTGATAAGTAGGATATTGGTGGTCATCCTGGAGTCAGAAATTTTTGACAGGCTAAAATGCTAGACCAGATCTAATAAAATGAAATTTAACAGGAATAATTATAAAATTTTATACCTGTTATTTTCTAGTACAAGATGGGAGAGGTGTGGCTAGGCAGCATTTCATCCAAAAAAGATCTTGGGTTTTTAATGGACTGCAAACTCAATATAAATCATCCAAGAAAGCTAGTGCAATCTGAGGGAGCATTGAGAGGTAAATTGTCCAAGAATAAGGAAGGAATATCCCAGTGTACTCTGCCCAGGTAACATCATATCTGGAGTATTATATTTAGTTTTGAGTATCACATTTTTTAAAGGATGATTTTCAGCTATGATTTTTAAAATTTTCCTTTTCTGTTTGGTCTAGCCTGCTTTTCATGGCTTTAGGTCAATTCTGGATTCCAATTTGCTTATTATTTCATTTGGTTTCTGTGCCTCTTTTTCCATATGGGCAGTTTTGTTTTTTCAGCTGTTATTTTCTTTTTGTATTACTTTCATTTCTTTTTCCCACTTTTCTTCCCATTTTTCTTCTTTCTTTCTTACTTGGTTCTTGAACTCCTTTTTGAGTTCCTCTAGAGTCTAGAGCTTGTGACCAATTTCCATTTTTTTCAAAAGTTTGGTTATGTTTGCTTGTTTCTCACTTTCTGCTGTTGCTTCTGTATTTTGCTCTTCTCTATAGAAATTCTTAATTCTCCAGTCAAGAGCTTTTTTTTTTTCTGTTGCTCATTCCTTTTGTCGCTAGTGGATTGGGATTCCTGCATGTTGGTGGTCATTGCCTTCTTAGCTTCTGTCTCGGCAGGGCTTTGCTTTGGTACTACTACCATCTTCCCTTCTTTATCAGAAGCCTAAATGAGGGCAGGTAGCTCGGTGATGTTCTTTGTATAGCAATCTTTAAAGCATTTTGCCCTGAGGCTATCTTCCCAGCTCCTACTGCCTCAACAGCCACTCTGTTGCCCTAGCTCCATGCTCTGCTGCCCAAGCCCTATGCTCTTCAGCCTCAAGTCTCACTGCCAAAGCCCAGACAGCCTTCAAGGGTAAGTCTGTGGTGCTTTCTGCCAGCCTCCGAAAATTTAGAGATTGTTCTGCCCCTCACTCTGACTCTGCCACAGTAGGTGGCATGGGGGTGGGGTGATCAGCTTGCGCTTTGATTAGTACAGTTTTGCCCTATAGTATGAGAATCTCCAAACACTGCCTAGCTTTAAGGATGCATCCAGTGGGAGAGCCCCTTTACTCATTCCATTGATTTCTGTCCTTTTGTGATGTTTTGTAATGATTGGTTGGAAGGAGATTCAGAAAGCTTCTGCTACTATGCTGGCATCTTGGCTTCACCCCCTGTCACATTTTTTAAAATCCTTACCTTCTGTCTTAGAATTGTATTAGTTCCAAGGCAAAAGAGCAGTAAGGGCTAGGCAATTGGAATTAAGTGACTTGCCCAGGTTCACATAGCTAGAAAGTGGCTAAGGCCAGATTTAAACCCCAAAACTCCCATCTCCAGGCCTGGCACTCTAGAGGTCCATTGAGCCAATTAGCTGCCCCTTGAGTATTACATTTTAGTAAAGACATTGGTAAACTGGCAAACACCCAGAAAGGGGTAATCAGGATGGGGAAGGGCTCCAAATCCATGGTGTCTTAAGACTGATTGAATTGGAAGTGTTTGGTACAAAGAAGAGAAAACTTTAGAAAAAATATGGTAGTTGTTTTCAAGTATTTACAGAACTCTCATCTGGAAAAGAAAATAGGGTTTATTCTATTTGGTCCAATGTTGCAGAATTTGAAACAAGGTCTATAATTTTCTTTCTGCTTTTTAAAAGCAAAAGACATTTAATTAGACAAAGAAAAATAATTAAGTAAAACCTTTCCTCACTCCCACCTCCCACTGCACAGGGATATACTATCCCTTTTCCAGATAACTACCCAATGAGTGAGAGAGAAAATTCACTTAGGGAATGTATATGTCCAAGAAGCATCCCTGGGAACATAACCAAGGTGTCTTGTCCTCCTAGGGAAAAATTCGACTGAACCCCACCTCTACTTCTAACACACTTGCTTGCTACTATCAGAGCAACATAATCTGATGATATCCTTGAGTATTGGAATGACTAAAAATGCCAAAGAAGCAGATTTAAACTTGATATAAGGGAAAACTTTCTTAAAATTAAGAGATAGTAAAAAAAATTAGAGATATTCAAAAGTCTGCCTCAAAAGGGAATGGGATCCCCTTTATTTAAGGCCTTCATATAAAGGCTGTGTAGCTATGTGCTAGAAATGTTATAAAGGGGACTCAGGAGGAACAGGTTGGCTAGGTGGCCTTGGAAATCTCTTCCAAAACCAAAATTCTGAACTTTTTGTTGGTTGTAATCAGAGGAGGTCATTACTCTTTCAGAGACCAAAAGGAGATAAAGGTAGGAACTTAGTTCTTTGGAAGCAGGGGTGGTCAAGCCAAAACAAGACAAAGCCTCATAGAAGGGACTAAAGAAATATAACAGAGATTGTCTGATTGAGTGCCTTAAATTTGAGAGTTTATGGATAGTTTATAGAATCATTGATGTAGAGCTGCAATCTATAAATCTCTGATATATTTTAATTAGATGGTGCATGTATTCCTTAAATTGCCTCTTACAGTCAAGTTGTGTACTAGACCTTAGATGTTAGAATCACCATCTGTAAATGCTGAACTATAGTTGATAATTTGTGAAAAGATAGAGAAAAACATAAGAGAAAAGTAAGTAGTGGGAAAAAATCTGGTATCCAGAAATATCTGACCTTTGGGTCACTAACCTTGATCTTCCCCTTATAATACCCCTGAGTATTGGCAGAGTTTGTTCAGTTGTTTTCAGTCATGTCTGCCTCTTTGTGACCCCATGGGACCCTATTCTCCATGGGGGTTTCTCAGCAAAGACACTGGAATGGTTTGCCATTTCCTTTTCCAGTGGATCAAGGCAGAGGTTACATCACTTGCCCAGGGTTACAAAACTAGTAAGTGTGTGAGGCTGGATTTGAATTCAGGTGTTCCTGACCCCAGGTTCAGCACTCTATCCACTGAGCCATCTAGCTGCCTCACTGGCAGAGAGGAAAGTTGAAATAGGTTCCCATACCACATTTTGTCACATAAGGCTAGCCTCTATTAAAATGCAGGCATTATGATGGATTTTCTTGATCATGATTCCCTCATTTAGATACACTGAAAGCAATTATTATTATTATTTAATTATTTTATTTTTTAAATATAATTTTATTTTAAAAATATTTTTCCATGGTTACATGATTCATGTTCTCTCCCTTTTCTTTTTCCCTCCCCTCCCCCTCAGAGCTGACAAGCAATTCCACTGGGTTATACATGTAGTATCACTGAAAACCTATTTCCATTTTATTCATTTTTATGAGTAATCTTTTAAAATCAAAACCCCAAGTCACACACCCATATAAATGAATGATAAATTATGTTTTTTCTGCATTTTTACTCCCACAATTCTTTCTCTATATTTGGAAAACATTCTTCCTCATAACCCCCCCCCAAAGATTGTCCTGGATTATTGCATTGCTATTAGTAGCAAAGTCTATTACAAGTGATTGAGCCACAATGTTTCACTTACTGAGTATAATGGTTCTATTCATTTCATCAGTTTGTGTAGGTTCTTCCAGTTTTTATAGAAATCCTCCATTTCATCACTCCTTACAGCACAATAGTATTCCATCACCATCATATACCACAATTTGTTCAGCCATTCCCCAATTGGGGGACATTTCTTCAGTTTCCAATTTTTTGCCACCACAAAAAGCATAGCTATAAATATTCTTTAAAAACAGATCCTTTGCCACTTAAAAAAATCTCTTTGGAATACAAACCTAGAAGTGATATTGCTGAATCAAAGGGCATGAATTCTTTTATAGCCCTTTGGTCATAGTTCCAAATTGCCTTTCAGAATGGTTGGACTACTTCACAACTCCACCAGCAATGCATTAATGTGCCAAATTTTCCACAGCCCCCCCAACATTTATTATTTTCCTTTGCTGTTTTATTGGCCAATCTGCTAGGTGGTACCTTAGAGTTGTTTTGATTGGCATCTCTCTAATCAGAAGGGATTTAGAACACTTTTACATATGATTATTGATAGTTTTGATTTCATTAGCCAAAAACTATCTATTCCTATCCCTTGACCATTTGTCAATAGGGGAATGACTTGATTTCTTATACATTTGACTTAGTTTAGTTCTTTATATATTTGAAAAAATAGATCCTTGTCAGAGAAATTTGTTATAAAATTTCTCCCCAGTTTGTTTTGCTTCCGTTCTAATTTTGGTTGCATTAGTTTTGTTTGTACAAAACCTTTTAAAATTTAATATAATCAAAAATATTCATTTTACTTCCTGTAATATTCTCTACCTATTGCGTGGCCTTAAATTCTTTCCTTCCTCATAGATCTGACAGGTATACAATTCCACAGTCACCTAATTTATTTATAATATCACTCTTTTTATTTAAGTCATATACCCTGAAAGTAATTATTATAACATTACTTTGTAGCTAGGAAACCTTACATACAAGGAAGTTTCTTGGATATTGTCTTCAGTTTGGATATAGACAATGGCTTGTGGACAGTGCTGGTAGTGGACAGTGGCTAAACAGAGTCAAAGCACTATATAGGACCTGGAAGCATTTGGAGGATAATGACTTCTCATGTTTCAGGAAGCTCTCAAGGCTGGCAGCATATCACAAGTCTGCTCTCGTAAAGCCATTCCTATCATTGCTGTAAGTATTAAGGACTTATCTACTGCCAGGCAGCAAACCACCTTGAGATTATCAGTTGTAGTGAGCATTTGATTAACCATAAATAGAGGATGGGTATTCCACCTCCTGAAAAGATCAAAAGGACTTAAAAAAATACTTCTGAGCAGCCTTAACCATTCTATTATTTACTTGAAGTTATCTACTTTGACCCTGAAGTAACTGAGGAGGGTTTGCTCCAAAATACAGCCTTCAGCCAAGAGATGTCTCCAATAATGAGTGGAGTGTGACTACGGCAGCCTGAAAGAGAGCCAACAGCCGTTTCTGATGACGGTGAGCACGTGCATGTACACTGTCTATGCAATGACCACTACCGAGTGGCATGTGTCCAGCCTGCTGCATAGTGCATGAGCTACTCTTGGTTTTTATCTGTCTCTGTATTCTGATGTCTACCACTGGAAAAAAACTCAGATGATGAGAGGAGATCACAACCCTATCAGCTGAGATATTGAGACACCAATCCACGCTCTAATGACAAGTTTCCACCAGGCAGCCTACTCACCCTAAGCCTAAAAGTCTTTGATGATGGTGAACCCCTATGATATGACACTTGTAACACTTCTGGTTGGCAGCCCAATATCATAAACCAAAAGGAACTGGATTCTTTATTGCTGTTGTGAGATTGCCAAGTGATCGTTTATAGCTTTGGTCTAGTCTGGACACTTAAAATGTTGGTGGTTTTTTTTTTTCTTCCAATTTTATTTGGTATTTACAGCATGTCACCTGTTATTTGAAGTATCTGATGTGGGGAGAGGGCAGGAGAAGGCTATGAAACTTAATCAGTCAAGGTCTGTGAAAGATTTCATAATCTTCAGATAAAAGACTCAATTCAGGGTGAACTGTGAATTAAGGAATGTTCAACTAGAAAGGATGATAGAAGTAATTTACTGTGATCCAATCTTTTTATACAGATAGAAAACAGAGGTCCAGAAACAATAAATGATTTGCCAATTAGTGGCAGGTCACCTGATTTCCAACCTAGTGTTTTGTTAGCAAACTATATCCAATCTTAGCAAAAAATTTTAAATTAAAAAAAAATGGTTACTTTTCAAAGGAACTTTCTTTGGCCTACTTTCCACATTACTGAAGCAAAGCTAAGATTATTTATAGAAGATTTGATGAAGGTGCTTTGTTCCTGCACCCTTACCTTGTAAAATGTTCAAGCCCCTTATCATTTCATGAGCCCTTTTTGAGTCTTTTCTCTGAGGATAGCAATTCATGTCCTGAACTTTCCCCCACTACCCACTAATACAATTGACCTGTGTCCCATTCCTTAGGCTTATGTTCTCTTAAATGAATGTCAGTCTAGCATTGCAAAATATAATATTATACTTAGAAAGGATCTCAGAAACTATTACATTCAAACTCCCATGCCATGTAGGGGATTCCCTCTGACCTTGGTTGGGATACTACTAGTAGTAAAGAATTTTACTTTTGAACAAAACTAATTCCATTGTTTATTTATTAGTTACCTCTTAATTTGTATCAGCCAAAATAAAAAAAAAAATTTTTTTAACAGTTAGCAAGAGTTTTTTTTAGCCACAATGAGGTATTCACCAAACATCTGAGTATCCAGGCAATGAGGCAGTGATATCAAGTCCTCTGAGTCAACCAGGTTTTGAAGAGCCTTTTATGTCCTCATGTAAATCATTGATAAAATTATTTTATAGGACTATAAGGAAGACAGCCCTATGGCATATCCTAGAGATCTCTCTCTAGGTTATTTTCATAATTTCTGCAAGGAAATCATGATAGAGACTGTCAAATGTCTTCCTGGAACCCAGACATGCTGTCATGTTGTTTACACAGTATTTTCCTGATTTATCCATATAATAAGCCTTTCCAAAAACTTATGAATTTGACATTTGCTTCCAAATGATCCTGCTTTTCTTCCTAAAAGCTCACAGATGATCCATTTAGGAACCACTTTTGGAGTTTTTATCTGAAAGCAACATCAGTTAGCAGAGCAGACAAAGCAGACTAAATGTGCTACAAGCATCCAACAGGAAGAAGCTGGAACTAGTAGCCCTAAAGACACAAGCCTTTCACTGGCAGGTGTGAGGCAGGGCTAGGCAGGGTCCTTATTGCTGATGTTTTAAAACTTGGTATTTAACCATGACAGTCTTCATGGTCCCATTTGGGGTTTTCTTGGCAAAGATATTAGAGTAGTCTGCCATTTTCTTCTCCACCTCCTTTTACAGATGATGAAACTGAGGCAAATGGGGTTAAATGGCTTGCCCAGGGTCACACAGCTAGTCAGTGTCTGAGATTAGATTTGAACTCAAGTCTTTCTGACCTGGAACTCTGTCCACTGTACCAACTAGCTGCCCATTTGGAAATTAGCCCTCATAATGTTGGATTTATGGATATGTAGTCATAGGGGAAAAAAGGGAAGGAGAGCTAAAATTTTATTGTAGTAGAATTACAAAAGTTGGATGTTCCCAGGAAATGTTCCCTTTGTTTTTATTAATGTTTCCTTATCTTGTAAATATTTTCCTGAAGAGTTCTATTCATAACAAAAGCTGACATTTACATGACACTTTATGGTTGACAAAGCACTTTATATACAATATCTCAATAGGTCCTCACAACAGTATAGTATTGCCTCTATTAAACAGATGAAGAAACAGAGACTGTCTGGGGTCAAGTAACTTGCCTGTGACAGACCATATAGCTACCTAGTGTCAATGGAGGGATTCAAGTCCACATGTCTCCTGGCATAAGTACATCATACACGCCACTATTACAGACTAATTGAGTGGTTCTGCAGCCAAGTTGCCAGAGGTCTGGGCAGATGTTACACCAGTGATTCTAGGTTGAGAAATTCATGTTACATCATTAAAGGTATATCTCTCATTTTTTTTCCTGTCATCATTCTCTATCCCTCTTCTCTCCCTTTGGGATAGATATGAGAAGACTCACAAGACTGCCTGGTAATAAGAAAGAAGGGCCTGACAATTTCAAGCTCACCAGTCCAGAGTTTCTAGAATCCATTCCTTTCTCCTGTTCTGAAGTCATGGCTTTTGCCTCCCATCCTCTCATTCTCTGTAATTCCTCAAAAAGTTAATGATTTCCCTTCTCAGTTCTTTCAGTACGATAGGATGTAATTTATCTGGGCCTGGATATTCGAACTTATCTAACATAGTGAGGTACTCTCTTACTATCTTCTCACCTATCATTGGCTCCATTCCTTTTTAACCATACCCTTTTCAGTTTAAGAGCTACTCTTGTCCCTGCTACTCTTTTGTATTTATCTTTGGCTATGTTTTTTCTGCAGTTACATCCGTCTGTTTCTATGATTTCCCCTTACTCTATCAACTGAGATACTGCACTATCATGTTATCAATATTTATTTTTAAAGAGATTCTCATCCCTGTTGATTCATCTCTCCTATTAGAGCATGAGGTCACAGGGTCATGTCTATTTCTTTGAACATTACAAAAATCTTCCTAAATGATGGTCATTTTATCCTAGGATTTATACTGCTTCTACTTTGCCATTTCCTCTGGCCAAAAATAGTTTCAGATGAAAAAAAATTATGATATATAAGTGAGGCTCAGTGAATAGAACATTGATCCTAGGGTCAAGAGGAGATCTAATTCCAAATCCAACCTCTGACATCTGCCAGCTTTGTGACTCTAGGCAAGTTATTTAACTCTGTTTACCTCAGTTTCCTTATCTGCAAAATGAACTGGAGAAGGAAATGTTAACTACTCTAGTATCTTTGCCAAGAAAACTCCAAAAATGGTCACAAAGAGTTGAACATGACTGAAAATGAATATAAACAACAAAATAAGTGTAATGGAATATGATTGAGCTATAAGATATAATGAAATGGACAACTTCAGTGATATTTGGGAAGATTTCTATGAATTGATACAGGGCAAGGGGAACAAAACCAAGAGGATGATATATAAATGATAACAACAGTGTAAAGAAAAAAAAATGAAAGAACTCTGATCAATATAATGACTAATCCCAAGATAGTAAGAGATTACCTAGCTATGTCAGATAAGTTTAAATATCCAATTCCAGAGGACCAATGTTGATCCCATCCACCATCTGACAGATTGGTGAATCAAGCTGCAGAGATGTATTTTTAGACAATGTGAGACTTCACTTTGTTTATATATATTTATTATAAGTTTTTTCTTTTTTTTTTCAATATGGAAGGGGACAGTGGGGTTAAGGTTGTCAGAAAAATAAAGAAAAGAGTGTCACAGAAATGCTATAATACACAGAAGGAAGACCAAAAAGAATCATTAACTAACAAGATAGCTTTTAAAGTATTAGATTTATTATATAATTAAAAAGAAAATCAAACTATAATATTCCCAATTTCAAGTAGAATTATCCTTTTCTGTTTTACTGTGTCTATGGATGTGCTCCTTTTAGTTGATGTTTGTTAAATTCAGAGGGAGAAAAAAGCTTAAAGAAAAAAAAGAAAAAGGCACAGTTTCAGTTCCAAACTTTTACTTAAGTACTTATGCTATCCTTTCCTTCAAGCAGTCCCAATTATAATGGGGAGACATGCAAATAAATAAGCAAATAACATATATATTCAGAATATTTTATGGAAGGTCACCTCAGAAGGAAAACACTGGGAGGTAAGGTGAAGGAAGGACCAGGAAAGGCCTCTGGCAAAAGCTGGAATATGAGTAGACTTTTTGAAAGAAGTAAGGAAAATTAAGGGACAGAAGTGATGAAGAAGAACATTCCAAACATAGGGCTTGGAGGAAAGCCAGTCTGAAGGATGACTGTCAGTCACAGTGTCCATAAACTTAAAGAATAAAGGATTTCAAGTAGAAAAAAGTAATCAATCATCTCAAAGGCAGGAGAGAGGTCAAAAAGTATGAAGAGCAAGAAAAGGTCATTAGATTTGACAATTATGAGGTTACTCTTAACTTTGGAAAGAGATGTTTTGGTTGAATGATGATGGTAGAAGACAGATAAGAGAATTAAGAGAGTGGGAGGAAAGATTTGGAGGCACCTATTGTAGATGGCCATCTTAAGGTGTTTAACCACAAAAAGGAGGAGAGACATAATGAGATAGCTTGGCTGATGGGATGGACATGGAGATAGAATGTTGTGTGTGGAAGGAATAAAAGAGTAAGAAGTCTGGACAGGTAGGAACAGGCCAGGTAGTAATGATCTTTACATGCCAAATAGCTGACCCTGAAGGACAGAATCACTGGAGTTTATTGAGTGGAGGAGTGACATGGTAAGACCTGTCCTTTAGGAAAGTCATTTTGGCAACTGTGTGGAGGATGGATTGGGGAGAGGCCTGATGTAGGATCATCAACCAGAAGAATATTGTAGTCGTCTAGGCCTAAGGTGATGGAGATGGTCCATGTGTGAGTGAAGAGAAAGGGATAGATGTCTAGGAGAGTTGCTGTGAATATTATCCTCCTGACAAGATTTAGCAAAGAATTGGCTAGGTGAGGTGAGTGCAAGGGAAAAGCTAAGGATCATACCAAAGTTTGGAGCCTAAGTGACTAGGGAGCCATGGTGACCTTTACAATAACAGCGGAGTTGGGAAGAGAAGTTCTGTTTTTGGATATGCTCAATTTGAGATGCCTATAAGTCATCCAATCTATCTTAGAGCTAATTTTTGATACAGAACTAGAACTCAAGAGGGAGACTAGGGCTGGATTTACAGATCTGAGAAACATCTGCATAGAGATGTTAACTGAATCCTTTGGAGTTGAGAGAAGGAAGAGACCAGGGCCCAGGGCAGAGTCTTAGGGAACAATTAGAGTCATAACAATAGTTCATAATACTATGTTGCTTTGTTTCACAACTTTTTTTCTATCACCAACCCTTTGAAATAAATTAAATATGATCCTCATTTTCTAGATGAAGAAAACAGAACCTCAAAAAGATGGCTTGCTTAAGGGCATAAATTACATGCTAGTGCCAGGGCTTAACCTAGGTCTCCTGATTCCAAATTCAGGGCCTTTTCCAATATGTAACAATATTTGCTACATCTGTGCTTCTTGATCGGCTTTCCCAAATGCATGGGATATATTTAGTCCTTATTTCTACCTCAGAGTGAAGTTTAAATGTCATTTTCTACATGGAAACTTTCTTTCTTCCCCTACCCCAAATGCTAGGGCTCCGTGTCTCAAATTATCTTGTATTTAACTGTTTCATACATATGTGTATTTTGCACCTCTATGTTTAAACTGCATATATTATTATATGTATTTGTCTCCCCTACTATGATGTCATTGCTGGTGGGGATGGTTTCCTTTTTTGAACATGTCTCTCTAGGGCCTAGCATATAGTAGGTGCTTGACAGATACTTGCTGTTTTACTGATTCATTCCTCTGCCTTCTGAGATGAAACTGCTAACAAGACAAATCAAAAATGTTTTAGATGTGCTTTTAACAGAATGATATTTCTAGCAGATGTTCAGGTAGCTGAAGTGCCCTATCACTACTGCTATTGACTTTTATACCAATTTAGCAATCTTCAACAGGAAAGCATCATTTATATCCTCTTTGTTTGTCAAACCAAGTCAAGAAGCATTTAGCCAGGCCCTACTAGGTGTCAAAGACACTCAGGATACAAAGAATGGGAAAATAGGCAATGGTCTCAAGGAGCTTACAGTTCAGCAGGGAAGACAACATATCCAAACAAATAGAAACAAGATATAAACAGGATAAATTGGAAATAATAACAGATTAGGAGGCATAGCTTTAATGTTGTGGGAGATCAAATTTTGTAGTGGGAGGGCGAATGCTGGTTCTTGACCAAAGAACTGCAGGTCAGATTCCTTCATCTTAAGGCATGTAGATAGTGTAGCCAGAGCGATGGAAAAATCAAAATAGGATTTCATATGGCTATATTTATTATGAGTCTTGGGATTTCTCTGCCCTCTCTCAGATTAGTCCTCCCATGGACTTTTCAGGGGGCATTCCAGGGGAAGGGATAGGGAAGGAATAAAGATCCCCAGTGCAACTTTCAAGATTGGATGCTTTTGGATGTTTGGGATGTCCCTTCTCAGCCTTGCAAACTCTTATCAAAGGGAATAAAGCCGTAACATAGTTCAAATGCTACTCCCTTTCCAGACTTGCCCTCGTGAGCTCTCATCAACTAGGGGTAGTTGGGAAAGCACAAGGTGGCATATACTTTTCTGCTGACTAGTAAAGAGCATAAGATTTAAAAGCACCATTAAAAAAAGAAGAATTTCAAAGCATTTCTAAGATTTTAAAGCTCCATTTCCCACTGCCAACCCTCATAATAAACAGGATAAATTGGAAATAAGCTCAGACAAGGGGCACTAGCTTTAATAGAGACTAGGAAAATCTTTTGCAGAAGATAGGATTTTGGCTATGGCATGAACGAAGTCAGAGGAGCAAGGCAGAGGTAAATTCCAGGACAGTCAGTGAAAATACAAAGACTTAGAAAGGGTTGAGGGGAGGGAAGCGAGGTGGAAGACGTTTGGAAAAGGTAGAAAGGGGTCAGGTTTTGAAGATCTTTAAATCTTCTATGTCTAAGTTTTAATTTTCTAAATCTATAAATTCTAAGCGAAATCTTCTCTCCAATCCTGGAGATAAGAGGTGGTCACTGGGATATTATGGGAATAATTAGGCAGTGGGCAGTGAATAGCATACGGATGATGAGAGGCAGCACTTCAGGATCCCTGGGATGTGGGATGCAGTGGATGTGATTGGGAGTCAGTTATCTTAAAGGAATAAATTCAGGTAAGTTATCAACATGCGTAGGGGTATGATGGCCTTAGGGAAGAGTCCCCTCAATTTATCAGGCCAGGTGACCTATGAAGGGAACTGATTTGCCCTTCCTTTGCAGGCAAGTTAGGCAAGATTAGGAGATGTATGGAAGAAGCTCTACTGATCATGGAGCCTCAATCCCCTGTAGGCGAAAAAGGGTTGGTAGTTGGAATGGCCTGGTCTTTCTCTGCTTCCTTCAGACAGTAGAGTCCCAGGACAGCAGATGAGGAGATTGGGCAATGACTATGAAGAAATGGCATCTGGTCTCAGGGCATTAGGCTGAAGTGGAAGAGGAGTGGGAAGAAATACAGACATACCTCTTGTGGAACTTTGCTTTGAAGAGATTGTGTTTTTAACAGATTAAAGATTTGTGGCAACTCTATCAAACAAGTCAGCACCATTTTTTTCCAACAGGATATGCTCACATCGTGTTTCGATGTCACATTTTGGTAATTCCTGATGTAGTTTAAACTTTTTCATTATATGTTATGATGATCTGTGATTACTGATCTTTGATATTATCACCATAATTGTTTTGGGTCAACAGAAACCCACTATATAAGAGGGAAAACAACTGATAAATATTGTTTGTGTCCTGACTGTTCCACCCAGAAAGCCATTCCCTATTTCTCCCTCTTCTCAGGCCTTCCTGTTCCTTGAGATATAAATATTGAAATTATATCAGTTAATAACCCTGCAATGGGCTCTAAGTGTTCAAGTGAAAGAAGAATCAATCGATATAGCAGTCATCATTGTTGTCTTATTTTAATAAACTGCCACAGTTACCCCAACTTTCAGCAACCATCAATCAGCAGCCATCAACATCATGGCAAGACCCTCCATCAGCAAAATGATTACAATTTGCTGAAGGTTAGCATTTTTTAGCAATGAAGTATTTTTTAAATTACCGTGTATACCTTCTATAATGCTATCACACACTTAATAGACTATAGTATAGTGTAAACCTAACTTTTATATGCATTGGGAAACCAAAAAACTCATGATGCGCTTTATTGTGGTCTGGAACTGAATCCAAAATATCTCTGAGGTATGCCTGTAAACCTGGGGAGCAGGGCAACCAGTATGGAGTTGTTAGTCTAGGAATTTCCTGGCTTCTCTAGTCAGAAATTCAGGAGTATATTTCCAATAAGGGATCATTTTTGTTTTTCCATCCTTTTGCCTCCATAATGCTCTTCACCATGCTTTCACCTGTCAGAAAAGTTCATGTATGCCAATATGTTGCACCTGTTAGTTAACAGACTTGTATTTAAATTGAGGTCTTTTGGAAACAATGCCTTAATTTAAGGGTTTAGTGCATATAATGCTAAACTTGTTTAGATATACCTGGTTTCAAATCCTGCCACTGATATTAATTGATTAACCTCTGTAAGATTCAGTTTTCATTAAAATGGACAAAAAATTATAAACTATGCTATCCACTTTACTGGATTATTATGAGGCTTAAATGAGGTAATATAATAAGTATTTTGTAAACTTTGACGATCTCTATAAATATCAGGCATCATCATTATCATTATTTTAATGATGGCAGATCTAAGGAGATCAATTTGGGGGGGATCAAGAAAGGCCCTTTCAAATTGTATTGGGACAAAGTCACCTTTTCAGTAAGGTGGTCACTAATACTGGAAGAAACTGACACTTGGCTTACTGCTCATTGTCCTAGAGAATGTCTTGCCTAGAAAAAAAACCAATCAGCACATATAACATGTAAGAGACTAATAATGCTGGAAGGATACAGAGAGGTTATCCCATCTACATGGCAAAGCAATTGAGTGAAACCCCAATTTTTTTTTAGCAGCAAGATGGAAGCACCATGTCACAGCGGAGGAAGAGCTCTATCGGGAACCAGAGGATCTTGATCTGGCTCTCTCTTACTTCCTATACAATGCTGGGTAAATCTTATAACCTGGCTGAGCCTTAGTTATGTTATCTGGAAAACGAGGAGGCTGAGCTGTATAACTTCCAAGGACCCTTCCAACTCACATCTATTATCCTCTCTGCCTTGTTTCACTTTTATTTGCTGGGTCAGCATCTATTTGAAGGTTTAAGTATGGCCAATATTTATTTTTAGAATTGAAACATTTTATTTAATTAGTTGATTTAGGATATTTTTTTCCTGGTTACATGATTCCTATTCTTTTCCTCATCTCCTGTCACCCATTCCCCCATAGCCAACAAGTAACTCCACTGGATTTTACATATGTCATTGCTCAAGGCTTATTTCCATATTATTAATATTTGCATTAGGGTGATCATTTAGTCTACATCCCCAATCATGTCCCCATTGACCCATGTGATCATGCAGTTGTTTTTCTTCTGTGTTTTGACTTCCATAGTTCTTTCTCTGGATGTGAATAGCATTTCTTCTCAAAGGTCCCAAGCATTGTCCTGGATTATTGCATTACTACTAGTAGAGAAATCCATTACATTCAATTGTGCTGTGAATTTTAGTTTTACTTAAACCTGCTTAGTCTTTAGAAATTCTAGCAACAAGGAATGTATACACTCCTACTTAAGGATTAAGTGTTGAGGAGGATGGCCTATGACTGACATGTGCTAGCATGTGACAAATCAGGAACAACTGGCAGACCTCCTGGGCTATCCTAAGTCAAGCTTAAGCTACCATTTGGTACATCTGAGATGCAGGAAGTGATGTAAGGGTCTATATATTTAGTGTCACTTCCTCGCTCCTCTCTCTCTCTCTCTCTCTCTCTGTCTCTTTCTCACTGTCTTTCAGAGACATGGGGCTTTTTCTGACTTGGGAGCTCGTCGTGGCACGCTCAGTGTCTTGGCATTTGTGGCTTGTGGTGAGGTGACTGAAAAAGCTGTAGTGTGGGCTAGTTGAGGAGTCTTCCCTGAGCATCCTTGGTGAGGTGACTGATTCCTCCTTTTCTCCTTTCCTTGACCTCCAGTCACAAATCCTCCATTTCCTGTTGTTTGCATGGTGCCACCCTGGCCCACTCCAGTTACTTATTTTCTATGGCTATTCTAATCTATCTATACTACTTATTGTTCCCATCTTACCTCCCCCCTCCCAAAATAATAAATCTTATCTTAATCTGCCTATTTGCTAATCTAAATTCCTATCTTATGCTAAGACTAAGTTGTGAGAAGAGGGTTAGGATTATGTGGCAACAAAATTTTTACAGTATAACAATTTAATACAAAAGTCATTCCTATTGCAATCAAGATAAAATTTAAATCTTAAGTAAAATTGAACTATCCTATGTCTTACGTAATGCTAATTCCAATGTAACAATTCACAACATTTATAGGTATATATATGTATATATATATAACTTATATCTAATGAAATCTGATTTATTCTATTCCTATTTTACCTCTCTAGTTACAATATTCCCTTTTCCGCCCTAAACTACTCTGTCCTTGTCTATTAACAGTTAGTATTTTAACTCTCCTTTCTATCTATATTACTGGATTAGATCATTATTATGCTATTTGCATACATTTACATATGTCACATGTTATTTAAATACATATATGCATATATATATATCCTCTGGTAGCAGAGATTTATTTACAGATATACAATTTATGGGTTGTCCTTATTTACGGCACAGCCCCTAATGTTAGTGTAAAATTTGTTTGTGTTCCAGATATGTCGTGGTGGATGCATATTTATTCCAATGTGCATGTGAATGTACTTCCCTATATGTGAAGTTAATGTGATCGACAATCTTACGAGACCCATTTTCCTGAAGTTCATTCCCCATAATGTCTTTGATTCAAAGGTCTTTCCAGTTGTCTGTGTGTCCTCCATCCTTTGGTGTTGCTTGAAGTTTGTCACAGGTCCTGGGTGCCTCCTCCTTTACAGGATACATACTTGCCTGTTGTCTCACCTTGAAAGATGATCTCAGGTATCTGAAACTACAGGATCATGCCTGTGTGCAAGATTAACGTGTGCATGCATGTAAGAGTGAATATGTTGATGCATGTGAGTGAAACTTTATACAGGATGTTTGTGCCATCCTCATGTGTACAAGTAAAATTCTTTATTTTTATGTAATGAATGTAGGTATCTTTCTTGATCTGTAATTGTAAGGCGATTATTCTATTCCAATGTGTTTGATTGTAGAGGTTAATGATATTTTAGTCTAGGCTTGAGATTGAAATTCATATATAGGTTTAATAATTCTAAGGGATTCTAAATCCACCCACATAAACCCCCAGGATCTGCAAGGAACCACTTCTCCTGTGTTTCACAGGTTACACTAATCCTCCCTGCTCTAACTAACCCAAATTTATACTATCTGTCTTGGGCATTATTCTATTTCGGTTTCATGTAATAATTTTTGTTTGGGTAAAATGCTCCAATAGCATCTTGGATGTTTTTCATCTACATTTACTTCATGGACTTGTCTCATTTTTTTTTCTTTTCAGTCAGGGCTTGTCACTATGGAATTAGGGTTTTTCCCGATTTGATTAAAGTTTCTTCATGGATCATGTGTCAGATCTTTTGCCTAGTACCAGTCTGGGTTCTTATAAGGTTTTGTGTTGTTTGCTACCCTAAAGAACTCAAACCAGTCCTGGTACCAAGTTCTCTATTCCAATTCAGTGTCACTATCCCCTAAGTCATATTTCTTACAAAATTTTTCATAACTATTGACTCCTGCAATATACATTATTTCTTCCTATGTTTTCAATTGCTTCATCAGAATCAGAATCAAAATCAAGAATAAAGTAAAAAAGAAAGAATAAAGAGAAAAGTGCCAGCCTCTGTCACAGGATTGAATTAATCCCTGGCGATCACTAGTATAATATAATCAGTCAACAACCCCTAATTTTTACCCCTTACAGTGCCACAATGTATCAGTCTCTATGTATAAGGTTCTCCTGGTTCTGCTCCTTTCACTCTGCATCAATTTCTGGAGGTCGTTCCAGTTCACATAATTCCTCCAGTTCATCATTCTTTTCAGCACACTAATATTACATCAGCATAAGATACCACAATTTCTTCAGCCATTCCCTAATCGATGAACCCCACCCATTTTCTAATTTTTGCCACCACAAAAAGCGCAGCTATGAATATTTTTGTACAAGTGTTTTCCTTATTATCTCTTTGGGGTACAAACCCAGCAGTGCTATGGCTGGATCAAAGAGACGTTCTTTTATCGCCCTTTGGGCATAGTTCCAAATTGCCCTCCAGAATGGTTGGATCAATTCATAACTCCACCAGCAGTGCATTAATGTCCCAGTTTTGCCATATCCCCTCCAACATTTATTACTTTCCTTTGCTGTCATGTTAGCCAATCTGCTAGGTATGAGGTGGTACCTCAGAGTTGTTTTGATTTGCATTTCTCTAATTACAAGAGATTTAGAACACTTTTTCACCTGCTTATTGATAGTTTTGGTTTCTTTATTTGAAAATTACCTATTCATGTCCCTTGCCCATTTATCAATTGGGGAAAGGCTTGATTTTTTTGTAAAATTGATTTAGATCCTTATATATTTTAGTAATTAGATCTCTGTCAGAGGTTTCTGTTATAAAGATTTCCCCCCCCCCAATTTGTTATTTCCCTTCTAATTTTGTTTGCATTAGTTTTGTTTGCATAAAATCTTTTTAATTTAATGTAATCAAAATTATTTATTTTACATTTTGTAATTTTTTTCTAACTCTTGCTTGGTCTTAAAATCTTTCTTTTCCCATGGATCTGACAGATAAACTATTCTATGTTCACCTAATTTACTTATAGTTTCCTTCTTTATATTCAAGTCATTCATAAATTCTGAATTTATATTGGTGTAGGATGTGAGATATTAATCTAAACCTAATCTCTCCCATACTGTTTTTCAATTTTCCCAACAGTTTTTGTCAAATAGTGTATCTCTGTCCCAAAAGCTGGGCTCTTTGGGTTTATCATACACTGTCTTGCTGAGGTTATTTTCCCCAAGTCTATTCCACTGATCTTTCCTTCTGTCTCTTAACCAGTACCAAATTGTTTTGACGACCACTGCTTTATAGTACAGTTTAAGATCTGGTACTGCTAGCCCCCCATCTTTCACATTTTTTTTTCATTATTTCCCTTGATGTTCTTGATCTTTTGTTATTCCAAATGAATTTTGTTATAATTTTTTTCTAACTCAGTAAAAAAGTTTCTTGGTAGTTTGATAGATATGGCATATGGTCAGTATTTAGAGGACAACTGTAAGTAACTTCAAGAGAAACTATTTTGAAACCCAAAAATAATGGATTCTCATTTTAGATTTGGATGTGTTCATACTAGTAAACTGGATCGTACATTTTGGTCCAAAAGATTTTTAATTGTCCCACCTACATGGCAAAACAAAAAACATTCATAAAGAAAAGGATATTTTTGAGGATGGCTCTTTCTATGTAACACAAACAGCTCATTTAGTAGTTTGGTCATTGAGTACTGATAATGAGAACTGCATTTATTGAGCCAGTTTCAAGACCATATCTGTTAATTAGCTCTAATTATAAATTCATTTAACATTTCATCTTTTGAATTTTATTATGCAGAAAAGTTTGGTAAGACATGAGGCAGAGTCTGTGCCCTCATTAACCTTATAATCTAGTATAGGAAATGAGATGTGTAAAACAATTCTCTAAATATAGGCTGTCCCAGAATTTTTAGTGCAGTTTTAAGCTTTTATAACTGCTACAAATTTACAAACAAGAACATTTGGGAGGTTAATTATCAACAATTCAAAAATTGCCACAACCTCTATTTTGTGCTCTTATTAATTATTACTTAGTAATTGAAAGCACTGGATATCCTAGCCTTAATATCATCCAAAGAAAGATGTTTTAATGTATACATGATACTTTAGATATAACATCACAAGAAGAAAATCTAATATAGATAAAACAGATGGCCAAGGTGGCCAAGCAAGAGAAACTCTTCTGCTGATCCAGTGGTCTGAGGAAGTATCATTACTATTTTGATCAGGTAGCTGAAGTTTAATCTGGGATTTTTTTCTTTACACCATCAGAAGTAAGAGTCCTCCCTATCTCCAACTCTTGAAAAGTCAGGTCTTATGGCATTTATAAAAATAGGCAAGTATAGTTTGTATTTTTGTTGAGATTTTTTTAATGGTATTAAATAATTTTTAAAGAACCTAAAAACTAGATAATAACCTTCTTGAGCTATCATTTCAACATTTTTCCCATCAGGTCAGAACTTTTAAAGAAAAATTATTTTAACAAGATAAAATCATAAATAATACTTCAGAATTTGAAATATATTGTGTAAATATATTTTTCCCATGATGATTTTTACTTTAGTTTGCCTACTTTATCCTCTATTTTTTCATACCTCCACCTCTATCTTTCAGATAATGGCATTTGGTCACATAATTTCCAATTAAAGGATGTTATTTTATTTTATTTTATTTTATTATTTTATTAGAAATTTTATTAGAAAAAAGTGAATTTTATTTTAAAGTGAAAAAGAAAAAAGGAATGGACTAGATGTTCTGTATGGGTCATTCTAGCTCTAATATTCGATGATCCCATAATAAAATGCTAGAAGAATTTAGAATTAATGGAGAAAAAGATCACTTATTGCTTGAAGTGATCAAAAAAGGGTTTACAAAAAAGGTAACATTTGAGCTGGGTTTTGAAGGATAGATAGAATTTTTATAAGAAGAAATGCAGTGAAGGCTCAGAGAAAGGAAGATAAAAGACATCCTGGCAACAGTGAGTAGTAGATTCATTTAGTTGTAGAGTCTATTTCCTGTAGAGGAGTGGTGCAAGATAAACTCCAGACATTCATGAATCAAATAGTAATTATTGGGCACCTTGGTCAAAAGGAAAAGGAAAACTCTGGTTGCTGGATTCAATCAATATTTATACTGAATGCTTTGGGTATCATGATTGTGTGATTGACTACATTAATGATCTACTAACTTGATCCAAAGTGACCCTATGAAGTTTAAAAATTGCCAACTAATATGGAGCTATGATATGCCAGGGTAGAATTTTATTTTTATCAAGGTCCATTGACCAAAAGGGGGGAAAATCATTTGAGGGTCATATGAGCAAAATCAACTTAATTTAATAGTGTGATTTTTTTTAAGGTGACTATAGCATTGTCCTGTGATTTCCTCAGGTTAGGGACTTCCAAGTATCCAAACTCTTTCCACAAATACAAATGAATGATTCATCAATGGGTAATTTATAGTCTTATAAAATAGCCTTTTAGTTGGTTTCTCTACCTTAATTCTTGCCCCATACCAATCCATCAATCCACTTAGATGCCAAAATGATTATTCCCCTATGACAAATTTTAGTGTCTCCTTATTGTCTTGAGAATCAGATATAAAGTTCCCTGTTTGACTTCTTCCTACCTTTCCTGTCTTTTTATACATTTCTCTCTACCATATACTCTAGAATCTAGCAATACCAGCCTAATTGCTATTTCCTATACATAATACTCCATCTCCAGACTACAACCCTATTACACTGGCTTTCATTTCACCCCTTGCTCTCATGCCTGGAATGTTCTTTCAACTAACCTCTATTTTTTAGTTTACCTGGTTCATTCAAAAACGACCCCAAATTCTAACTTCTTCAGGGGTCCTTTCCTGGTTGCCCAGCTGCTAGTGCCTTCCTGTAGGAGATTATCATCCATATTTTATGTGCCAATTTATTTAAATGTTGTCTTCCCCAGTAGAATGTGAACTCTTTTAAAGTCAGGGACCATTTTTTGGGTCTTTCTTTGTATCCTCAGCATTTACTATAGTTCTTGGAATACAGGAAGCACTTACTAATGTTCAAGTGTAAAGCTGAAATAACTCACAATTATAGGAAAGATTATATGACACAAAATGCTTTTCTCATAGAAGACCTATGAAATATAATGCAAATATTATCTAAATGCAGAAACTGAAGCTCACTAAGGTTTAGAGCAGCACAGATTTAGATCTGGAAGGGAACTTAAAGGTTAACTAATCTAATATCTTCATTATACAGATAAGGAAAATGAGGCCCAGAAAGGTTGTGATTTATCAAAGATCACACCATGGTAAGTAGTAGTCTATTTACTTATAACTCTGGTCTTCTTTCTTTAAATTCATCCTTCCTTTCCACTATACCATGAGGTTAAGTAATCTACTGAAGGTCACTCAATATTGCTCAAGTAATGGATTGGCTCCACTGGGATTATAAAGAGCTGACTAGGTGGCCAAAATTTAAGTGGGATAAACCTACAGAGCAGTTATTTGTCATGATATTAATATGCAAAGGATTGGTGCTCCCATGACTAGCAATGACACTCTAGTATGAATCTGGGATACATATATCTATGAAAAAATATTTATATGTAATATATATTTAAAAAGTATAATGGATCTATGCTTTTATTGATGTGTGCTCTCTAACCATTCAGATCATATTGGATTTATGCTTGCCCATCCTGTGTGACTCTTGTTCAAGTCTTTCTATAAGTTTTCTACAAAGATTCCACTCAATGAAATGGAAGACATTCTTGTTCTTTCTTGAAAGGACACCAATGGAGCACAAAGGTGACTGTCCTTCATTTGTCCTTTATCCTTGTCAGGTGACCAGCCTGATTTTGAGCAGGTATTTCTTTCATACAATCCTTTATAATATTCTTCCTGAATGATTTGTTGCTTATATATATATATATATACATATATATATATATACATAGATATAGATATAGATGGTCTATATGTTTACCTTCATTATAACTACATTTTTCTAGTAATTCTTCTCTTTTTTGGTTTTCTTTCTAATTGTTTGCATATATCTGATAACCTTGGCACTGAGCTCAAATTTGCTTAATCTGATTGTCTGTATAACATTTTGGAATCCTGAATTGTATTTTGAGATGTCTTCTAAATTATTTCTAGTTATTTTAAGAGAAAATTAGATGTATTTTTAGAAAGTATACATTCATGACCTGATAAAAGTTTTAAAACATCTTTAACTTGTGTTTTTAAAGGTAGGAGTGGAAGTTCATCACATTACTAAAAATTTGCATAGGGGGATTAGCCTTCAGAGTAGAGATCACTTCTTTTTATATTAATCTATATGAAATGCATAAATATATATATATATATATATATTTAGTTGTGGTGCTAAAGAAGACCTTTGAGAGTCTCTTGAGCAGCAAGTAAATAAAATCAAATGATACTTAAAGAAATTAACTGTGACTATTCATTAGAAGGACAAATACTAAAGCTTAAATGCTTTAGTTACATAATGAGAAGACAGGATTTACTGGAAAACTGATGCTGAAAAAGATTAAAGGCAAAAAGAATAGATGGGGATGGCAGAGGATGTGACCGATAGTGCAGTGTCATGGAAGCAACAAACATGAATGTGGACAGACTTTGGGAGATAATGGAGGGGGAAAGGGTCTGGCATGCTATAGTTCATGGGGTCACAAATAAGAAGCAACTGAACAATAACATTCTAGGGGAAAGTTAATCTAAGACCTTTAGCCAGGGAAAATAGGACATTAGCAACAGTAACAAAGAGGACCAGCAGATATAGATTCTCTAAGAATAACTACATTCTACAAATATATTTCTAAATTATAGCTCTTTTAAACTGCTATCCAAAGAGAATGTAATTTTCTATGTGTTTTTAAATATCTACAAAATTATAAAACCAGCAGTATTTTTTGGGAAGAAAAAGTTCTGTCTCAGATCCTCAAATGCCTTCTTTTCTTAGAGTCTGTACTGTAAAAATAATTATTTATAAATTCATCAACAGATATTTGTTAAATATTGTGCTGGGCACTGTGCTATGGGCTGAGGACACAGAAAGAGACAAAAAGGTTTCTGCTCCTAAGGAGCTTGCATCTAAT
Organism: Monodelphis domestica; assembly: GCF_027887165.1. NCBI lineage: Eukaryota > Metazoa > Chordata > Mammalia > Didelphimorphia > Didelphidae > Monodelphis > Monodelphis domestica. Next base: position 208,678,589 of record NC_077230.1, read on the forward strand.
GAAGGAGAAAACAGGAAAACAAATATATACAAAGCAAGTTTATATGCAGGATAATCATCTTATTATGAAAAGAGACTGACATTATAGGTCCCTGGAAAGGGTCTTCCCTCAACTTACAGGTCCCAGAGCAGACTTTGAGAACTGGATCACCCCATACTTTGAAGAATGTAGGAACTCTTCCAAGTGAGGAAACTCAGGTGAGAAATTTATGTTTAACTTAGAATTTTAGACAATTGCATGAGACACTCAAAGGTCAAGTGATTTCCCCAGGGTAACAATCACTATGTGTCAGAGGTAGAGAGGACTGAACCCAGATTTTTGTTTTTTAAATAACGCTCTCTATCCTTCTTGCAGTGTTGTTTCTTTCTATATACGGAAATGAAATAATAGGTGAATTTAATAATAAATCCAATTAAATTGGGAATAAACTTAAAATTAGATTTTGAAGTTGATTTAATTTGATTGAAATGATTGTCTAAACTAGATAAAATATATTATAGGACAGACAGAATATAACAATTTGAGAATCAAAATTAGAACATTAATGATCTACATTTTAATTCTAAATTTGTTTACTGTGAGTAACTGTTTATATTTGCAGTTTACAATTTATCCAGTTGTTTTTGACTCACTGAATCTGATTAATTGGATACCATGCTCCTAGTCTGTCTAGCCACTTAGATTAACTAACATTTGTTCATCATCTCACAAACTCCTTTCTTCAACCTTATCCCCCAAATCACATAATTCTGCCCCAACCCTGCGAATTTTGACATTTTAATTTTGTTTCATAGGTTGTCATGATCAAAGAACTTATCACCTCAGGAATAACCTATTATGAGCACCTCTATACTTGGGTGGGTCCTTAGCAGCTGACATCTATCTTTGAAATTATACTGAAAGCCTGATGTTTGGGTGGAAACTGCCTCTACTCCAGGTCATACCACCATGAAGCACTGGAAGAAAATTTTTGTGCTTTTATTACATGTAAATTAGAAAAATGAATAGGCTAAATTAAAAATATAAATATTGTTCATTTGCATTGGAAACTGGCAGGATGAATGAATAGCTGTTAGGAAAAAAACAAACTTGATTTATTAATCACCTGGATATAAAGTCAAAGGATAAGGAAGCCACAATTGGCACCAAGATTGTGTGTATGAGAGGGAAAATAATAGGGTTTACAGAAATCACTGGTAAACTGAGCACCAAGGAGAGGTAAGAGGGATCTTTCTGGAAAAATTTAATGTCTCCTCCTGAAGTTATTATAGACTTACTAGCACTGTAATACTAAGTTGTAATAAATTGTACACAACGAAAAGAAAATACTTTTTAATTTTATCAAGAGGCTTTTGGGGAAGATCAATATGTTTTACAGCTGTCTTTCTAAAAGTTCAATACATTGAGGAAACATTTATTAAATGCTTGCAAATGTTTCAAGTGTAGTGCTAGGGAAGATTAAAAGTTTAGAAAAGATGAAGTTCTCACAGAATTTACAAGAAGACACAGACTCAGATAATCAGCATACACAATAATATGAGATAAATGCCAAGGCAAAGTTCAATGTGAGGTATGAGGGGGAAGATTGTAATGGAAAGGGAAGTTTCTGAGAAAGATTCTTTGAGAAGGTGGCATTTATATGAGTTTTCAATTCCTAGATTGAAAGAGGGGGGCATAAGGGGATGGGAGAACTTTTAAGCAAAGGTTATCTGAGCAAAGCCTAGAGATTGTTCTATTGGTGAATGAACCAATACAGTTAGCATTTTATAGAATTTTTTAAAAATGTGCACAGGAAGGTTCTGGCATTCCAAAGGTCAAAGGACTACAAGTGCAACTAGATTTTCCTTACTATTAACTTAATGAAATATCCCAGGATTCATTAGATTACTAAACCTGGTGAGCTATTAATGATATATTGATGTTACATCTGAGAACTTTGTGCAACCATCAATTTTAAATCTATTTTAGTGCTATACATAAAAACATTCTGATTATGAAGCATCATAAAAATGAGTTTATGGCACACAGTCAAGAATTTAAATCAATGGGTATTTCTAGAACCCCTAATTCGGCAGATTTTTGGTTAAGAACGAAGAGAAATGGATATAAAGTTTAGTCTGATAGGCAGCTTGAATATTTTCTCTTTAAATGAAACAAATCACCTACAACTGAAAGTATTCGAAAACTACTTAAGGTTTTATTTTCAAGCTAATGAGTAACTGGTATAAGATGATGAATGAGTGCAATGAAGAATTCTTACTTTTTGAAGCACGTGTCTAGCCTTCAAAATAATTTCTAAAAAGGAAGGGAAATCTGCTCTTTTCCCCACCCCCACCCCCTCCTAATTGTGGCTTAAGTCACATAACTGAAAGGATTTTATTCATTTTTTCCAAAACACTTCATATCTGGGTGGAAGCCAAACATGGAAAGTTTCAGGAAAAACACACACACACACACACACACACAAGTCCATTTGGGGAAAGGTATCTTCATCCTCTTAATAGGACTGTTCTGCCACTGAATCGCATTTCTGCATACATTTATCTATCCCTGGGGGTCCCGAGAAAAGCCTGGAATCATCCACAACTCAATCCACCATCATCCCCAGCTGCCCATGCTCTATAGCCAAGAACTCAAGGCCCATTTTAAGACCTCAAAGCCAAGAACCTTCCCGCCACCCACACAACCTTTCACAGTCTAGACAGCAATCAGAGAATGCCGGGGTCCCCCAGTTCTCGAGACTAGAAAGACAAATGCACCTCTAGGAGCCTGAGGGCACTAGACAAGAGTGGGATGCCCGAAAACTGGATCCTCCCCCTCCTCCTACGTCAGTTTAATTCCTCACCCTGCCCCTCCTCCGTTTCCCCGCCTCGCGCACCCGGCATAGAGAAATTTGACTGTTGAACTCGCCAATCAGAAGAGAAACCTGTCTTTCGAGCCAATAATAATTGGCGTGGCGGGCGGGCAGTCTCCAGCTTCCCGCCTCTGGGTGGGCGAGAGCAGAATGTGTCTGGCCCTCCCCTCTGCTCTGGGTCTCAGTACAGCTCTCTCGGCGGCCAGAGAAGCAGTTCCAGAGGTGGTACCAGCAGCAGTATCGGCAGCGGCGGCGGCGGCGGCGGCAGCCGTCATCCTGACTAGGATCTCATCCACGCCGCCTCCTTACGCCCCTTCGCCGCCCTAGCCCCGGAGCTCATAATCCCTCCGTTCCCACCGCAGCCCGGGAGCTTTCCAGAGGAACCGCTGACCCAGCGCACCTTGCCTTCTCGAATCGGCGCCGGGAGAAGGAAGCCCCGGGTGGGGGTGGGAAGCGCGGTGCTAAGAGTGGCCGGCATGATGCGGCTCCGAGGCTCCGCGATGCTGCGGGAGCTGCTGCTGCTGCATCCGCCAGCCGCCGGGGCGGCTCTGAGACGGGGACAGCCCCTCACTACCTTGTGCCGGCGCTCCCGGGCCGGGGGCCGAGCTGCCGTTACGGCCGGAGAGCTGTTCCCATGGCGGGGTGGAGGTGCCCGCCGTCTTGCACCCCCCCTAGCCCGGGGGCTGTCGAACTCGCCTTCGGAGATCCTTCAGAACCTGGGCAAGGGAAGCGCCAAGCCAGAGGCATCGCAACAGTCGCAGTCATCGACCCCTCCTAAGGACGGCCCCGGCGAGGCCAACGCCTATGGCAACGGCGAAGGGAAGGAGCTGGCTGGGGGAGAAAAGTGAGTCGCTTCCTCTCTCCCGGAGGAGGAGAAGGAGGCCTCTCCCTCCTCCTGGACTCGGGCTGGGGAGTGGCCGGGGCCGGGATGGAGATCCAGGCGGCGAGGGAGGGAGGAGGGGGAGATGCCGGCTTGGCTGGCTCTGCGCAGAGCTAAGTGCGCCATGTGATTAGGCCCGGGCCCCGCCCGCAACTCCAGCAGCCTAGCGGCCGCGTGCACCCACTCCTTTCCCCTCCCCTCTTCTTCCGGGCGTGATGTCCGTGGTCCCATCCTGGCGTCTGAGCCCCCGGGGAGCTAATGGGGGAGAGGCGGGAGGACGTGGCCGGGGCTGGCCACGCTGTCCGCGTGCAGAGCAGGGATCTACCCCACGGCTCCCTCCCCTCCCCCGCCTTTCCCCCCCGTGGGTCCTGCTACCCGACGCCACTACTAGGATGATATCCACGTGAACTTTCTCCAGTGACATGGGAGGGGTGGTGGTGATGCTAGAGCCTCAGCCCATATTTTCTTGATTTGTCACACCTTTTAAAGAGGTCGTTCCCCTTTCTCCCTTTGCTTCTCTTCCCTTTTCTCCTCTCCCCTCCCCCATTCCATTTTACCACTCTTCTCTCTTCCCTCCTTTTCTCCTCTCCCTTCTCTCTCCTTTTCTCACTTTATAATCTCCCCGCTCTTATCTCTCCTTTTCGATCTCTGTCTCCCTCTCCTTCCCTTCGACCAACCACATGCCTCTGGAAACCTTTTATTTCGAAATAATCATGGTATTTCTGAGGAGTCTCCTTTACTTAGGTGCAGACCTGTGGGGACACTTGAAACAATGTAAAGGAAACCAGACTGAGGAAGAGCCCTGTAGATCCTCAGAGGATGGCATAACACTGTGGCTTCCACTCGGAAGCAGCCTTGAATTGTCCCCGATGTATTCTGTAGGATGTGCTGCTATCTCTTAGGAAGCAGTCAAAAGAGCCAAACGGAAATAAAAGACATAACACTGGTTAACCTGATGAAAAGAAATCTTCACTTAAGGTGGCATATGTTGATAGGAATTTAAATTTAAAAATGCATTAAGTCTAGTTTGTGTACTTTTTTATTCACTTAAATCAACATTTTGCTAATGGTATGAATTTTGCATATTTTATATGTGAAACCTAATAAGCTCTTGTAAAATCTAAATGGACAAAATGTAGAACGGGCTCTTAAAAAAAGATATGTGAATGAGACATTCTCTAATGCATTGTTTATCTATTACTTCACTGAGTATGTGATAATTTGCTACTCTCCTACTTTTGCTTTTCTTAACCATTTTTACTCATAATTGAGAGTAGTACAACAGGAAGCTTGGCTTTTATAGTAGGAGCCCCTTTGCTACTTCTGGTAGTTAACATTGGAACTCCTGAAGCCATCTCAAATAGCCATGAGTATTTGGTACTTTGTGTAATTTTGTTTTTTCTCAGAATGAAAAACATTTTAGTTCTTTTGTAAACGTTATACAATTCTGCATTATGAGTACCTTTGTTCTCTGTCAATCTCAGAGCAAAGATGTGTATGTACAAAACCAAAAGTTGTATTGTAGGGGGCGATTGGGTAGCTCAGTAGATTGAGATCTGGCCTCAGACACTTCCTAGCTGAGCGACCCTGGGCAAGTCACTTAACGATTCTGAGGTGAGGGTTAAAAAAAAAAATTGTAATATACTTTGTTAGTATTATGTAATTTGGGTGATTTACTATTTTTTTTGAGGCAGCTGATCAATAACAACACTGAAAATAAGTCTAGGGAACCAGTAATGTAATTATCATATAAAAAATGCAACAGCTTTTCAATATTTGATGGTATTGTCCAAAAGAGCCACAAGATGGGGATGTTAACACACAATCTTTTTCCCCCCCTCTAAATGATATATAAATGCATACAGTACCCCCCCCATGTATTTAATAAGTTCTAAATCAGTGTCAATCTAATGTGTAGGTCAGTTAAAATTATCCTATTCCCCAAACCCTTTTTATTTGGTTGTTCTTTTTTGATATTGATCTTTTCCTTCTGACTTCCTGCCTTTACCCTACCTGCACCCCTCCCTGACCTTGTCTGTCATTGGGGAGAGAAAGGGTTCCTTGCTTGGAAAGGAAGAATCCATAATGGACTCCTTTGATTTGAATTTATGAAATATGGTTAGAAATTTAATATTTCCTTTTCTAAATAGATACAATCTGTTTACCTTTAATTTATCAGAAAAATCAATAAGTTTATGATAGAAGAGTGCATTTATAAGATGTGCTCTATTAAATAATCATTTTCTTTTCTGATAATGGGTCAAAAAGAATAGTCACCTTCAGTTCTGTGATCTAGAGTAGAATTTGAAAAATGCTATTAGAGCTAGGAATTCAACATCAACTATTCAAAATACAAGTAGAACTAAAATGAAAAAAAAATATTTTGTTCAAAATATGCTAAGAGTTTCTTCTGTAATTACTGTTCAGCTGAATAAGACAGCTTCCCAAAGCTCTGCTGCTGCATCTATGGAGGAAAAGATGCCAGAATGTATCAGATAGCTAGAAGCAGATGAAGAGAGGGAGAGGAGATAACCACACTTGAGGATATGTCAGTGAAAAGGACAGATTACTTTCAGATTAGTCTTTGGATAGCTCCAGAGAAGGTGGAATAATTAATACTTGCCATTACAAAAAGGAAAGTTGAGAAAATCAGTCTTGGGGCCCATTGATGTTTTTGCCATATTGACAAAATCAATCTTTGTCTAAAAAAAAAAAGGTGGCTCCATCTTCTCTTTCTATGTTACCCAGAAGCTTTTTTCTATGGCTGGAATTCATAATAAAAATCTCAAATTTATCATTGGCTGTTTTTGAATGCACTGATTTCTTTTTCACTGACATCCTTATTTACTCTCAGCTTAAATACCAGACGTTTGCTTTTAGAACTGTGTGTGGAACCTTGAATAAACTTAAAAGATAGACTTGGCTTTTTTTTTTTTTTAGGAATGAATATTTTGCCTTTTGTTATTTTGAGAAGCAGGGTTACAGGAACCAAGACTCTTTAGAGAAACGAGAACAGCAACATGGAGATGAAGAATTCATAAACTTTGTGTAGGACCTTTAGGACCTGTAAGGTGCCTTAGAGATAAATTTAGTCCCACCTCATTTGTATAGATAAGAAACTGAGATCCAGAGGGGTAAAGATGTCTTGTCTAAGATCTGAGTGATTTCATTTGAGGCCACCTGTATAGGGTCACTATTACAGCTGGGGTTTAACTTCCATTGTGGCGCTGTACTTATGTGAGGACGATTAACTGACTGGTCCTGATTGTTCTTTTATTGTACCTTTTATCATCTTAGCTTTCTGCAGTTATTTCTTTCCGTATGCCTAGCAAAATGTTTGCCTCACAGTAGTAAGTGCTTAAATCCATAGAGAATTCTCTGCTAACATATCTTTAGATTTTTAAAACAATTATTTGTATTTTGGAATATTTAAATTGATGATGCCACAGGTTGTTGGTGCTGTGAAAAGACTAATTTAGGCAAGGAACCCATGTTCAAATCCTGGTTTTAGTACTTTGTCCTTGTTTGATCTCTAGGCCTCAGTGTCTTCATCATAGAGGATTGAACTAAATGACTTTAAGGCCCCTTCTAGTTCTACATTTATGAGCCTTTGAATTATTATAGTATGCTATAAGTAGGGCTAACCTTAAAAATGACTCCAGCTATTCAACTATTTTCATACATCATATGCTTGCTTGCATTAATGCTTGACTGTGATGCACTCAGTAGTATGATGTAAGTTGGTTCATTCTTCACTTAGCACTATCTGTTTTAAGTCAAATGTAAATTTGCTCAAATCTGTTTCATACTTTTTTCTTTAAGTATACATGAGTGCAGTTGGTGCCTATACACTTTTTAAAATCCATTGAATTACAATCAGTGATTATAGTTTTGGCACTGAAAAATAAAGATGTGCTAACTTTAAAAGTTGACCTGTATAGCTCTTAATTATGCTTTTTTAAATAGAAAAGCAGAACATTAATGTTTAATTGATTGATATCCCTAATTGATAAATCACTATTATTTCAAAACCGGTCTGAAAATGACTTAATATTATTTACTATTTATTGATAGAAGAATATGGTTAAATAATTAGGCAAGATTGGTTTGATTCCAGGCATACATAAAATTATTATGTATTATATATGCATAATGTATGTAATATTATAGCACTCCATAGTTCTACTTCATTGCTGTGATTTTTCACTGGTGGTAGGGGGCCTTAGGTTATGAGCCTACTCTGAGGTATGCTAAATCCTAGTTATTTCATTTGATACCCTTCTGGTTTCATTCCCTGAGGCTGCTAAAACTTCAAACAAGTAAGAAAATTTTAAGGATTGGTCTTCCTAGGGTTTTAGGAACTGTGTTTATTAGATCCTAAATCTTTGTTCTGGCTTTAGAAATATAAAAGACTATGCCAGCCTCAAAGTTCACTTCTTGGTGAAGGGTTCTTGGCAAAAAACTTTTTTTGGATAAAGTTATTTTCCTGTGGATCACAATGGAAAAGTGGCCATTTTAGATTTATATACCATAAAAAGTTGGAGTAAGATTATTATTTAGTGGCCTATAAAATAGCTATTCCTGAAGTTGTTTAGCTTAATAAAGAGCATTGTAAATTCTTTAAATACTCCAGGCTGAAATGTTTTTAGGTAGCTTAAATTTCTGATTTTTGTAGTTTTAATAAAATAGGAAGTCCAGTGGGGGTAACCCACAAAATTTTGGGATATTGGGAATTGTATCACAAATTGAAATAATGTTACTAAATGTAATTGTTCTTTCCATGTTATTGCAACCCAATCAGCATTGAATTAAGTTCATGATGATGAGATAGATTTGGTAAGTGAAATATGTTTTTTGGAATCCTTCAATAATGACCCATCAATTTTTGTGGCTAAACTTTAAAAGAATATATTTCAAAGAGATTTTGTATAATTACCCAATTTTTCAAGATTGTTTGAAAATTTTAATGTTTTATATTTTTCTCTTCTGAATAATGAAATTTCAATTACTATATTTGATAACAATGACATCATTTTAAGAATATTTCTTCAATTCAGCTTTTTTATTATGTTTATATTTAGTATGCATGCTTACTTTAAAAAATACTGCTTTATGCCATGGAAAAAGCATGGATTTGCTAACGTTAGTGAAATTTGTTCAAATTATTCATAGTCACTTTTCAGTTATTTATAGAGTTCAATTGAAAGCTATTTAAATGAAGATTTTTACAAGGAGATTGCCAGTTAAAGTTAAAGAAATCAGAAACAGAAAATGAAATTCCTGAAGTTAGAATTTGTCTTTTTAAAAAAATGTTTAATAACACTAAATTCTTACAAGACTGTATAATTGCCTGTGATTTCTGGATTATACTAATTTAGCTCCTGACAGACTTTCTGATATGTGCAATACTTAAGAGGTAGCAAATGTAACAGATACACTAAAAATTTTAAGTAGTATTGCCAGGACAAAAGACTAAGTATTGAAAAGTTTCCAAGTGAAAGTCTAGCAGTTAACATAGGGTAATGGAGCTGCTGGAAAAGTTTTGTCATGGAATCCAGTGTTTGTTGTTTAATTGTGGATGACCAAAAACAGCATTTAGGTAACTTTATGACCCTTTAAAATTTAGAAGCATAATTTTTTTTTTAACCCTTACCTTCCATCTTAGAATCAGTACTGGGTATTGGTTCTGAGGCAGAAGAGTGGTAAAGGCTAGGCAATGGGGAATGGGGGTCAAGTGACTTGCCTAATCACACAGCTAGGAAGTGTCTGAGTCCAAATTTGAACCCAGGACCTCCAGTCTCTGGGCCTGATTCTCAATCCACTGAGTCACCCAGCTGCCCCCTAGAAGCATTAATTTTAAGGCAGTTGCCATGCTGTGAGTACACATCAAGGCCTATCCAATGGAGATTACTTGGTAATAAATGTTTATTATCATTTACTGATGTGTAAAGAAGCAGACATATTTAAAAATTAAAGCATTAGTTTTAAAACAACCGATATTGTTTGCTAAGTTAAAATGGATAGTTTTCGAGACATGTTTGTAGTCTGTTTACTTTGTAGCATAAGCTTATAAAATAGATTTTTCAAATGACCCTCTTGAAAAGCCACCAGTGTAATTAATTCCCTAGTATTAATTAAATCTGAGGCAAGTTAGCTTTGTTATTACCCCAAAAGTACTAAATTATGGATAGTTATAGTAATTGCTTTGTGATTTGGGAATGTGATTTTCTGTCTAATGTGAGTACATTTTGCAGATAGCTGGAACTTAACTCATTTAGGCATCAAAACTTTTGATTTAATAATTTTTCACATAAATGTCTTAACTAAACATCTTGCAGTTTAAATAGAGTAGAGCAAACATATTTAACCTTTTGGTAGTGCTTCAGGGAGACAAATTACTAAAGAAGAGAGGCGATTTTATTTATGGGACTTCAAATAAAAGAGAGTACAAGGATTTGGAGTCAGGTGACCTGGATTAAAATCCCAACCCTTACCTCTGTGAGTTTGACCAAGACACTTTTACCTTCTAAAACCCATAGTTTTCTCATCTGCAAAATGATGTTTCGGTTAGAACAAGGATTCTTAACCCTTTTTGTGACATCATAACAGCAGCATGCATTTATATAGTTTAAAGTTTTCAAAGTGCTCTTAAAATATGACAACTCTAATGCGCTATTATTATCCTCAGTTTATAGATAAGGAAACTGAGGAAGAGGTAAATATGTCCTGGGTCACACAGCTACTAAACGTCTAAGGTAGGATTTGAACTCACATCTTCCCGACTCCCGGTCTAGTGCTCTATCCACCAGGCCATATAACTGACATAGACCCCTTAGGCTTATTTTTAGAACTTTTCTAGCTTACTGTAAGTCCTGATGGTGTCAACATTCTGCTGTTACATATTTCAGAAATCTATTTTCATTCTCATGCTAAGATGATAGAGTAGAACTTAGGTAGAGGTGCTAAATTATAAACAAAGAAAATTTTTGGAGCCAGAAGGATACCTTGCAAATCAGCTAGTCTTAACTTCCTAATTTTTACATTAAAAAAACTGCCAATAGCCTGGGTACCATTTAGTACTAATCTGTTTCTTTCATGTACCTGCTGATATAATTTTCAACTACAGCCTTTTTGTTAATGGAAAATTTGTTTTAAATGACTAATTTGAAATTTTTCTCATTTTATTTTCAAGTAGATGTTCCTAAAAATGAGACAAGCATCTATAGCATTCTCTATATTATATAATAGCACAGATGCATTCTAAGATCTAGATAAGGCTAAGATTTGTCTACTACCAGCAAGTAGCAGTTATTGTTTCAGTTCCCATTTTATTCATTTATTTAACTGATGACTCACTAGGGAGTCTTAGAAGATGAAAAGAGATTGTTGTTTTTTATGACCAGCAATTATTACTGTTAACAAAAAGTTGAGGAACATAAGCAGGATGTATCAGCACATTGGACTCAATATTATTTGTTTTAACATCTTCTTAAGTGGTCAGTAAATAATAAATCAGATTGACAGCAGAAATATAAACAGGCATAATCTAAATTTTTAGAGTTGACATTCATTGACTGTGATGCATAGCATATAAATATACCAGTAAGTAATGGTAAAAGAAGAAAAATAGTTAACTTTTAAAAGATAACTTTATATGTTATTTATATAAGAATAATAGACATTTTATTATTTTTACTTGCCCAGGGTCACACAGCTGGGAAGTGTCTGGCCAGATTTGAACCTAGGACCTCCCATCTCTAGGCCTGGTTCTCAATATACTGAGCTACCCAGCTGCCCCCCAATTAACCAGTATTAACCATATTTAAACTTGAAAGATCCAGCTCTAGTTAAAATCTGGTAGTAAGGCCTAATGAAAGTCTTATTCCTTCCCTGACTTGGCGCAGGATATGAAGTTCTTTCAAATCCAGAGTATGTTTGTTTCGATAAACTCACGGAGTGTTAGAGGAGACAGAGTTCCTTAAATTAATTTTACAGATGGGATAAACTAGAATTATGCTAGGGGGAGGAGGCATGGAGATGTGAAGCTGGTGGTCTTAGAAAGCCAGGCCACAGAACAGAACAACTAAGGAATCAGATCTTAATGCCTCTCTCACTTTCTCTCTGGAAAAGGATAACAGGGAAAATTCTCCCAGAATATAGTGTGATCATTTTTTTAAGGGAAAGTCCAACTCTTTGGACTAGATAGTTCCCATTAGAAAAACCGTGGGAGAAGAGAGACTAGAGCCCTAGTTCAGCCTATTAACAATTTACTGTGTGAGTTTGAACAAGTTACTTAGTTTCTTTCCACCTCATTTTTCTTGTTTGGCCAGCCAATGGAAGGGGATTATATCTCTAAATTAATATGTAAATGTACAAGACTGAGTTTAAATAGGGATACCATGATAGGTACTTGATTTATACAGTAGAATTCATAATAAAAAGTTATGTACCATTTTTCAATACCATAAGCCATAACAAAATATTAAAGGTTCACTTATTGGGCAGAACTAATGGTATTCTGCATTTGCTTTGGGTTTCTGTTACAAGTGTTAGAAATATTAATCTAGAGATGTTGCTGCTTTAAGCCACATTTGTTTTGTCCATTGTGAAGGGAGGTGGTACATACATGCATACATAATATGAATGAATGAATGAATAAAAAAGCAGCTATTGGGCATTTATAATGAACTAGGCACTTAATTAAGTTTAGGGATACAAAGATAAAAAGCCAGACAGTCCCAGTTCTTAGTGACTTAAAATTTTAAACCTGGAATAGGGGTCAGGAAGGGTTGTTTTGGACTAGGAAGTCACTGGGATGGACAGTTGCATCTTTGCTGTGTTAATTTGATTGTTGCTGCCAGAACAAAATGGATGGTATCAATATCTGAAGGTAGTGGGGAGGAGCAGTATATATGTGGGAAAGATGGTTGAAAAGATGATCAGCATGTATTGTGGTGGGTGTGGGGATCTTAATTAAAGGCACACAATTTGTCCCTTTGAATGGCCTGTTTATGGTATATGCGGGTAATTAGTCATTCCCTCTCTTTGTAAGCCCACCAGCTTCACATCTCCATGCCTCCTCCCCCTAGCATTATTCTAGTTTATCCCCTCTGTAAAATGAATTTAAGGAACTCTGTCTCCTTAAATTTAAATGCAATCTCCTTGAGGTCAGGGACTGTTTTCAGTTTTGTGTTTATATTCAGTCCCAGTGCCTAGTGCCTAAGGAGCACTTAATGTTTGTTGCTACTGTTGTCTATGATATGACATTAATTCAGTAAGTATTGTATTGTAATTCAGTAAGTATATTCTATATATTCCTCAATCTTTCTTTTTTCTACACATTAGAGGGGCAGTCTCAATCATTCTTTTCTTTCTAAGGCCTACCTTAATACCCCCTTCCTGCCACCCTCTTAGTTAAGGATCTTGCTAAGTGTGTTACTGAAAAAAATAAAGCCAGACATTTCTCAAACTCCATCTTTTAACCCAGCTCTGAATGTTAGGTACCCCTCAGTTATACCAGAACTCTTTTGTCTTTTTTTCTGAACTCTCTCACTTGGTAGCTTGATCACTTTCCCTGGGTTTAATAATCCTCTCTTTGTAATTGGTTCCCAGATTTTTAAATTTAGCTTTAGACTTTTTCAGGCAATCTAGTCTCACTCCATCAGCCTTCTGTTGGACATTTCAAGTTGGATATCATGTAACTATTTCAAATTCATTACATCAAAACAGAATGTATTACTTTATTCCCCCAATCCCTCTGCTAAGCACAGCTCAGTACCTTTTCCCCAAAAGCTGCCTCTCTTCTGAAAGTTACTTCTGTCAAGGACATCACTGTCCTTTTCTCATCCAGGTTCACAACCTCACCCCAGATTTCTGATCACTCTCCAAACCTCTTCCTTTACAACTTTTCTCACAGATGTCCTCTTTTCTGCGTTCACAACAATACAGGCCTGGACTATTTCATTTAGCCTCCTCAGTTCTCTTCCTGTTTCAAATTTCTCCTTGCTAATCCATCTTCTGCACAGTCAGCAAAGTGATTTTTCTAAAGCTTAGGTCTGACTATGTCTCTTTTTTCTTCTCAGTCAGTAAACTCCAATGGATTTCCTATCACCAGGAGTGTCAAATTTGAATTGCTCTATTAAGTATTTAAAGCTTTTTATTACTTGGCCCCTTTTTACCTTTCCAATTTCTTTACCCAACATTCTCCTCCACACACTTAAACTTCAGGCAAATTGGCCTTTTTGTTGTTTCTCATGCATGGCACTCCATTGCCTGTCTCTATGTAGAGGTTGTAAACTCTTTGAGAACAGGTACATTTCACATGGCATATTATAGGTGCTTAATTGATGGTGTTAAGGATTAAGGTATATATAAACTTAAGCTCTTAATTGAAGAGTGACAATGATTCTTGAGTTGCTACAATCAAAAAATGTATTACTTTGTGGCCAACCCTCTGGCGATGAGCCTGTCCTCCCTTAGTGAAGCTGGCTCTATACTCCAATGTCAGACTCCCACTCTAGTTGAGCCTGGGCTTCATGATCCCTGGCAACTTCTTCATTATAATGAAATATTGATGTAGGATTATAAAATGTGGCCGGTATTGAAGCTACCTGATGACAAAAAAAAATTATTCATTCTGTAGATTATTTTCGCCAAGTAACTTTCTTGTGATAGACCTTTTTATACTAGGCAACTTTGGCTGAAAGATAAAAAGTTCTTGACCTGGTCTGTTTTCCAAGTGATTCCAGCCTAGTGATTAACTTATAAATCTCCCCTAATATAAACCTTGAGGACCCTGGGTCAAATCTACATTAAGATAAGTATTGGAAAAAACTCTGGTGGAGAAGTAATTTAATGGATGATACTCATCTTTTGGGATAAAAGGTATGTGTACATTTGGTATGTATTCTCTCATTTGAACCTCAGAGCTGCTTCACAAAGGAGACAAGGCAAGAAATATTAATCTGTTTTAAAGAGAACACTAACTTTTAGAGAGAAGTAATTTCTGAAGGTAAGTTAGTATTAAAGTCTACCTTATCTACTGACTCATTTCAGGGTTTTTTCGACTATGTCACATTGTTAAGAATAGGTGACTATGGGGGCAGCTGGGTAGCTCAGTGGATTGAGAGCCAGGCCTACAGATGGGAGGTCCTAGGTTCAAATCTGGCCTCAGACACTTCCCAGCTGTGTGACCGTGGTTTAAAAAAAAAAATAGGTGACTATAACTTTTCTGAAAGGAGGGACTTATATATATCCTAGTTATTGTCATATCTCCTACCACCTGGTACAAGTTTGCATGTGTTAGCCTCCTAATAAATGCTTTTTGAATATTTATTCTGTCACATACAGTCAACAAGTTTGTAACGCTCTGTTAGCCTTTCCAAAAGCCACCTGTCCTGTTAGGGCCCCCTCATAAATCTCACTTTCTCCATGAAATTTTTTTTTGTCCTTTTTTTGGCCACTCCTCACATCGATATTTTACCTTCTCTGAGGCCAAAATCTATTATTGACAGTTATCAGTTACTCAACTCCTTATTCTGTTCATTTTAATCCTTCGCTTTACAGTTCTGTTGTCTCCTGGTTTGGTCTTTCCTTCCCTAGAAATTATTTTATATCTTTGTATATATTTTGTAATTACTTATCTCATTGTACATGTGGTTTCTCTCGAACCGAATATAGGCTCTTTATTTTCAGTTATAATATTATTCCAAGGTTTCTTTTTTCCCTCTTTGTATTACCAGTGCTTAGCACATTTTAATTATTTATTAAATGCTTGTTGAATGAATGATGGAATTATTCTATCATGGGGGACCAAGTTGAGACGTTAGCTGAACTCTGAAAGTTAGTTTGGAATTGGATTTGATTAGGTGGATTTTAATGGCAATAGTGATCATAGAGAGCCTCTGTCAATGATTTTGTGACTATGATCTCCCATCCCCTCTCTTTGCCATTCTACCACTCAAGTTCTTTAGGCAAGAGGCCATGGCTGCTAAAAACTCAACAGGAAGTGTCACCAAAACTAATTGCAATTAAGGAAAATTTTTTTCTAACCATTAATGGGTAGATTATATGCTATAATACACATAAGTGTGTATTTGTGAGCATTGATCATCTTGTTTTTTGTATAATATTTTTTAGGGAGCTAAAAATAAGAAACAGTTTTTTCTCTGTCCTTATTTAAAAAATCAAAATATCATGAAGCAAATAAGTATTTGCTTTTGCTAACTATAGCAATAGAACCTTTATTATTTTTCATTCTGTGGCATAAGCTGAAGAATCACATGAAAAAGTTAATTGTATGTTTTATGGTATTTACTTTGCTTTTAGGCAAAGTAAACACCATTCACTGGCATGATAAATATACAGAAGGCTTATTCTGCAAGTTTTTTTCAAGTGACAAACTTCATCTAAGGGTGGTTCATTTGACAAAATCATTTTCTGTAAATAATCTGAATGTTACTATCTATTTGCTTTGACAGATGGTGCAATTTTTTCTTCACATGTTAGGGCATTAGAATTGTTCAGCTTAATTTAACAGTATCAGATGTGAATAAAATATGGAAAACATTTTTTTCTTTGCTGTTAAAAGGGAATAACTAGCTATAAATGTGCTTAAAGTTCTACATCCATAATCCAAATATCTTTTATTGTTTAAACATTTATTTAGAATATTTTTCTATGGTTACATAATTTGTGATTTTCCCCATCCCTTTTCTCCTTATCCCTGGACCTGACAAAGCAGTTCCACTGGGTTATATATGTATCATTCAAAACCTATTTCCATGTTATTCCTATTTGCAGCAGAGTGAACTTTTGACATCAAAACTCCAATCATATTGCCATTGAACCAAGTGATCAATCATATGTTTCTCTTCTGCATTTCTGTTCCTACAGTTTTTTCTCTGGATGTGGATGGTGTTCTTTCTCACGAGTCCCTCAGATTTGGCCTGGGTCATTGCATTGCTGCTAGTAGAGAAGTCTATTACATTTGATTGTGCCACAATGAATTAGTCATTGTGTACAATGTTCTCTTGGTTCTGCTCCTCTCACTCTGCATCAATACCTGGAGGTTGTTCCATTACCCTTGGAATTCCTCCAGTTCATCAATTCTTTCAGCACAATAGTATTCTATCACCATCAGATAACACAATTTGTTAAGTCATTCCCCAATCGAAGGGCATTCCCTCATTTTCCAATTTTTTTTTGCCACCACAAAGTATGGCTATAAATATTTTTGTACAGGTCTTTTTCCTTATTTTTTTTTGGTACAAACTTAGCAGTGGTATGGCTGGATCAAAGGGTAGGCATTCTTTTAAAGCCCTTTGGGCATAGTTCCAAATTGCCCTCCAGAATGGTTGGACCAATTCACAATTCCACCAGCAGTGCATTAGTGTCCCAATTTTGCAACATCCCCTCCAAAAATTATCACTTTCCTTTGCTGCCCATATTGGCCAGTCTGCTAGGAGTAAGGTGGTACCCCAGAGTTATTTTTATTTGCATTTCTCTAATTAGGAGGGATTAGAACACTTTTTCATGTACTTATTGATAGTTTTGATTTCATGTGAAAACTTCCTGTTTTTATGTCCCTTGACCACCAAATATCTTTTAAATGTTGAGTAGAATTCACATTCAGAAGAAATACAGAATCTGGTAAGTGTTTGTATAAAGTATTTGATCTCAAAGCATGCATACTTTTAAGATAGTTCATCTAAATGTTTCTACAAACTTTTTAATAAAGTTTATGCCAGACTTAAGAGCAAATTCAGACTGAAAACTAAAGTAGAGGCAAAAGCATATTAGGAAATAACTATACATGTGGCACATATTAAAGTCATTGCATAATTTTTCCATAATCCAGGAAATGTTTAGACATCTAGAAATGGTCTTTTCAGACAGTCTATAACAGTACTATTAACATAGACTTTGCTGCGTGGCAGTTTCTACAAAGGGACTGTGTTTTATAATTTTCCTGTGATAGTTGCCAGCATACCTATGAGTCTTCCAGGATTTCATTAATTTAGTTCCTAATTCAGTTATGGAAGTCAACAATTTTTTTGGGGGGGGGTGAGGGGAATGTGGTTAGAGGGGATTGTTCTTTGTGGGAGTTTGGTATTTGTTACTGGTATGAAAAGAATTTAGATATGTATAGAAATATAGA
This sequence comes from Monodelphis domestica, assembly GCF_027887165.1. Taxonomy (NCBI): domain Eukaryota; kingdom Metazoa; phylum Chordata; class Mammalia; order Didelphimorphia; family Didelphidae; genus Monodelphis; species Monodelphis domestica. The sequence goes on from NC_077230.1 coordinate 208,696,481, forward strand.
GATAAAAATTAAATTTCAGTGAACTTATGTAGTCTTAAATTTTATAAATAAACATTGGTGGAGTAGAATGATGACTCACTGTCTTTTGCTATTTTCAAACCAGGAGGCAATAGCTGGTGCTTTAATGGACCAATATTCTGTAATTTCTTATGTTTCTAGTAGTACTTAGCAGTGATTATCATTGTTGAGAATGAAAACCTGAAGTAATGTAGATTCCTTAATCACTAAGATTATTTCAGTTATACTCTATTAAGAAAGAGTGCTTACTTTTAAAAGATTTTTAAGGGGGATTGGAAAGAATATTTATTGGTTATTCATTTAACCACAACATCTTATTCTCAATATTCTAATTTAGGTTGTAGTGATTTTATTATTGTTACAATTATATATATATATATATATATATGGCTCTTGGAGTTTAATTTGTATACTTAAGATATTTGATGAAATCTGTGGTCTCTCTTACTCATGGTCAAGTCTCAACCTTTCTTGTCTCATTTTCCTCATCTGTTAAATAAGGGGATTGGGTTAGGTGCCCTACATTGTTCTTTTCAACTCAGTCTGTAGTCCTACATCAACTTATATAGGTTAGAGTACCTGATCCTTTGTGATTCTTGTTTGATTTTTCCATTAATCCTCCAAAGAAGAGTTGATGCCATGGGAGAATTCATTAGTTCTTTGAATATTTTGGCAGTTCCTCAGGTAAAATTCTCAGTCTACCTGTTTTCTCCCAGTCTTACAACTTGTCCATTGTATTTTCTTTCTTGTTCATACATACCCTAGAAGATGTATTTTCTGTCATTTCTTTTCACCCAAGATGTTTCTGGCTGGGCCTGACTGAGGCCTGTGCCCAGACAACTTAGATTCAATAGTAGAACAAAGTGAGACACCTTTTAGTTATTAACAAAAAAGTAATTTACTTAGCCAAAGCAGAAGGAAATATGTTGATCAATGATCAATACCTTCAGCTTAGAGAGCTCTCCTCTTCATGATCTACCAGGCAGGCTTCTGAGAACCTCTTGAGCTCCTCCAGACTACCTTGTCTTCAGGTTTGAGTCATTAATTCTCTGAACCTACCAATTCACAGGGATGGTGGTTTTGATACTTTTTATGGAAAAATTAGCCTAATTTACAAATGAGAAAGCTTAGATGTTGCCTTTGTCATACAACTTCACACGACATGCAGCAAAATGTATGTCTTTGCATTTGTCTTGAAAAATTTTTACAAGGCTCCTTTGGTTTAAGTGCATTGAAAAATTTGAGTTCATTAAAAGCAATGCCAAATTTTCCATATGTAATAAATCAACTTGTGTTTATTAAGCATTTACTCTATGGGCCAGGATCTATGCTTAGGTACTGGGAATATGAATACAAAGAATGAAGCAATTCCTGTACTTGAGGAGTTTGCATTCTATTAGTGGAGACAAAAAGGCATAGGCAGAATAAATGTAAAGAAAATAGATAAAAGTCATTATCTAGATATATGCAAGTTAATAATTGGTGATATCAGGAAAGGTTTCATATACAAAGAGGGACTTTAGCTGTGTCTGGAAGAGAGAGTGGAAGCTTTTGAGGTAGAAGAGGGAAGAGGGAGTGCATTCCAGGTCTGCAGGAGGGTCAAGGCAAAGAATGGTTAAGAGAAATGGAATTTTTGTGAAGAATAGAGAAAAACTAGTTTAGTGGGATCCTAGAGTGTGATAAGGCAGAATAACATAAGGATACCAGAAAGCTTTGGGGACAAGTAGTGAGGATCTTGAAAGGTTTATAACAGAACTGGTTGTGGTGATTTCACATGTGTATTATTTGTTATTGGGGAAGCTGTTGCTGATGGAGCTCTTGAACTTGGTAGTTTTGAGCTGCTGTGTACACAAGCCATTTAGTGTCTGCACTCTGCCCAGTACAAAAAGAGTGAGCTGCTTCTGGGAGCTGTCAAGCAAAGGAGTATTGACCCAGGGTAGAAACATCAAACCAGGGTATATATCTTTGGAGTAGCAGCTTAAAACTTTGACAAAAAACTCAGTCTTTCTTCCTTCCTTCCCTTCCCCAAACAAACCAAACCAAAATAACAAAGGGAACAGCAGTATATATGTGATCCTAGAACCAATGGAGAGAACCAGAGTTTAAGTAGGACATTTTTACTTTGAGGAAAATAACTTTGGCTACTAGTTGGAGAATGAATTAGAAATGGGGCCCTTGGAGGGAGGGGTTGTGGGGGTTAGCTGGCTATTGGAATGGTCTGTACCAGAGATAATGAGGACTTGAGTTAGGGTGTGAAGAGAGAGAAGGCAGATGTTAGAGGAGTAAGTACAATGAATGGTAAGACTGGCAACTGAATGAATATATATGGAGTGAAGGAGAGTAAAGTCAAGGATAATACCAGTGTTAGAAACTTGGGAGACTAGGAGAATGATGGTACTCTTCAGTCAAATGAAACTAGCTTGTTTGTTGCTCTTTAAACAAAATACTTTATCTCTTGACACTGGGCATTTTTTTTTACTTTCCTGCATGGAATGCACCTCATTGCTGCCTCTTGATTTCCCTGGCTTCCTTTAAGTCCTAGCAAATCCCAGATTCTACAGGAAGCCTTTCTTGATACCACTTGATTCTAGTGCCTTACTGAAGTTAGATTATTTCCAACTTATTTTGTATGTATTTGTATGTAGGTATTTGATTTTTGTTTTCCTGACTAGATTGTGACCTCCTAGTTAGCAAGGACTGTCATTTATCTTTTCTTTATATCCCCAGCAGCTCTTAGCATAAGTGCCTAATTTAGAATTTAAGAAATATGGTGCCTTTGATAGAACTGGGAATATTTGAAAGAGAAGGATGAGGTTGTTAGATGGGGAAAAGAAGGGAAAGATGAATTCTGTTTTGGACATGTTGAGTTTGAGATATCTTTGGGATATGCATTTTGAAGTGCTCACTAGGGGCTTGATAATCATACATTTTCTTTTTTTTTGCTACTCAGTTTTAGGCCCAACTCTATGTTAAAATCAGTTGCCATTTCCTACCTTCTCCAAACCTTCCAAAATATTCAAGTTAACTTTGCAGATAAAACAAGATTTTGGCATATTCATATGTGCCTATTATTTACATGTGGTTCATGCTTACTCATGACTGAATATTTGCTCAATAGGTATACAAATGATGCTTAACAGTGCAGCTCTCTGGATTCCTTTTCATTTGGGGCTGATGGTTGAGCTAAAATAGAGTAAAAATATAAATTTAAAAATAAAGATCACATTATACATTAATAGAACATGGGATCCAAAATATAGTTAATTTTTATTGCTGATTTGATTTTTAATGTTATTTTTTTTATGAACATAAACACGGTGAATAGCCAATATTAAAAGGTGGTTTCCAGTGATTTGTATGAACATGGTCAAAATCTAGTTTGGGGGATTATATAAATATGGTAGATTCCATGAACTATGTGCACAAAATGCTAATTCTCTCCCTCCCCACTTTTTTTCTTTCCCAGTAGGATAAAACAGGGTCTTCTACCTAGTTTGGAGGATTTGCTGTTCTATACCATTGCAGAAGGACAAGAAAAAATACCAGTCCATAAATTCATTACTGTAAGTTGTCTTTTTAAAAAATCTTGTTTACTTCATTGGTAGCACTAGGTCATGTAATTAAAATGTTTTAATGGCTCTCTACATGTGGATTCTGATAGTTTCCTATTACATTTTTATTTTCATGATTTTATTATCTTTTTTGGGTAATCATTAAGCAAAAATCAAACCATACATTACTATAGAAATTTGGTAGTAATGGCATTGAAGTTTTTTTTTTAAATGAAAGCATTTTTTTGTATATTATAATAAAAATGTATAATTTGAATGTGCAAATTATGTGGGATATGTATTTACAATTTTTTTTTCTTAATAGGCACTGAAATCTACAGGATTGCGGACTTCTGATCCCAGGTTGAAAGAGTGTATGGATATGTTGAAATTAACTCTTCAGACAACATCAGATGGTGTCATGCTAGACAAAGATCTTTTTAAAAAGTAAAAATTTCTCCAAACTTTAATGACTCATTGTGCTATATATAATGAACTATAAAATTTTTTGTTTAATTTTTTAAAGATTATTGCTTCTTGTATAATTAAAAACTAGATTATGAAATCTCATTTTAAAGAAATAGTAAATATTAGAAATTGCATTTACGGTATTTAGAGAATGAATTGATTTAGAACACACAGAAATCTTATTGATCCTTACCCACTTACCCAGACTGTTTATATCTTTTTATCCTTATAATCTTGCTCCTATAGTTAGAAATAGATTTCAGGAAGGACCTGTTTTTATGCCTACTCCTGATTATCTGAGCATGTGAATTTAGTTATGTTGTAATGAAAATACTGTTGTTTCATTTTTTAAAAAATTGTTGGCTTTAAGTCTGATTAATTTTCATGAATGCTTGATTTGTAATTTTGTACATTTGTAACTTTCTATAAAATATATACCTTTGTGCATTTTGCTTATTCCCAATTAACTTCCACTAACATGTTTTTAATTTAGTTTTGTTGTGAAATTACTTACTGGATTATATATTCCCTAAGGGACACAAAGTGTTATGAGATAAAGTATGAAGGGTATGATAGCAATCTGACATCTCTTGGGGACTACTCAAATCTTTGTGAATGATTATAAACTTCATTCTCTAAAAGTTCATCAGGATCTTGGTAAGGCCTAAAACCTTGCTCATCTCGTTTACTCATAGAAGCTTATATTGTCAGATGAGTTGTTTTGGCTATTATGTGGGACATTAAGCCATTTGAGCATTTTTTTTGCCCTTTTTTGTATCTCCAGTGCATAGTATGGTTCCTGGCACAATAGGGACTTAATAAATATTGACTATTAATTAATTTGTTAATAAATACATTGAACTAAAATCACATAGAATTTGCCAGGAATAATATACTTAGGGTGGTCACAGAGTCTATTTACCCTGAAATTACCCTGGAATGTTATTTGGAATTCAGTATGTCCTGTCCCACATGTGGAAATTGATTCTAAAGAGTAGTTTGTTGAACCTATTCCAGTGAATGTTGAAGGCTTAGAACAATAAAGCATAGATAAAAGGTGGCTTCTCTAGCTAGAAAGTACTTGGAATTTGAACCTAGGTCTTTCCTGGCTCCAAACAGTAAAAGAGAGAGCCCAAATTGTAATGGATTTTGGGTATTAGTTTGCACATATTATGAAAAGTTTCTATTTTGAACTGCTTATATAGTTGATGGCTCTTTAATGCATAAAGGTATGTGCATGATTTTGTTTATTAAGAGTTAATTTCTAAATTACATCATTTAAAAAATAAATTTCAGGAGGGGTTTGAGGAGGAAATCTTACTTTTTGATTGATATATATGGTCCTTAACAGGAAATGGATATGGAATGACCCATACATAAAAGTGGGTACAGTACTTGAGTGGTGCTCATCCTTTTGTTCCTCAGTTCAGAATATCTTGGATAGTCAAGTGAGAGTTCAATTAAAGAGTAAGGACCAGGCATATCTGATTTGCCCACTGAGGCCACAATTTAAGAGGAAACTGAAATGTGACATATACTTTCATTAGAAAGGTTCCATTCCAAATAGGGCAGTACAGTTAAAATAATGATGATGGCCGTTCAGGTGATTTATAAGTTTAATAGTATTTTCTGTGGCAACCTGGGAACCAAACATTATTTTAAAGGAGAATAAAGTTTAATTCTAAATAAATTAGTGAGGAAACTTATGAAATACAAGTAACTATAACTTTGGAAATTTGGATATCCTAATCACTAAAACATCAAACTCTCTTAAGGATTTTGTATTATTTGTCCTAATAAAATGTTTAGCTAATGAGGATATGAATGTAAATTTTATTTTTAAAATTAAAAATAGGACAATTTTAGCAAAAATCAAATAGACATTTGATCTAGGTCAAGATGAATTTAAGATACTGGGTTAAAAAAAAGATGGTTGACTTCTTTTCAATTCTCAAATAATTTCTCAATTCCCATTTAGTTGCAAAGAGACAATATTTCTCAGTTTGAGTATAAAATCTAATGTTTGATAGTGATAAAAATCCAGATTGCAGTTTTATACTATATGAAGCATACATGTGCCCGAGTGATTAACTGGTATGACTGTAGGAAATGTTTATTTTTTTTATCAATTCTCATCCCTGAATAGTTATCAGAAAGATATGGAGGAGAGAGACTGTTTTCTGTTTGCCACCTCTTAGCTAACTTTTTTAGCATTACTTATAGATTGACTTTGATACTGAGGGTAAGGAGTAATAGTAAGAAAATGAGCAGGGGATCATGCACAGCCTACTGTGACCTATTTATAAAACTTTTCTAAAAGGTTATGTGAACATGCTTTGAATGTGCTAATTAGAAGTTATACTATGACAGTTCTGAGCTTTACCTTGCTTTTTAAATCACCACCTTATTTTTCTGCAAAGCATTTTAGTAAGGTTAAACAGTTAAAAATCAATGCTTTTTAAAAACTTGGTTCATGTTTTTGTTTTCTGTGTTGTAATTAATTTTGTCTTTTCTTGCTTAGGAATTCAGGCTTTTCCATATATTTTAAGTTTGAGGTTTAATAGAATATTAATCTCATTCAAGTCACAAGAGCAATTATGTTGGCAATATATTATTTTTCTAGATTTTCTGTAATGTTGATGATTATTAGAATAAAAGTATAAGGTCTACTTTTCCAAAGTCCTCTAACTAAAAATAAACAGCCTTGATCTGACAGTATAAGAATATATTCCTCCCCCAACAACAAGCAACATGATTAAATCTTATCAGTTCTACTAAGCTAAATGTCTTATTTTGAATACAGTAGCCTTTTTTGACTTTATATATATATAATTCTCAATCTTTACTACAACTTTTTACATTTAAAATGTTTTTTTCTAACCATGTTCAACAATTTTCATTTGATTACATGAAGTAACAATGTTCATAAAATAATAAATTAACATACTCTTTTTTTAAAACTCCTTAGTTGAAATATAGCATTACTGATTTTTCCCCCTCCTGTTCCACAGATGTGTTCAAAGCAACATTGTGCTACTTACACAAGCCTTTAGGAGAAAGTTTGTCATTCCAGACTTTATGTCATTTACCTCACACATTGATGAATTGTTTGAAAGTGCTAAAAAGCAGTCCGGAGGAAAGGTACGCTTTTAAGTGGCTTTATTTAATGTCATTAGTAAAAACCCAAACTGAGTTGCAGTTGAAACACAGTAAATTTGTTCAGTTTTATGATTTATTATAGTGTTGAAAAGTTAGGGCAAAAAAACCAAAATTGTCCTTGGATTTATTATATCATTATACTTTTTAAAAATTCAGATTGAAGTTTTCCTGACTCTGAGGTCAATTGTATCATTGCCTTATACTCTTGGCTTTTCCAGATGATTCCCAAGTAATTAGAACCAATGGCATCTAAAACAATGTTTTCTAATTTAAATCATTTTATCATTAGCAACATAATTGATTTTTTATGCTATTGTACATATTTTAACAAATGAAGGAATTTTTTAAAATATTGGACTTACATGTGCAATTACTAAAGGAAATACTAGTAATAGAGAGCAGCACCTTCTCTTCAATTTATAATCTCATGCAGTTATCTGGGATAACCGAGAGTTTAAATTAATAAAGCCAGAGTTCATCAGGAATAGGACTTGAACCATGTCTTTCTCTGACACTGAGGTTTACTCTTTGTTCACTATGCTTATACTGCCTTTAGTTAATTATTATATTAAATTCCTCATTTTAATGATAGTTAAATATTTAAAACTTGATTTAATAATGCTTATAATGCAGAGTAATACAACAGATTCTTATAACCATCAATCCTATTGAAGATGTTGGGTTTTTTTAGTTCTAGGTTAAGGATAAGTGGTAACTTTATACCCATAATATATGTTCACATTTGTAAATTCTCAAACCCCTGAAGGTGCCCAAATGCCCATTTTTTCCCTCTTCTTTATAATGTTTTATTTATTTATATCTCCAGCACTTATCATAGTGGCCCGGCATATGTTGAGTAGTTAATAAATGTTTATTGGATTATATTATTATTCTCTTCCTAGGAAATCTGGGAAAGAATAAACTGTTTATAATAAATGTGATGGGGTTTGAGAGGTAGGGAAAGAATGGACATGAGGAAATGATTAAGGGATATATTGCTTAGAGCTCAAGTTTGAGAGATAACTCTTTTCTTTTGTTTTTTGACTTTTCCAGTTTTTTTCAATCAACAAAAATCTTTCACTTCCACCCTTAATTAAGAAAGAAATATAAACAAACCTTCTCTTACAAACATTTATAGTCAAGCAGAACAAATCTCTGCTTTGGTCATGTTAGGGGGAAAAGGGGTTAATAATTATAAAAATGATGGGCTGGATTATTTGATAATAGGGTCGCCAGGAATTTAGTTAATTCCAAAGAGATTTATTTACAGTTTATTTACAAAATATAGAAAGAGTGAAGTAAGAAAATCAGAGAGAGGATAGGGATAGGGTAAGATATCTAGCCTAATCACTAAGTAATTTACTCCTAGCCCCTGGCTCAACCCAAGCCGGGAGAGGTAGTCTTTAGCTGGAGAGACCTTGGCAAAGCTAAGGACCTGGGGGTGTCTCTTTCAAGAGGTAGATCTCTCCTGAGGCTAGTCTCTTCAGAAAAGCCAGGAAAGGAGTCCGCTTTTTCACTTACCACATGTCAGTCCAAAGGGAGTGATTCAAGGATAGTCTAACCAGGAACAGGGTCTCAGGTCCAGTCAGAAAATTCTTCACCAGCCTCCATCTCAAACTCAGAATTCCAGAAGAAGCTGAAGTCCAAGTTCACCTCTCTGGAAGTTTTAACTCCCTTTTTAAAGACACTTTCTTTTGCATCACTTCCTATGCCTTCCCCTAATTTTTCTTCTATCAATTGCTGTTGAAGTTTTGCTTTAAGACTGCCCACGAGCACATGTGGGTCACAGACCTCCCACTAAATGATTAAGTGGCATGTAAACTTTTGGTGATTAGATCTAAAAATGGGCAGATCTCCCCACTCAACTGTAAGTAGTGTGTTTATACTTTTGGTGATTAAATCTAAAAATGGGCAGGGGAGTTAATTTCATTTTCACAGTCATGACCAAAAAAATAAATGTCTCTTTCTGCACTCTTGAGTTCTTTACCTTCTATCAGGAGGTAGATAATAGGTTTGAAGATAAATCTCTGGAATCATGGTTGGTCATTATACAGAAGAGAGTTAATAAGTCTTTCAGAACTGTTTGTCTTTCAATGTTGTTGTCATAGAAATGATTTTCTTGTTTTTTTACTTCACTCTATATTAGTTCATACAAGTCTTTCCAGATTTCTCTGAAATCATTCTCTTTATCAATTCTTATAGTAGAATTTCATCACAGTTATAAACCATAACTTGTTCAGCCATTCCTTAATTACGTTTTTGCCAATACAAAAAGAAGAGTGTTTTCTTTAGTCATTTAATTTCATTTCCCTTTCTTCAGTTTTCTCTTTCCCTTCTGTATCCCTATGAAGTTTTTTCTGAACCCAGTGTGTGTGTGTGTGTCCCCTTCTTTGATCAGTTCATGTGAGAGAATGAGGTTCACGTGTTGGTCACCTCCTCTACCCTTTTCTCCTTTATTGTGTAGATTTTTCCTGATATATCCTAACTATATGAGATAATTTCCCCATACCTTCCTCTCTTTTCCTCTAGTGCTCTTTCTCACTCTTTGCTTTCTTTTAAAATCATAAGGATATTAAAAAAATATTCCCAGGTCTTCCATTTAGACTCCCTCTGTGACCCTTGATGATGATAGTGTTCAGAGGTGGAACCCAGTATGCCATTTTTCTATATTAGAATGTAAACAGTTGATCCTTGTTTATTCCTTTATCATTGTTCATACGTTTACTTTTTTGGGGTTTCTCTTAAGTCTTGTGTTTCCACCTCAGAGTTTCTATGTAGCTTTTATCTTTGCATCAGGAATTCTCAGTTCTTTGTTTCATTAAAGGTCAGTTTTTCCCTTGTAGTATCCACTTTGGATCTATGACTGGGAACTAGGTGGTAAGTGACAAGAGCTATCAATTAGCACCTATTCCTACATCCTACACAAGTTTAGGCTACTCTACTGTGTGTGAGATATCTTCTTGCCATGGTGCATAGCCAACACTCTATGTTGGAATGTTACATGCAGTGGATTCCAGGGCAAATATTTCATCCCCATTTCCTTCCAGACCTCTCTCTCCTTATGCAGACCTGGGCCAGAAAAAACAACTTAACATGATGACCCCACTTCCAACCCCTTTGGATTTCCCAGTTAGGATTCAGTTTGGAATGTTCTCTAGCTCTTTTTAGAGTGTTAGGAGAAAGGAGTATAAGGGAGTGGAATTCACTATACTTATTCCTGCTATTCTGCCATCTTGGTTCCAGCTTAGAGGGAGCTATTGTTTAAAAAACACACACACACACAGGTTTCACAAAATGAGGTAGACATCTTTTAAAACTTTGTTAAAAGAAAAAGTATTCATTGTTGCAGAATATGTATATTATTTGCCTACATTATAACTTTACATTCTTGGATCTTTCCAAACTTCTCATTTCTTGTCAATGTATTAATTTATTAGGTTGCTGATTACATCCCTCAACTGGCCAAATTTAGCCCAGATTTGTGGGGAGTGTCGGTATGTACTGTGGATGGACAGAGGTGAGTTTACTTAAAAAAATTTTCTTTGTAAATATCTGAAATATATCAAAAATTTTTTTAAATTTATGCTTTGATGCAATGTGAAGTGGCAGAAATTCAGTTTGATATTTGAGTGGTAAGTGTTAACTTCAGAAAATCTTAGTGTAAAGAAGCACTTGATTTGATATAAAATACTTTAAAAGTATGCTGATGTTTAAATGGAAAAAAGGACAAATGCTGTTTGAATTCTCAAAATTGTGATCAATTTTGGTCACCAATGTGTTATGTGGTCACCAGTATATGTTTGCTCTTTGACATTTTAAAAATGTAAAAAATTAATCCTACTAGTTTTGTTACCAGTGACCTGCTTCGTAAACAAAAAAAAGTAGTCACATTTCTTTATTAGGTATTTACATATATATAGCTTGGGGACTATATGTTTTAATTTGCTTTTAAAAGGAAATCTTTTCTATTTCTGTATATGTATACATTCTGATCATTCTAATTTTTTGTTTTTATATGAATGAAAATAAATATTTTATGTAGTCTTTATACATGTTAACATTTTTACCTTGGTGTTGACATGTTTTCATTTTCTCTGAAAGTTTCTTTTAAAAACTAATTACTTGGGCATATTATCATAAGTATTATTTCTTTCAATGGCTTTTGAGAAAAAATGAAAGAAATCTCAGTGATAAGTAGTTCATTTTTGAAAAAGTACTCAAAAACTAGATTTTCTGTGACTTTAATGGTATGATATCAGATAAAAGAAAAAGGTTTCTGCCCTATGAACAGGAAATATCTTGTTTCCTTAGTAAAAAATGTAAATTGAAGCATTAACTATATCTTATGTTGACTTATGTGTTTCATTTTCTTAAAAAAAAAACCATGTATTTTAAAATATACCCACTGTGTGTTTATAATATATGTAATGTATGTGTGTGTATTTAAATTGTGTTACTCAGACTTTGTTGAAGGTTTTACATAGAGTTTGGAGAATACTATAAATCATAATATTAATGAAACTAATGTTTGCATGGGTTTATATTGTGAATGCTATATTCACTATTGAAAGAACTGAGGATTTCATACATTTTGAGGAAACTTCCTTTGGGAATTCAAGTTATTAAAACCAAGCCTCATCTGGAGGTTCTTTGTATTGAGTTTTGGTGTGAACCTAAGAAAATAGCACTTTATTTTAAAAATATGACACCGTTGCTTTATGAAAAAAATGCTATTTTTTTAAACCCTTACTTTCCACCTTAGAATCAATACTGTGTAGGGCTAGGCAGTGGGGGTAAGTGACTTGCCCAGGGTCATACAGCTGGTAAGTGTCTTGAGTTCAGATTTGAACCCAGGACCTCTCATCTCTAGACCTGGCTCTCAATCCACTGACCACCCAGCTGCCCCCCAAGATTCTATTTTTTTCTAATGGTTTATTCACTGACTAGCAGTTGTTTTTAGTCTCCTATTTTGCCTTCTTGGATAATGAACAATTTTATGTATAATGAGCTTCAGTGAATACACACAGAAAATTATGTTCTCTGCACAGTCGTTTAGAGCCAAATGTGTTGGCATAACATACTGCTTACAAATCAGTTTCTCTTATTAAACATTGACCTGTATCTCTACTTTTGTTGGAAGGGTTGTTTTTTGTTATAGAGGACTTTTTAAAATCTTAAGAGTAGATCTAATACATGTGATAGTGTTTTAAGGCTCACACAACTAGTCTTGGATAATTTTCCCCTTGGTGATATATCATCCACTATATCCAATCAGTTCAACCATTGTACCTGAACGGAGTGTGTTGATCTGTTTGCTCTCCTAAGGTCTTACCTAACATCCCCGTAACTTAGCCACATCCTATTGTATGTGTTATTTCTTTCATCAGAAAATAAGATCCTTGAGGGCAGGACTGTTTAGCTTGCACTTCGTGAATGCTTTTTAAAAATGTATTGATAGTACCCTATTTACATGTTCTCTCCCCTGATAGAAGGCAACTTCTTGAGGATAAGGACTATTTCGATTTTGCATCTTGCATGGCGCTTCTCTTGTTGGTGCTCAATAAAGACTTTTGTTAATTGAGATATAAGCAAGAAGCTTCTGAGTAGGTTGTAAGCCTTTGGCCTCCAATTTTCAGTCATGAGGCAAATTCTCTACTTTTTATTATCATTCCCTGTGCCCACCTTTAAATGGAAAGTTTCTACTTTTTGTATCTTTAGACTTGTTTGGATGATCTTGTCAAGTTCTTCCTAGGGTTATTTGTCTTTATTTTCTACAATAGAAGTTGGCACAGAAATCATAGTTATTTTTATGATTGATCTTTTTGCTTATAACATGTTGAACACTGTAAATATCTCATGAAATGAAATTTCATTGTTGGCTTTTGGGAACAAAATGAAACCACTTTGCCTCTACTTCTGCCTTTCAAGGGCATTGTTGGTGGAGATGTGAATTGATATAGTCATTTTGGAATGCAGTTTAAATCTGTACAAAAAATGTCCAGATCTTTTTCACTGCTAAACATGTACTCCAAGGAGAGATCTTTGAAAATTTTCCAAATAATGCCAATTTTTTTAATAGCAGCATTTTTTTTTTTGTGGTAGCAAAGAACTGGAAACTGATAGATACCCATCAACTGTAGAATGGGTAAATAAATTGTGGAACATTAATGTAATATTACTGTGCTTTAATTAAGAAACAACAAATATAAATACAGAAAAGCAATTAACTGTTGCAAAGTGAAGTAAGCAGAGTCAAGAAAACACTATACACAACTACGACAACAGCAATATAAATCACTATAGAACAATTGAAAATGAACATTGCAAAAATGCAAAGAGCAGGCTTAGTCTAAAAGAATACGTACTTATTCTGCTCACTTTGCCATTCCTTTGTAGAGGCAGTGAATCCATGCATGTGAAGCATTGCTTTTATTATCAGTTTTTTTAATATAATTTTTCCTGATTTTTTTCTTTTCTATAAACATTGTTACATGAAATGATTTCTTAGGGAAGTAAGTAGGAGAAAGGATACATACAGAAATTTAAGACTGAAAAAACAAAACTTATTAACAAATTCTTAAAATTGAGGCTCTATACAAATGCAGCCTTCTTTTTCTTTCAAGTCTTTGTGACTTTATGGGGTTCCCCCTCCCCCAAGTTGATAATTGAATAAAATAAATAAATAAAGTTTGGAATAAAATTTATCATTAATATGTATTTTTTGTTGTAGTTAAAAAACTGCTCCTAGAAAAATGATCAGTTTTTTACTCTAGCATTTACTCTCTATTTCATAAACTTCCTAGTTTCATAGCCTAAACATATTCCTACTACTTTTTCTCATGTGAAATGCATAAAGATAGATACAGCTAGTGGTGTGGTCACCTCTGGTATACTTAGTGCAAACTCTAGAATTGTCTGATACAATTTCCTTTCATTGAGATGGAAAAGAAATCAGTGGACAGAGTTGAAAGTTGTAGTTCAGATGGGTTGCTCTTAAAAACTAAACAGAGCTTTATAATTCTTGAGAAGTTGCTTAGCCATTACTTCAGTGACTTCAAAAGTCTCTCCAAACTCAATTTTGCTCTATCTATATAATATCCATTTGTGAATCAGGCTTCCCTTTCTTGGGTGCATTATATGTTGCCAATATGTAATACCTCTTAAAACAACCTGTTTCTTATATTTATTCCTTAAGATTCATAATTTTTACAAAGGAAAATCATGATATTTTATAATCAGAATAAATACATTAAAATGTCATAATTATGCATTTGCATTTTTTTATTGATTGCTATTAATTCTTTTTTAAAATCTGTTTTTAAAAAGGCATTCTATTGGAGATACCAAAGTACCCTTTTGTCTTCAGTCCTGTGTAAAGCCCTTGAAATATGCCATTGCTGTAAATGACCTTGGAACAGAATATGTGCATCGATATGTTGGAAAAGAGCCCAGTGGTTTAAGATTCAACAAACTCTTCCTGAATGAAGATGGTAAGAACCAGATAACAAAAGACAAGAAATTTCATTTTCCTGTCTTAATTCCAGGTAGTCATTACCTACCTAGAAAGGTGGGTAAATAAAAAAGTAGGTAATTCCTCTTAAAAAGGAAAGCCATTATACCTTAAAGACTTGATGTAATGAGGATACAGTGAAACTTTGGATCATTTTAAGATAAGACTTTCTTAATATTGAGCTAAAATCACTAAAACCTCAAGTTTTTCATCAGATGATCTGTTGTCTAGTCCTACTTCCCCTAGCCTATACGTATTCTTATACTTTAAAAATCAGCTTCACATGAATAAAGTTGGAGTAGGATATTAGATGGCAGTTCATCTAAGAAAGATCTGAATTTTTAGTGGGTGACTACAAGTTGAATATGTCAGCATACTGAACCGTAGGTTGTTTTAGAAGATATAAAGTATTTAGGATAGAAGAATAATTGTTCACTGTGTTCTCTGTCAGATTTTGTGACAGGGATTTTGTGATTTCATGTTTCATTCTGGATGCCATAATGTAGAAACATTTGATAAACTGGGAGCATTTAGGACAGGGCAGCCAGAATGGTGAAAGGCCTTGAGATCATGCCAAAGAAATAGACTCTTGATAGTCTGGAGAAAGACAAGTTTAGGGGAGAAAAATTGTTGTTTTGAGTATTTATTTGAAAGTCTGTTTATATGAAAAGGTGAATAGTTTTCTTGGCCTTATGAGGCATAATTAGGAGAAATGAGTAGAAATTACAAAGTGATAAATTTAGATTTTATAGTAAAAAACTTCATAACAATTAGAGCTATCCCAAAGTGAGATGGGCTATTTCTAGAGATCTTTATATAAAGCCTAAATGACTGTCTGGTACCAATTGGAATATGTTCTGAGATTTCTTCCAGTTCTAAAATTTGGGATATTTATACTCAGTTTTTTAAAACTCTCATCTTTTGTCTTAGAATCAATACTATGTATTGGTTTCAAGATAGAAGAATATTAAGGGCCAAGAATTGAGGTGTTTAGTGACTTTCCAGGTGTCACCCACCTAGGAATTATCTGAGGTTGTATTTGAATCTAGGATCACCTGGCTCTTAATCAACTGAGCTGCCAGCTGCCCTTATGCTCAATGTATTTATGAGTTCTTAAAGTATCTCTAATTTCTTTTCTAAATTGAAACAGAAACATCTTGGTTATTAGTGAAAAACACATTTGGGGGGATTTGAGGATGCAAACTTAATATTTTTACATTTATTTTTAAAATATCACCTTGAGTTTTTTTCTCTTTAGCATTTTATCTGAAAATTCCTGATGCAGTTTAGTTTATAGAATTTAGCTTACTTTGTTGACTTTCAAAAGAAAAGAATCAGAAGAGATGGCTCTCTAATTTATATTAAAGGTAGAAAACCTAAAAAGGACCAAGATTTGCCATCCATTTTAATAGGGTCTTTCATATAATTGCAATTTTAGTTGAAATGAGTTTGAGATAATCATTTTTTAACTTAAGTGGCTTAAAACTTCATGTAGAAATCAGTGTTTGTACTAATTGAATATTATGACATGTTTGGGGAGTGATAATTATTTTTCTATAGTGTCAGAATAGATTGATTCTCTCAGTATAGGCCACTTGGGTGGTACAGTGAATATTAATGGTTTGACCTGGAGTCAGGAAGAGCTGAATTTAAATCCTTCTCTATGATTAGGCAGACCAGTTAACAACTCAGTCTGTTTCTTCATTTGTAAAATTATAGAAATAATAGCACCTATAATCAAAGGGTTACGTGTGGATAAAATGAGATGTTTGTAAAGTGCTTTGCAAAACTTTAAACCTGAAAGTACTGTTAGCTGTTTGCATCACCATTATCATCATCATCATGGTGTTAAGAGATGTGTATTGACTTTTATTTCTTAATTACATATATTTTCAGTGCCTTTGATTCAGTTGGAACTTGAAATTTTTTTCTGTAATGCTGTTCAATATTTGAAGAGTAGGTAATAAGAATACTTGTAGGTCATCTCATCCTTAAAATGAAGAATTGGTGTAATAATTATTGTAATTGATACTCCTATATTGATTATGGCTTGCAAACAGCTTCATATACCTCATTTTATTTCAAAGTATCATGGCTTTTTTTACCTATTTTATAAATGAGGCCCTAGAGTATTTGGCTTACCCAGGGATTAGTATTAATAAATTTCATGGATGACATTTGAACCTAGGTTTCTTCTCCTGTCTCTTAAAATAGTATTCTTTTGAACTGACTCTCAAAAGAGAAAACTCTAAATTGGGCATGTCACCTTCTTTTAGCCTCAGTTTCATTATAAAATGAAGGGGTTAGACTAATTTGGCCTTCAGATTCTTCTTAAAATGGAGATGATAATAGCACCTACTTCCTAGAGTTGTTTTGAGAATCAAATGAGATAATATTTATAAAGCACTCAGAACAGTACCTGGCATATACAGGGTGCTTAATAAATGTTTGTTTCCTCTTCTCCCTTTTACCTTCACTTCCCCCAACAGTTCATTCCAACTCTAAATGATCGTTAAATACTGTTAATCTCATAGGCTCTAATTTTAGAAATTAGATTTTCATCATGTAAAATACTTCCTATTTCTTAATGCCTATCATCACTGCCTATAAGAGCTTTGCTAATCACTTAGGGCAGATGCTTTAATAAATTCTTACATACCAGGCACATACCAGAACTAATCATTAAGCCAAAATAGCCAATACCAGAATTTTTGTACAATTTTGATAATTACTTGCCTTGTGCACCTTGATTTCCTTTTTGTTTTCCATTTGGACTGTTTTAATACTGGGGGTGTAGTGGGTACTTACTATTCAAGGGATTTTGGAGATATTCTGAGGTCAAGCCTAGAGTCACCAGCTTGTGTCCATATGCCGATTCCACTGTTTTCTTTGTATACCCACATATTTGTATAGAATTGTAACAAAGCCATGCTTAACTATCTGGAGGGAGGGAAGGAGAGAGGAAGGAAGCAATATAGTGGTTTGCACAGAGTGCTAGCTCCTATGTGCCAGAGGCAGGCCTTAGAGTCCCGGCTTCCTGACTCCAAAGCCAGCTCTACTACACTATGTAGTACAAGCCAGTTCTTTCATTAAGAGATAATACTAGGGATAGCTAGATGGTACAGGGGAGAGAACACCAGGCCTGGAGTTGGGGGGAGGGATCCAAGTCTGGCCTCAGACACTTCCTACTTGTTTGATTCTGGGCCAGTCATGTAACCCCATTTGCCTAGCTAGCCCATGCCACTCTTCTATCCTAGAATTGATACTAAGACAGAGTAAGCATGTTTGTTTTTTTAAAGTAGTGCAGCTGATTTTGAGGCAGTTGGGTGGGTCAGGGGATTGAGAACCAGGCTTAGAGATGGGAGAGTTCAAATTTGAACTATGACACTCTTTACTTGTGTGACCCTGGACAAGTCACTTTACTGCTGTTGCCTAGCCCTTATTGCTCTTTTGCCTTGGAACCAATGCACAGTTTTGATTCTAAGACCAAAGGTGAAGGTTAAAAGGAAAAAAAAGTAATACTAATAAAATTTAATGTTTAAAAAGATGTTAATAGTAAATCATGGCCATTTGATCAGTTTATAAGTATTGGATTGAACTCCTACTTTATTTGCTTAACACACTGGGAATGGTGGAATTTATCTGGGAAGTGGGAAACGACTTTTATTAATGAATTTGCACAATAGTCAACACACGTAAAACACCACAACATATTGGTATATGTGTCTGGACTTGTGATTTTGGCCCCTAGTACAGGTTGGTAACTCTCCTATAAATTTTTTCCTTAAAGAAAATTTTCTAGGCCTCTTAACATATCAGTCTATCTAGCATTTTGCCTGATTTGCTGGCCAGCTGCATAGTGGAGATGAGATAATTTTCTCCTTAAAGTGGAATTAGGAATATTCTTGGGAAATATCAGACGTATAAGGGGGAAAGTTGAGATTTCAGACCTAATTTGGAGCAAAGGGGTATGGCCTTTTGAGAGTTTTAAAGCCTAGGTTATTAAGGGTTTTTTTTCACTGTAGTAAACTACCTGGGAGAGTTGACATTTTAACCTCTGTCCCAGAATGGCCTTGCTGTTCTAGACTTGTAATACTGTACTTGTTCATTTTGATGCCAGTTTAATAAAATGATGCTCTACTTTATAGAAAGAGAAAAAAAAAGTTTTCTGGATTGATAAATGACTTGCCCCATGGTAATAATTGGTATGTGTCAGAGGTAGAACTTGAACCTGAGTTTTCCTGATCCTAAAATTAGTCTTTTATCCATTATGTCATGCCAGTTGATGATTAGGAGTTTTATTTTGAGGTCTTACTTGCCAGCTTGGGTCTATGAAGTCTCTACCTATTTTGTGTCTCATTCAATTGATTGATTGACACTATAGTGGAATTTGTCAGGGTTGAGATGTGTCATGACACACTACAAAGAGTCAAGATTTTGGCTTGAGTAACATCTCCAAGACTTAATAGATTTGTGACACCTTGAGTCAGACAAGCCTCCCAGAGCTTTCAGGTTCTTCATCCGTAACGGGGAGATCATGTTCCTTCAGCAAGGCTGTTAAGAAAGTACTTTGTAAACCTTAAAGTAAAATATAAATGTGAGTTTCTTTTAAAAGGAAGGGATGGGGAATAGTGTCAGATGAGGAATAAGAGAGCTTGAGGGAAATACTATTAGGTTATCTTCCCATGAATGAGTAATTCTTAGGAATTAACATTGATTGGGAAACAATCTTGGTTTGTCCCTGTTCCGAAAATAAATGAGACTCTGAGCAGCATAAGTATTGCATAGAATCATGTAATTGTAGATATATCTAGAAGGGAATCTTTGGGATCTTTGTTCTCAAATTTTGGATTTTTATGAGGAAACAGGTTAGCAGAGATTAAATTGCTTTGAGAGGAAGTAGTAAATGGCAGAGCTGAGATTTCAAACCAAGTTCTCTGACTATCCAAATTCATATGATGATGTGTTTACATTTTCTTATTAATATTTTCTTTCCTGTGTTTAGTGCTTTCAAATCTGGCCTCAGATATTTAACCTGTGACCCTGGGAAAATTACTTAACCCTGTTTGCCTCAATTTCTCATCTGTAAAATAGGAGAGGGAAATTGCAAATCACTCCATTTTCTTTGCCAAGAAAACCCCAGATAGGGTCGTGAAAAGTCTGATACAATTGAAATGACTGCACAGCAACAGGTTCAGTGTGAGGAAGTAGAAAGATCACAAGATTTCTTCCAAGAGCCTTGTCTCTTAGTTTGGAACTCAAGGTGACTGAGAAGGGGAAGAAATCCTACATCCTAAGAATTTCAGAAATATATATTAACTTAATTTGTTCAGATCACCATGTACTCAAAAACACTAATATACTTTTCTGGGAAGTGTGTGTGTGTGTGTGTGTGTGTGTGTGTGTGTGTGTGTGTGTGTGTGTGTGTGTTATTTATATATATATATATATATTCTTTGAGGATTGAATCAAATTTTTTGCAACTCTTTGGGATGAAGAAAACAAGTGAAATAATATAAAATGTCATTAAGAAATGTTCTTTTAAAACTGAGACCTAAAGCTTGAATTTCAATGTTCGACATTAACTATTTTAAAGAACTTTATCCAATTCATCTCATTTAATTTACTCCAATAAGTGCAACACTGACAAATGTATAGTCTTTTGTGGCAGTATTGTATACAGAACTAATGAATTATTACTTAATATGTAATATATGTTCAGTGAGCTCATATCCAATACATACATTGTTTTCCTCAACTTTATTGTTATATTATGCTAATATCTTTCATGAAGTATAACTTTAAACAGGTTTATAATCTAGTTTAGATTCCAGCTTCTTAGAATCAGCCACTTTTCTGACTGCTTTCATGAAATCTTCCTGCACTACAAAATCATTATCAGCACGAATTGCAAACATACCTGCTTCAGTGCAAACATTTCTCAGATCTGCTCTATTGAAGCCATCTGAAAGCTTCACAATTGCTTCATAATCTATTTCACCATGTTTTGTGATAGGACCTGCATGAATCTTCAAAATGTTTAATCTTACTTGTTCATTTGGCAAATCAATATGTATTTTACTATCTAATCTTCCTGGATGCAACAAAGCAGGATCCAATGTGTCTGGTCTGTTTGTAGCCATGATCATTTTGACTCTGTGTAAAGTATCAAATCCATCCATCTGATTCAGTAACTCCATTAGGGTCCTCTGAATTTCTCTTATCAGCTGAAGTACCCTCAGAAAAATGACGGCCACCGATAGCATCTATTTCATCCATGAAAACTATGCATGGTTGGTGATCCATGGCATAATTAAACATTTCTCTGATCAAATGAGCACTTTCACCAATGTACTTGTCTACAATTGAACTGGATACAACCTTAAAAAAAAATTACAATCCAGTTGGCTAGCAATAGCTCTTGCCAAGAGTGTTTTTCCTGTTCCTGGTGGTCCATATAGTAAACATCCTTTTGGAGGTATTATTCCTACACACTGAAATAACTCAGGGTTTGTAAGAGGTAATTCTATTACCTTTCTTAATTCTCTGATTTGTTCAGATAGCTCTCCAATCTCAGAATAAGAAACATTCCCAGGGTCCTCATGAAAACATATTGTAAACCAGTGGATCAACTTCTCTTGGCAAGTATCTCATAATAGTTAGTGTAGTCATATACAGAGCAACTCTTGTCCCTGGCTGCAGCTTACTTTTGTTAAGCTGACGCTGACAACCCACAACATATCTTGGTCCATTTGTTGCTTTAACAATGAATTTTTCTTCTGTTAACTGTTTGAATATTTCACCCACAATCTGCCCAACACTTTGTAAGACCTTCAGATCATTTTCAGACTTTTTATATTGCTTGATATACTCTTTTAGCTGCTCTCTTAATTCTTTGAGGCATCTGTCAGTCTCTTTGTGCTCTAGCAACTTCTTACTGTAGTCCTGAAGAGGCTTATTTCTCGGGTCCACCATGATGAGAAGATGCCTCTCATAGGGGATGCTGGGAATGTCCATGGTGGGGGAGAGGAGCGGAGAAAGAGGGATGGGGGAGGAGGGAAAAAAAGAAACTGATATGATTTGTCCTACCTCCTACCCAATTTCCCCACCCCTCCATCTTCTTCCCCCCCCCACCCCCCCTCAGGTCCCACTCTCTTTCCCAACATGTATATATATTTTAAAGATTTGTATTTATAGTATCCATCATTTTAAGTAATAATGTGTTTTTCTGTTTCATAGATAAGCCTCATAACCCTATGGTGAATGCTGGAGCAATTGTTGTTACTTCTTTAATAAAGGTAAAATGTTGACATTTCTTTTTTCTTTATTTACTGTCATTATTTTCAGTGATTATAGCTTATTAAAAAGAATCCTGTTTTCCATAGTTGGGAACTCAAATCAAATGGTAATTTTTTGGTTTTGATATTTAAAAAGTAAGTATTTAGGAAGTGTTACAGAGTTTTAATAATATGCTAATGTTAATATCAAGAGTTTTTAATGGAACCATCTAAAAAAAGGGAGTTTCCTTTTGGTTCCTTTATAATATAATAGTAAAAGATTCAGGTTGAAATGTTCTGATATGTATTTTCTGTTTCATTTGGATTTTATATAGAAGGAGCAGTTTTGGATGGGGTTAAAGTTGAAAGAGTATATTTTGTCTGTGGTTTATATGTGACAAATAGTCTGTGCTTTCCGTTAATGGCAAAGTGCGTTAATACGTTTCCTAATCTCCCTAGTCTTGTAAACTGAAATTATAATTGTGGTTGAGTATATTTCATCTGTTTCATTTTTATCCTCCCAGAACTAGTAGTTATAGTGCATAATTTAAGTATTATCTTATTATTTTGGTAAACAATTTTTAATTAAGTTTTATTTATAATTGTATATGTTATAGTTTGAATTTCCATTTGTACCAAGCTCCTGTCATTTAACTTTGGAACTTTTTAGTCAGCAAATCTGTATGTATATCTGAATTTAGAAGGGTCGTACCACATGACTACATGTTAGGTACATTGCTAAGAATGAGATATAGAATATTTTTGTTTTGTTTACATGAGAAATTGTTTTAGCATAAGCTGTGTCCTTTACTACAAATTATAAAGAGCCAGTTTAGGGATTTTTAGATTAGTTACTTGAAATATGCCTTGTTTTTCCATATTTTAATGTATACTTAGTCATCTGTACTCGGGTAAAGATCCCTTGTAATAGATGTGGCCATATGCATATTATTCTTAGTTATCATACCAAAAAAAAACCACTGTGTGAGACTATTCACAACTATTATGTACTATTTTGTGACATAAAAATCACTTACTTCACAGTAAAATAAGTCTTTAATTAAATACCCTATCTAAAATGAGGCTTGATCAGAAGTTGTATTAATGATTTCTCAAAATTAGAACTAGTAACCTACATAATAGGTTAGAAAATTTGTCATGCTAGATATTACCTTTAATGTTTGATGACGAAACCTTTTAGAGAGAGACTAACATAGTACCCTAGGGTTGAGACTTTTATGGAAACAGTTGTTAAAAGTCTTAACTGCTAATGATTTGGGGGTGTTATTTCAGTGCATCAGAGTCTTGCATGTAGAATTTTCATGTTTGATTGCTATATTACACTATCACAGCATTATTTGTTTTTAGTGAGATTCTTTGGACTGTGTCCTGAATTTTCAGTAAGCTATTTCTAATATGGGTACTTAATAATTGAATAATTTAAAGGATCATAGTATGAAAAAGCCTACTTCTACAAAGAAATTTGCTTAGCAGTTTTTAGTAGAGAATATACTTAGAAGATGGGGGTGGGGGGAAAAGAATAAGGATTTGAATTGTGATTTTATATTCAGGGTAGCTTTCTATTATAGTTTACTTAGAACTATATTTCAGCAGAATTGTTAACTTGTAGACTTCTTTTGGAGAATCTGAAATCACTTTTTGTGGTAAAATTGTTACCTAAGAATTCAGTACTGTTTTCATGGTACCTGTTTGATGAAGAATTGAGACCTTTTATAGAAAATAATAGTATGTTATACTTGTATGATGACCTTATGTAATTTTAGACTATGATATTTTCAAGTTGAAGTCAGAGTCATAAAACTAGAAAACCTTTTTGAGGTTCAAGTCCTTTCTAAAACTAATATCCTATGATTTTTGTATGAATCCCTCGATATATGAGGAAACGAAGACCATTCAAATTCAAGTGCACTTAATTAGGGAGTTAGTTTGTTATGGATAAAACTAGGACTAGGGCAATGTCCCCAACATCTACATTTTGCTATATGTTTACTTTTTCTTGAAGATGAGTGATTTTGACCTAACTACCTTAATTACTGTGTCTGATTTTGGGAATGGCTTTCCTAAAAGACAATGTAATTTTTAAAATCATGAACCATCAAAGGATACCAATTCAGCATGTGGACAAATTGCTTTAGGGAATCGTAATTTATTAAAATATGATCATCAGGACTACTAATAGTGATAAACGTGCCTTAAGGTTAATTTTTGTGTGTATGTACTTTGTAAGAGAAGCATTTTGATTCAAAGTGCTTCAGTATTTTGCTGTTAGCATGACCTGTGAACCAGTTTATTTTTCCACCCTTCTACATAATATATATATTTTTAAGTTAAAACCTTAATTTGTGATGTCTTCTTAATTTCAGACTTCATTGTAGTGCTCTTTGCTCCATATTCCCTTACGTTGCTTCAAAAATTTAAAGGTGTGGAGTCTTAAGTATGACTCTTTAGATTACACTTTTGTAGTATTGATATTTTTTCCTTGTAGGATTGGTGGTGATCTCAGGAAATGGGGGAAGAGGCAAAGGAAATGTTCAAAAGGATTAGCAGATTGTGGAAAGAGGAGAATTTGGACAGAAGGAACCTGTTGCATATATACTTAACTACTAAGCTTATAGGAAAACTCCAATTTTTAAAAATTTAAAACAAAGCTTACATAGGTAAATACCTTTTTAAAAACAAATGTAATCTTGCACTTAAAATTCACATCATTAAGTTTTTAAGGGTGTTATAGTTACTTTTCTTTTGGTGGGGAGGGTAATAGTTGGTCACTATGGGCATTATTACACTTGAATGTAGTCGATTTCATTTGATCTTATATGTCTGTGGGTTTTAAGTAAATTGGAAAAGCAAGAGAGTTTGAAAGAAGATGCTTCTATATTTGTGATAAAATTAACAACTTTTAACATTTTATATTCATTTCCTTTTCAGTGGTAGGAAATCTTTATGAATTAGTTTAAATTTACAAGTGTAACTATGGAAATAACTTGGTGGGGAAAGGGGCAACAGTTATCAAAGAAACTTGGAAGACAGTTGTCAATTTCTCCTGCTTTTCCTGTTAAAAGTTAAAAGGGAGTTGCCTAGTTTTATGTCATTTTCTACTCTAGCAGTCTCAAGATTTTATTTTTATTTTTTTCTGATGTTAACTTACCTGGATGCTGATTTACCTTAAAAAAAAAAAAAAACCAAGATAAAAACTTTGTAATTAAATAAAAAAAACATTGGAGTTTTCCTTCATTTAAAAATATATAAATATATTTTTTACAACTTATTTTGCAGGTGCCCTTAAGTATATCACAAAAATTGAACTAGAATTTTTGTCATACTAGCAACATCCTTTTTAGGCTTACTTGTATGTATTTCTAAGGACATGCATGACTCCAAAGCTTAAATGTTAATACATTTGACTTGGTAAAGAAAGGATAATTTAGTCTGTTGCCTTTATTTAGTACTCCTTGATATTAGTAGTTATATGTCAGATAATATAATTATCAAAAAAAGTTTTTTCTATTATTTTTTACATTTTGTTAGGGACAATTAGAAATAACAATAGATATGACTTGTAATTTTATTACTATTATAATATCTACTTTAACTTTACAAATTACCTCTGGTTTCAAGGCATTCTCTAACAAGAGGGTTAAATTGATAATATGAATATTTTATTAAATTATTTCAGTATAACTCCCATTCTTCTTGCCTGAATGAATGCCTCTTCTCTCTCTCTGTCTTCTTGGATCCATTTTTAAACTGTAGGAGAACTTGTTATATTAGGTATTAGAATCAGGTAGCTTATTTTGAGAAGAAAAGAAAAACCCATTAAACCCTTTCTAAATTAACTGATTTTTATAACCAGGCCATCCTATATATTAAACTGATAAATAGAAGCTGTTCCTTTTAATTGTTGCTTCAGAGTCACCTTATGGTATTTTTCATATTAATATATAGTAGAAGCCCTTTTTAAGATGCTTCTTATATGGTTGATGGATTACCCTAACTTCCAGTGTTATAAATGAGTTCTCCTTTACTCCTTCATTTGCCTCCCTTTTTTTGAAATTGACATGGAAAATTACTAACTCTCCCTCCAAAATCTAGTTCCTTTTCATAATAAAACATCTTTATTCAGTACTATACAGTTATACATATTTTTCATTTTCCACATGGAGTTCATAGCAACTCTCTAAGGTAGGTAGTGCAAGTATAACTCACTCCATCTCCTTTTTATAAATGAGAAAAGTAGGATTTTGTTATTACATGGCTAGTGAAAGGCTGGAAAAGTCTCAAGCTCAAGTGTTCTGACTACATATCTAATGTTCCTTCTGCTGTGCTACATTGTCTTATTTGTATCGCTATTTATATCGCTAGAGGTGTGAATCTGGATAATGTGATACTGCCACATGTTTCAGATTAAAATGAGAACATGAAACATATCAATTTATGTACCCTATATTTGAAATACCACTTGAGTAATTAACTAGGAAGTTGGTTAGATTTTGCTCATGCTTCCTTTGTCCAATTCACTTTTTCCTCAACTACTTACACTTTAGTGAACACAGTTAAGATTTGCTTAATCAGGACTTCATAAATTTAAAATAGCTTCTTTTTTGAAGACTATTATAAAAATTTACTTTAATTTTTATAGCCTTTACATGTAAGTAAACGCTGACATTTTTAAAAAGTAGTATTAAGTGAACAATACTAAGCTCTTATTTTTAAAATATATCCATCCACATATGATACTAAAAATTCCAAGCTGATATACATGTTGTCAGGATTCTGTCCCTTTAGACATGAACGTGTAAATCTACCTTGTATTCATTTATGAGTATGTTTCTAATAAAAAGTGTATGTACATACACCAAAACATGTATGCAATTTATATGAATATATACACACAAGCATGTCTATATAGTGAATATGCATGTATGTATACACATGCACACAATAGGATGAAACCTACATGTATGTTTTCTTTATTTAAGTGTATAAAATTTAATCAGAAAGTTAATCACCATGCAAAAAAAAGACACCCCAAACATTAATTCAAATGAAGAAAATTGCAAAAAAGGTGTAGTTATAAGTTATTTTGGGGGAAAATACAGGTAATGAATAATGAATTTGAATATTTAATTTTAATTGTAGATGGGACTTTTTTTCTGTGACTTTCCACATTTCAATGGTATTTCTAATACCTTCAAACCAAAACATGAAATTTGTGGTCATGATACTTAGTCCAAAGCTTTTTAAGTATCTTGGTTTTCTCTACTATCTATAACAAAGAGATGAACTTAAATGATAACTTTCTTAACACATTTGAGATAACAAAGGTGAGATACTATATAAGAAAGACATTCATTTATCAACTGATAGTGTTTCTCAAGAAATGGAATAGGAGCAAAATGAAAAGATCTTTCCTTGACTTACCAATTTAAAACCCGGGCATATGCCTATGTAAACATGTAGAGTTTAATAAATTTTTGCATTAGTCATTTTAAATAATGACTAACGGACCAAAATAAAGCCAGATATTAAAAATTTACATGCATTCAGAACCAAAGTGTAACTTGTTTTATTTACATTTATTAAATGTATAAGTAATTCTACATATGACATCCCATAACTAATGCTGACGTAACTTTCCAAGAGAGATGTTTTTGTTCTTTTTAAAAGGTTGAAAAGGTTTTTTGTGGTTTAAATGTTGTTACATATTTTACAGCATTAGGATCTATGGAATATTTTGACAACTGCAACCGTTCAATGAAGTTGGTAATTTCTTCTTTTAATTATTTTTCATTGAACAGCTGGGGAGTTACATTTCTACGTTTTATATTTTCTGCTATAGTTTAGAGACAAAACATTTTGATGAAATGTTTCCTGATAAAGACTTTGTAGGGAAAATAGTTAGATATGACTACAATATGGTTATTATTTAGTTTCTCTTATTTTGTAATTATTAAGTTTGATTAGTGCTTACAGTTGATACAACAGTGTATGACATTCCTTACAGCTAGTGATTGTACCTGTGCGACTGCACATGCTCATTCTCTTGTGGATAAGTTCTGATACATGGGAACTCAGATTATCAACAAAACACCCATATCCATTGTAGAGTGGGAAATGAATCTGGCTATATGCATTTCATCAAATAAAATATTGATATATTGCCCTTACCTTTATAATAAAAATTTTGCTTTCTTAGGATAAAATTTCTATATATTAAAACTAGCTGTTTTATTTTATATTAAACTTTTTTTAAAAATTAAAGATGTATTGTTTCTGTTGTGGTGCATATCACCAATTAATACGTTTGATTTCAGATCTACATCTTACTGCTTTGTAAACTTCTCTGAGGTAAAATGAAACCATTTGGTTACTTGAAAAAAAGTAAGCTTAGTAGGTTTCCCTGTTTAAATTTGCAGTAACTCAAATGTTAGCATTAGAAAGATGAAACAATACATCTTCCATAGCCTCATCTTGGTTCAATACCACATTTTGTTGTAGCCAGTTTTCTTCAGAATGGACTCGAATAGTTTTTATAGTCAAGGTTTTGGTGTAGTAATTGACATTAAGTGTAGTCTTCTCTCTACACCAATAGTTTATATGCCTAGATTTTTTAAAAAATTCTATAACAAATAAGATCTTATTTAGCTTTGAAATATAACCTATTTTTCTAACTTTAGCATTAATTAAGGCTAGTGACTGAAAATAATTTAAATGTAATTGTTCTTGTGCTAAGGGTAAAACTTTATTTTAAGTCTTTGATATTAATTAAATTGGCAGCACTAATCCTAGCTAACATAAACTAGGAGCATAATGTGCTAATGAGAAAGATGGGAAGAATTTTTTTATAATTACATATTTAACATCTAAAATTGTGTTGGATTTTTAAAATACTTAAAATAAAGCATTCCCTTCCTCCTTCAGATCCATTCCCAACATGCAGGTATTTGATGAAAGAACTTATATGTAGTAAAAGCAGAATTTATCTAAATGCTAAGTTATTTGAATAGTAGTTTTTAAACTTAAAAATACTAATGTACCAATTATAATGGTAGAAATTTAAAAGTACTGAATTTAGTAGCTTAAAAGTTTGTGGTAATTAATATGTTAACATTTTCTTATTTCTTATTTTTCTTTGCAGCAAGGAGTAAATAATGCAGAAAAATTTGACTATGTAAGTGAACTGTTTTACTTTGTCATAGTCTTCAATATTCTTCCTACTTACTTTTTAATTTAATTTTATTAAAGCTTTACTTTTTTGTTTTATAGGTGATGCAGTTTTTGAATAAGATGGCTGGTAATGAATATGTTGGATTCAGTAATGCCACGTGAGTCTCAGCTGTTGGTTTTGCTTGGTGAAGGGGAGAAATTTTTGTCTAACTTATAATATTTTAAAATGTACCTTTATTTAGTCATGTTCAGAACTTGGAACTAGACTCTAGTTGTATCTATAGGAAGTCCTCAACTACTTTTTTTTTTTTAACCCATACCTTCTATCTTAGAATCAATATCGTGTATTGGTTCCAAAGCAGAAGAGGGCTAGGCAGTGGGGGTCAAGTGACTTGCCCATGGTCACACAGCTAGGAAGTATCTGAGGCCAGATTTGAACCTAGGACCTCCCATCTGTAGGCCTGGCTCTCAATCCACTGAGCTACCCAGCTGCCCCCCCTCAACTACTTTTATAAGTAATTAGGAGTAATATGTTAGCAGCATAGAAGCACTTGAAAACTTTTTTTCCCTTAAATCACTTGATTTATCTATTGATTTTTTTTTAACATGTCAATGTTTTTAGGAAACATTTTAATCATAAAACTGGCAAAGGTAAACTCCAGAAGAAATGATATTTCCCAGAGATCTCAAACTAGCAATGTGTTTACTGTGTACTTTTATCCAACAAGATAGAATCTTTTGTTTCTGTATGATTAGAAATATAAATATAATTGTTTTCTTAACTCTGCTTGTTTTGTTTTGATTGGTTCATGGAAGTCTTGCTTCTTCATGTTGTCAGGTTCATTGTTTCTTCACAGCATCATTGTCCATTCTATTCTTTTATCACCATTTATTTAGTTCTTCCCCTAATAGATTCTTTGTTTCCAGGTCTTTCCTGGCAATTCCAAATTGCCTTCAAGAATAGTTGAACCAGTTCACACCTCTACTAACATTGAATGCATTAGCTTCTATCTTTCTACCACTCCTCCAACATGGATATTTCCATCTTTTGTCATCTTTACCAATTGACTGGATGTGAAGTGATACAGAATTGTATTGATTTGCATTTCTCTTATTGATTTAGATCATTCTTTCATATGGTTGTTAATAGTATGAAGTTGATTCTGAGCCTTGTTTGCTTATATCTTTGGAATACATATGTGTAAAGGAATATCTTTTTTTGTCTTATGCTTCTGTTAAACTAGATGGTTAACATTTCCTCTATCTTTTCATCCCTAATGTAAATAGCCTCTTTTAAGATTTTCTAGATTTATGTTGTTCCATCTGAAGGAACAGTCAAGGGGGTAAAATTAACAAATTGGCAGTTTCCAGACTTCTCAATTAAAAGGTGCTTCCTAAAATTATTAACTGGCCAAGAGTAGCTTAAGATCAAGAAAGGTCTTATTCAAAGGTAATTTTGGAAAACTCTGAAAAAATTGTGTCTCCAGGCAGCTAACTGGAATTGGAAAGAATTGAATCCAAATCCTGTCTCAGATGTTTGTAACTAGCTGGGTAACCCAGGGTGAATCATTTAATCTCTCTTTGCTTCAGTTTCTTCATTTGTAAAAAAGGGATAATACTAGCACCCATCAGGGTTTTTAGGAAGATTTAGTAATATTTATAAAGTATTACAAGCAAAAATTAAGTACTATATAAAAACTAATGCACTAATATGTAGCAATATAGAAATGCTAACTGCTGATGCTATTATATATGATACTCCAACTACCACCACCACTACTATTATTATAATAACATTACCAAAAGCCCTCTCATTCCTGAGTGTCATGGAACTCTTAGGACTCCTTCCTTTCTGTAAGTAAGAGAGATTCTCTCTTTGTTCATTCATTAACTAATTCGATATATGTTTCTTGATTATATACAATGTGCAAGACCTTTCTTACCTTTTTTTCCCTACCCTGTAGGAAAAAAAAACTACACAATTCCAAGGGAAAGAAAACTGCTGTGTACAGGATAGATCATTTTAAAGAATCACTTAAACCAAAATTCTTTGAAATTTCATATTCTAGGCATTTATGTTTGTCTATGTATATACCTACTAACATTCAGTTCTGAAATTGCCCACTTTGACTTGTCATACTACCTTTACCATAACCATCACCTATCCAGATTTATGAGTCTGTTTTGCTCAAACAGAATCTGGTTCTTTCAACATTCTGTCTACTCTTTGTCATCCTTATTCTGGCTTCACATCTTTTAATTTCATGCTTTCACATTTTTATCAACCTTTTTAAAAGTTGTCACCAGGTATTGGTGGCAAATGGCTGTAATCTCAGACATTAAAGAAAGCCAGGGCTGTTGGAAGTTCTGAGCTGGGGCAACACACTAAGGTCATTGTCAGTATGGTGAGCCCTCGGGATCACCAAGCTGCCTAAGGAGGGTTAAACTAGCCCAGTTTGGAAATGGAATAGATTAGAACTCCTATACCAATCAGTAATGAGAACTGCTTGTATATTTCTATCCTGGGAGAGATGGAAATACCAATTAAAAAACAAACCGCATTTACAGGTAATTAGGGGAAATGCCCTGGCATCCCACACCTCTTTGACTTTCAGCTGTTCCTTTCCTCTAAATCTAACTGTGGGTCATTCTCACTATCTTTTTGGAATTATGAAATACTTCTGAAGGAAATTGGTTAAGAAACTTCTTGACAGCATCCACTACAAATTTATATTTTAAGTAGGCCTTTATTGCTGCATAGCAATCCTTAGATTTGTATTTTAGTGACTCCTTACTGTATTCTTCACACTAGCCATTCCATATTTACTTCTACATTAATTTAGGATTTCATTAACTAGAACACTTCATTCCTTAAATACTTTGTATTTTTGGCATACTAGACTTTTGATTTCACAGAATTATTTTAAGAAGATGGTTATGTTTAAGAAAAATTATTCTGGCAGTTGTATAGATGATGGATTAGAGCTAGAAGATCAATAAAGAAGGCCACAAAAGTAGTTCAGGCTTGGAAGTAACGAATGCCTCATTGGACTAAGAATAACTGCAAAAATGGAAAGGAAGGAGGTGAATTTGAGAGCTACAGAATTTAGATCATATCAACATCAAGCTGTGATTCTCAGACATTTCAAAATTAGCAGTCAGAAAGCTGTAATTTTTCCTTTTTTAAGCAGTCTGTCTAATTGTCCTTTGCAATGACTTCCATATGGATTGACTATGGATATATCACCTCAGAATTAACACCGTGGTTGACAATGTCCCACAGCACTTAGGTTTTTTTCCATTTCTCTTAAAAATTCTGTAATATAATACATTTAGAAATAGCAATTCTTTAGTTTTTTTTAAAGTATTCAAAGCATTTGAGGTATAATTTCTTTAAAATGCCTATGGTATTAGAAACAGATGTCAGATTATGTCTACTTATGGATTTATATAAGATTAAGCTGAGTACATGGAATATTGCTAATTAAAGCAGCTCTGTAATGTTTAAGGAAACAATATCTCTATCTTTGATTGCTAGATCTTATGTGATTTGCTATTTTTGAAACATTTGCAGTGACAGATGGAATTTTTGAGTCTTCATTTGTCTCAGAATCTGAACAATAGTTCTAATGGCATATATTGTATAAACATTTAATTTAGTGATTTAGTTAAATAACTAACCTGAAATTTTTCTTATACTTAATGGTTTCTACTCTACTTATTACACCTAGATAATAAAGACTTGTTTCTAATTAAACAAGCAAACCACCCTTATCCTAGAATGAGATTATTCTGTTTTCTGGAGATTACTAATTTTTATAATACATAATGTTGTTTACTTTTTGGAAACCCCAAAAAATGGGAGAACAACTGATTTGGGTTCAGATACTCAGAAAATCTTAGAATCTTTGAGCTGGAATGAATGGATTAGAATAAAGGGATATTTGTAATTTAAACACTATGCTAAATTTCCCCTGGGCATACAAATATAAATGCAAGGTAGTTTTTAATTCTTATGGATCTCCCATCATAATTAGGGGACATAATCCATAGAGGAAGGTTTAGCTTCAGGGCAGATATTTAAATCCCCACTGGCCTTAAGCCTACAGTTTCTTTTTTTTTTAAACCCTTACCTTCCATCTTGGAGTCAATACTGTGTATTGGCTCCAAGGCAGAAGAGTGGTAAGGGCTAGGCAATGGGGGTCAAGTGACTTGCCCAAGATCACACAGCTGGGAAGTGTCTGAGGCCAGATTTGAACCTAGGACCTCCCGTCTCTAGGCCTGGTTCTCAATCCACTGAGCTACCCAGCTGCCCCCCAAGCCTACAGTTTCTTAAAGAAAAAAATGGCAGGTCCAGTGGTAAGAACCAAAGGGTCCACCACCAAAAGTTCTGTCACTGGTGACTATGTTGTCAGTGGTCTTGCTCCTGACCAATATCACTATAAAGGGGATAATAATCCTTGAGGATCAGAATGGAGCAAGGCTCACAGTCAGTAGCCAGTTAGTAGCAACTATCACCTGATAGGAACTGGGTCATAGGGTGACAGGAGAAGAGAAGATTTAGCTTTTTCTTGGTATGTGAGAACAGTGAATCCACTTCTGTCATAATCCAAGTCTGGAGTAGATAACAAAATTAACAGTCACTTGAAAGAGCCAATTAACACCCTGAATGACCTAGTATTATTTTATAGAAATGCTTAATGTAGCATATTCCAAAAGCAACTTTTGTATACTTTTGCTTTCTTAGCTAGAAAGCTTTGCTTGTATACAGAAATTAGAAATACCCTTGTTAAGCATTTTTTCTCTTTGTATGACCCAGTATGGTTTTCGTTAACTGTACTGAATTTCTGTGTGGGCACATTGGGAGAATTCTGGAAATGTATTTTTAGTGATATAACATTCTATGAAATGTTTCATTGTCATTCTTTTGGGGGATTTTGCTTATATCTAATTTAGTTTTTAGAATGCCACATTTTTACAGACTAAATCTATTTTGTTTTACAGATTTCAGTCCGAACGAGAAAGTGGAGATCGGAATTTTGCAATAGGTTATTACTTAAAGGAAAAAAAGGTCTTTAATCTTTTTTTTAATTACAAATTATGGCAAATGAATTTAAAGATTTTATTTCAAATATTTTAAAAATTCTCTCAATTATCATATTCTTAATATCTAATCAAGACTATATCCAAAATTTATAAAAGTTTCATATTTTTAATTAGTGACATTTCCCAATTCCTTCTCTAAATTATCCCTTCTTCTCATTGATGTAATATGACTCTAGTATCTCTGTACCACAAAATTCTGTAGATTAAATGGTAATGCTTTTTCAGTTGCTGTCCAAAACTACTTTAAAAATTTCTATTGTGTTAAAACAGCGTTTGGAAAGACAGATTGACTGCTCTGACTTAATATTTTGTCATATTAGCTTAGTTATTTTCCACCTTGGCTTGACCAAACGATTACTTTTAAGCATCTTTATTTTGAACTTCTGTCACCAATTTATAATTGATATTTTTCATTTTCTAGTGTTTTCCTGAAGGCACAGACATGGTTGGTATATTAGACTTCTACTTCCAGGTAATTTGCTATGATTTCACTATACAAAATGTGTATGCATTGTACCACAAGTTATAGATGTTTTTGTTTTTGAAAAGTTGGATAAAGAAGCTAATGTTGTTTCCCATAAAAAACACTTTTTTATGTGTTTCTTAATAAACACTTGCCAAAAGGATTTGCAGCCTTTTATTATATTTCAGAATTAAATAAGCATTTAAAAATTAATAAATCTAAGGGAAAAGAATTTTTTTGTTAAAGCATTGTTCCTTTGAAGTAAATTGGTACTTTGAACCATAATTATGTTGGCATAGGGATTTCAACACACATCATCATCAGCTTTGTATTTCATGTTACCCAGGGCCAAAAAAATTTATCACCTGAAGGCCAGCGTTCTTGTTATAAATTTCAGGTCTCACCATAAAGCTTTGGAGTGGTAGGACTTTTGTTAGAGTCAGAGCATTTAATATTGTCAAAATACTTTGCCAATAACTAGGCTTTCCAGATTGTAAACTAAGGCCAGGCCTGAGATGGTGTATTCTTAGGGAAGCTGAGACTGGAGGATTGCTTTGAGCTCTGGAATTGTTGGCTTCAGTGGGGCTAAAGCCAACTGAATGTCCACATAACCTGCCCCCCAAGGGAGTAGGGAGCTGGGCTGCCCACAAAAGGTTGAACTAGTCCAGGTTAGAAACAGTCAAAGAAGGGTAGGTGGGGCATTGATTCAAGCACTGAATTTGGACTCTGAAAGATTTTGTTTTCTGATTTCTTGCCTCTGATACTTATTAATTATGTTGATTTTTGAATAATTCCCTCAGTTTCCTCATCTACAGAATGAGGATAAGTATAGCATCTACCTCTCGGGATTGTTGTGATTTAGCATACAAAGGACTTTGCAAACCTTTAAGTGCTATATAAATTCTAGTTGTTATCATTATCTCTTTACCGTTATTAATTATTCCATAGTGATCAACAATGGAATCAGGCCTGTGAGTGACCCCTGTATTTCTAGCCTGGGGGAGAGGGGAAATCTGTTCTCTTCTCCCTCTTCCATGAAAAGAGTAAGCTAAGAGTATCTCTGGCTTGTGGGTCTTTGTTTACAATTGGAAAAAGGCTATTATTTTTAAAAGACACCTGTCCAACTATTTAAAAGCACATCTCTTTTGTTTCTGGGATTATAGAGTCATAGATTTAGAGCTTAAAGGGATAGGTCAGAACAGGGAAGGGGGACTTTTAAGATTTTTGTCAGAAGACTACTTCTATTTTATTTAAATAGTCATTTTAATAATTATTTTTTCCAATAACTATGGAAAAGCGAATGCCACATAACTTCATGAACTGTGGTGTAGTCATGTTCCCTTGTTCCTTGCATTTGTGTAGAACTTTGACTTCTGAGATCACTTCATTTAACATCTTAGCTTCTTTTTATAAAGTAAGTGAAGCTAGATTTTCTTTTTGGAAGTTCAAAGATGATAAAATTACAACTAAAATGTTGTAATATGGTTGGAAAACCAGGGCTAGGACAAAAGTCTTGTCTCTAAGACAATGCTTTTCCTGGAAGTCTACTGCTACTATTGGATGTGCACACCTATATAATTTAGTTTAACATTCAGTAAAACCTGATTAAGTAGAAACTACTTACCAGTATCCTCTTCAGTAGGATTACCCACTGTGCCTTCTTTATTCATGTAATCTTCTTCACTAAAT
This sequence comes from Monodelphis domestica, assembly GCF_027887165.1. Classification (NCBI taxonomy): domain Eukaryota; kingdom Metazoa; phylum Chordata; class Mammalia; order Didelphimorphia; family Didelphidae; genus Monodelphis; species Monodelphis domestica. The sequence continues at coordinate 208,732,910 of NC_077230.1, forward strand.
GAAAGGCATTTTTTCTAGGCCTAAGGAAGTTGAATCTTGAAACATGGACAAACTTTCCATTGCTTTTAGTCTGAATATTCAATTAGGACATGTGGCCAAGTGATATCTAATGTACTTTATATAGCCTTAAAATTGCTGAAGTTCAAGGTTTCATTTGTTGTACAAAATGAAATCTGTAAAGGAAAAGTGAATTTCAAATTATGTTGCTAATTATAACTGACACTTATATAATACGTAATATTTTACGTACGTTATGTTTTAAGCTTCATAGCAATCCCATTAAAAAAAGATATTTGTTACCATTTAATAGTTGTATAAATGGAGGCTGACACACATTAAAGGTTTGTCTATAAGTTTAGAGGGTATCATGTGTCACTGATTATTAGCATAAACCTCCATACAATCAATCAGCCAGAAAAGTATTAAAAGTTTGTAAACGAGGTGTTTTAGAGGGGAGGTGTTGCCACAAATAAGGGACAAATAGAAACTTTTATTTGCCATACAATGAAAGTAGACTACTCTGCTTAACATCATTTATGAATAAGATTTTCTTTTCAGTGCTATCGACTTTGTTAAAAGGGGGTTCTTCTATGAGAGGATTTATGGAAGAAAAAAAATGGATAAGGGAGGGACCATAGTTTCAAAGTATTCCAATGCAATGTTGTTTAGCGGAGGTAATTGAGGCCCAAGAGGTTGTAACTTGTCCAAGATACCTACCCAACGGGACCACATGATAGGGGGTGGCAGTTTTTTAATGTGTAAACATATTTTTGATTAGCTAACATTTGATTTCAGGTTGCCTATAAATTGCAGTGTACTGTACTACCCCAAAATATTTGAGGCTCTTCAGATACAGGAAACAATTGCCTTTTGAAGACCCTTAGTTTTCTTTGACTTAAAGTATTTTTATAATTTGAAAAATGTTTTGAAATGTGCATACTTTTTTTCCCCCAAAGTCTTTTTTCTGGGGGTTGATTCTTTTTTTAAATTAAGTTTATTCATTTAATTAATTTAGAATATTTTTGCGTGGTTACATGATTCATGTTCTTTCCCTCCCCTCCTCTCACCCCCCTCCCGTAGTCAAGGAGCAATTCCACTATTTCCATATTATTAATATTTGTGCTAGAATGATCTTTCAATCATGTTTCCATTGAACCATGTAATTAAGCAGTTGTTTTTCTTCTGTGTTTCCGCTTCCACAGTTGTTTCTCTGGATGCGAATAGCATCTTTCTCATAAGTCCCTCAGAATTGTCCTGGATCATTGCATTGCTGCTACTAGAGAAGTCCATTACATTTGATTTTACCACATTGTATCAGTCTCTGTGTACAGTGTTCTGGTTCTGCTCCTTTCACTCTGCATCAGTTCTTGGAGGTTGTTCCAGTTCACATGGAATTCTTCCAGTTTGTTTTTCCTTTGAGCCCAATAATATACCATCAACAACATATACCACAATTTGTTCAGCCATTCCCCAATTGTTGAACACCCCCTCATTTTCCAATTTTTTGCTACCATAAAAGAGCATGGCTATAAATATTTTTGTACAAGTCTTTTTCCTTATTATCTCTTTGGGGTATAAACCCAGCAGTGGTATGACTGGATCAAAGGGTAGGCAGTCTTTTAAAGCCCGTTGGCCATCCTTACTTCCTCCTTCCTTACCACTTGAATATTTTTAACCTGAAGTTTAGAGATTCAATAAATTAATCAACAAGTATTTAGTTAAGTATATATTAAATATAACAAGTATTGTGTGGTAGGCATTGTGAATACAAAGACAGAGAGGGAATTTTGGAAGAGCTGCATATTTGTAGAATATATGTTTGAAATCACCGAGATATCCAATTTGAGATTTCTAGTAGTTGGATGTTTTTCTTATTGTGAGATTGTGTTGGATCTTTTTTTTTTTTAAATCTGATTAACAAGCCATTTCTTACTGAGATTGTACTGAGCTGGTGCTAGTTGGTCTGCAGCTTGAACTAGAATAGCTGCAACATCCTTATGAGACATAGAGTTTTCTAGGGTTGCCTGTTTCTTTTCTGTAATCTCAGTTAATGAACTAGATCTTCAGCAGGGAACCCCAGGCCAATATGTAGATCTGGGAGACATCTTCATAGGGATAATAACTAAACCCTGTGGGGTGTGATTAAGTCACTGAGAATGTAAAGACAGAAAAGGAGGACATTCTGGACAGAGCCCTCAATTTGGAGGGGGGTGGTGCACACATGCATGAGAATATATGATCATTCAGCAAAGGAAACTGAGGACAGGTCAAAGAGGTCAGACAGGTAGAGTCTTAAATATTATTTTTATTCCATGTTATTTTCAGATATGTCCCAAATATCTTGGCAAATATCTGTCTCAGAGAGAGGTTTTTAGCATATGAAACCTGTAGGAATCAAATGCACATGTTCATAATCTAATTTAATTTTTTATTCTGATGTGTTTCTTTAACTTTAAAAATAAAATATGCTTCATTTTCCCTATTGTTGAAATAAAAGTATGTCCTTTACTTCAAGTATTCCTGTTTAAGCAATATAAAATGGTTTCTGGTTCTTGAATGAATGAAAAAAACAATTTGTTAAATGTTTATTATGTGTCAAGCATGGGGTATACATGTACAAAGTAGGAGACTCTCCCTACTCTCAAGGAACCTAGATTCTAATGGGGGAGCAATACAGTGGGGAGGAGTGGATGGGGTTTTTTTTTTAAAATTTGCAAAATTATTGGGATAATGATTAGAGCCATAGAAGAATATATTTATAAACTTCTTCCAATAACAATGGCAGTATTGATATGATTATGGTTCTAGAACTTTTGGGGGGTGGGTGGGACTCTTATGTGTCCAGTAGTGGTATAGTTGGTAAGAGGTCCATGGCACAAGTATGGCTGAGGCTACTTGGATATAAGGGGCCCCATAAAGAATTCAGTAATCAGGGAAGAAAGGCTTGGAGTAAGTTCTTTGAGGGGGTTTGCTGGGGAGAAGAATAGGAAATGGATCTATTCATTGGTCTAGGGCAACGATGGCAAACCTATGGCATAGGTGCCAAAGATGGCACACAGAGCCCTCTGAGAGCATGTGGTCTACGCCCTTTCCCCCCAAAGTTCATTACTAGAAAGGCAGAGGGACTCATGACATTGCTCTGGGGGGGTCCCCCTTCATCCCTCAATGAAACTTCCTTTGCCAAGGAGGGCACCACTTATGTGTCTGATGTATCTGAAATGTAACAAAACTTGAATGGGGCTTTCCTATGCATCATGGAGCTTCACTCATGTGACTCATATTATAAGTTTGGGGGCTCAGAGTGATGAAACGATTTCAATTATCAGAAGTTTTTTTTTTCTTTTTAGTAAAGATATAAAGTTGTCATATGTCCATAAAATTAAAATTCAGATAGCTTAACCTGGGGGTTAATTTTAAGTTCATTTTATAAGAAATTAGGATGCACATTTTCAGAATTTTTATTTTTTATTCTTTTAGCTGTGTTCCATTGAAGTGACTTGTGAATCAGCCAGTGTGATGGCTGCCACATTAGCTAATGGTGGTTTCTGCCCAATTACTGGTGAAAGAATACTAAGCCCTGAAGCAGTTCGAAATACACTAAGTTTGATGCATTCTTGTGGCATGTATGACTTCTCAGGTCAATTTGCTTTCCATGTAAGTAATTATTGCATGCTAATTTTCTCTAGCAAGAAACTAGTCTAGACTGGTTTTAAAAGATTTGTTGTGAGCACACTTGTACTTTGCATTTACACTATATAATAACTTGAAAGAATCTTATTATCAGGGTTAATTTATTACTGAATTGGTAAGTAACACAGCTAAGCATTATCCTTACTGCTCTGAAAAACTCTATGACTAGTTTAATAGAATTACTTAATGTCCTTTTGTATTTTCAAGGTCAGTAGAAAACATTTATAGCTGTTAATGTTTAGCACTGGGGTGATCACTAATGCTTCAAGAATTCCCCAAGTTTAAAAATAATCAATTGATTTGGTAAATTCTTAGAATACATGTTTTTAAAGTTAGAACTATTTTAAATTAGACTAGGTAAGTAAAAGCATGAGAAGACCTATTTCCCTAATAGCGTGATACAATATTTCTTTCTGATCTTTCATATATTTTCCACTTTTAACTGGGGGAAACAATGATTTTTTAAAAAATCTTGTGTGTCTCAAGCCTTACCTTTTATTTTAGCTTTAAAAGTTTTACCTTGGTCATTTATTCAGCACCCACTTAATTGATTCAATATCCAGAACTATAAGATTGGCGTGGTATTAGAATATCCCTCCTTGTTCCTATTTTTGTATCCCACATAAAATTAATCTTTAAGAAGCATTTACGAATTCCATCATTATACATTTCCAAGTCATAGGTAACTAGGTGGCATAAAGGATTGAGTGCTAGATGTAGAGAAAGAGGAAGATATGAATTATTTTTCTGCTAGAAAGTTTAGTAGCTTTGCAAACCTTAAAGTGCTATATGAATTTTAGCTTTCATCACCATTTATCATCATAACTTGAATACCATTTTTCTTTAATGTTTTGTAGGTTGGTCTTCCTGCAAAATCTGGAGTTGCTGGAGGCATTCTTTTAGTTGTTCCTAATGTTATGGGAATGATGTGTTGGTCTCCTCCATTGGATAAAATGGGCAACAGTGTTAAGGGAATTCACTTCTGTCATGTAAGCAGATTTTCTTAATAAGAATAATAACCATTTAATCTTTACTCCAAGAAATAATATTAGGTCAATGTTGTTGTTAGAAACTAATGTACTTGTTGCCTATGCCTAACTGAGGGTTGGTACCCATAGTAAGCAAGAAGATAAGAGAATATCTAGCTGCCCTGGAGTTTGAGTCACTGGAATCATGTGAGCCATATATCTTAGTGCATTAAAGAACCAACAAGTGTGATTCCTTAGTCATTGTCAGTGATCTTTGGAAAACAAGAGAGGTATACAAATTGGAGAACGGAACACTGTCCCAATTTCTAGAAAAGGGAAGATAATAGAGTCTACAAGCTAGAGTCCAGTGCACTGGATTTTGGTTTCTGACCCCCACCCCCAATCCAGAACATTAAAGGGACTATTTTTATATTAGGTATTTCTAGAAGAGGAGGCAGTGATAGCAAAAAAGCAATGTGGCTTCATCAAGGAAAGCTTTCCTCTTTTGACAGTTACTAAACAGATAGAACCAGGGAAGTATATTATAGATATAATTTATCTAGTTTTTATTCAAACATTTGATAAAGCCTGGTGATATTTTAGTGGAAGAGATGTAGGCAGGTTTTATTAACCTTTTTCTGTCAAACCCTTTTGACATTTCTAATGAAACCCATGGAGCCCTGCTCAAGATAATGTTTTTAAATGCCTAGAAAAAAATACATAAGATTACAAAGGAAACCAATTAAGATATAAATATTCACATTTTTTACAAGTTCATAGACCCCAGATTAGTATAATACTGTATATTTAGGTGCATTTAGAATTGGTCGAATGGCAAGACACAAGGAATAATAGTAATTAGTGGTATTATTTTGGAAGGACTTCTCCAGTGTAGTATCCTAAGAATCTTTGCTTGGCTTTATGACATTTTAACATTTTAATAGGTGATTGGAATTAAGGGTAAGATGGCATATTTTTTCAAATGTGCAGAAGTTACAAACCTTGATGGATTGGCTAATACAATGGATGAGTTAGGATTAAAAAAAGCTCTTAATAGATGAGAGCTTTGAGCTGAATGCATAAAGAAATTTAGTATCACTAAATTTCAGATTTTATACTTAGTTTAATAAAAATAACTTCTTAAATACAAATTTGGCTGAAAATGATGCTAGAGATGGGGATTGAAGACTTAAAAGTCAATATGAATCAACACTGATAAAGTAGCAAAGAAAACTAATTCAACTATCTGCATTAAGAGACTGAGTGTCGAGGACTAGGGATCCTTTGACTTCTACCATATTCTGACTTGTTGAGAACTTCTTCTAGAGGATTATTTTCAGTTTGAGAAACCACATTTTAGGAAGAACATCTGTCAGTAAAAGTAGAAAGTTTTATAGAATAAAGTACTCAAGGAGGACATCAGAGTCATGTGATTAGAGGCTATGTCTCATTTGAAGAAATTAAGAGACTTAGAAACTGGAAGAAACGATTGTTCTCCAAGTGTTGGAAGACCTATTTTATGGAAAAGGGATAAAATTTGTTCTAACTGATCCCCGAGGGCATAACCAGGAACAGTGAAGGAAAGTTACAAAGAGTTAAAATGTAAACTATGTTTCAAAAAAATGTTTTGGCTATGTATTGGGAATTATTAACAGTTAGTAAGGTAATTTCTTATAGCATCTCTTTTCATTTGCAGGATCTTGTTTCTTTGTGTAATTTCCATAACTATGATAATTTGAGGCACTTTGCAAAAAAACTCGATCCTCGAAGAGAAGGTGGTGATCAAAGGGTAAGCTAAAAACTTTATTTTATACTATGCTGTAGTCTGTTTTATAATAAAAGAATAAGGTGTAGCTCTCATTGGTATGTCAGTATGTAATAGCTTTTTATTTAGGTTTTATAAACTATAAATGAGTCCAAATAAATTATTTGAAGCATTTGTGGAAATTATCTTTAATTCACATATGTGCACAGTATTTCCCTTGTGTTTTTAAAAACTAGAGCTACTTAATCTAATAATAAGTTTTCTGTCGTCTGCACTACTGCATATAAGATATGGAATTAGTTCTTAAAGAAACAGACATTGGTAGTGCTGCAAAAAAAATGTCATTTTCAAAGTTTGTTAGTTTAAAAGGCAAGTTCTGCTTTGAAGTGAACTTTTTGTCTTGACTAGAATGATTGTTGGATATGTTAGAAAAGAAAGATCTATAGGGTTAGTGGTAGGGTTTACCTACTTGAGAAAGAAAGCTTTTTTAGGTCATGGTAAGTTAAATATTTTTCATTTAAAATAGTTTAATTATGTATGCATTTTCAACGAGTAATATCCTTAATTGGAAGTTGTGTTTTTATTTGTATCAGTGGAGTATATTTCAAGTATGGTAGTATTTATCATCCCCTCGTTTTAAGACTAACTTCAGTAATAGGCAAATTTTAGCATAAGTATACTTATAAAAAATATTGGGTTGGTCATTTGACTTGTGTTGAAAGTTTTGAATCAGCTCTTTTTTTTTGCTTTTAATTTAAAAAATTGTTTAGAAATTTGAGGCTTTTTTATAACTAGAAAAAGATCTCATAAATGTTATATGATGTATGATCAATAACAATGATAATAGCTAATATGGTGCTATAAGGTTTGCAAAGCACGTTACATGAATTACATCATTTGTTACTCTCTTTTGAATATTTTACAAGGTTTATGAGTAATGCAAGACAAGATAGAACCTTCCATAAGAGGTATCCTAAATTGTATGAAATAAAAGCTCAGGTGGTGGTGGTAGTGGGTGAATACTAATGGATTCTAATAACATTCATTGAAAAATACCATTTTGTAGCTTGGACCTTTCTTCACTCAAGTGCACTAATAAAATTATGTATGTTGCTTGAACAACTAGCATGCCTTTGGACCCTTGGATTATGAAAGTCTCCAACAAGAACTTGCTCTAAAAGATACAGTATGGAAAAAAGTGTCACCTGAGGCAAATGAGGACATCTCCACAACTGTAGTGTATAGAATGGAAAGTCTGGGAGAGAAAAGCTAAAGGAAATGGGATCTAGTGTCAGAAATTTTTATTGAAACTCACAAATGTCTTTCGTTTTATGCATATTCTCACCATTGATTTGAATTTTGTTTGTTTCTCAATTTTTGGCGCAGGCCAGAGACATTTTCCTCCTCATCCTTGTGTAAAATTATCAAAAAACTGGATTTGTTGGCCTTTTAAAGACTGCAAAAATAGGCATTAAAGCAAATTTACTTTATTTTAAAAGAACTATAAAAAGGAACCATGTAGCTTATTTTAAAATTTTCCTCTAAAATGTTATTTTGTAATAAGTATTATATACCTCAGATAAGATATTTTCACATTGGAAAAATGGGAGCTCTTGACTTTAAATCTCTTTATTATTAAACCCTAAAAGTCATTTTTCAGTTCTATAAACTAACTGGCATAGTGTCTATATTATCACTTTTTAAGCCACATCCAAAAAGCAAATTAACTGATTTTCAGTTTGTTTGGGTTTTTTTTTAAATGTTAATCATTGAGACTATATCAGAATGGTCCTAGAATACAAAGTGACTTCAGGTTAAGCTTGGGAACATTTTTGTAGCACTTTTGGATATTTTTTATTCCTTTTGATATTCTTACTAATTTTTTTGACAACTGCTAGTGAATATATGTAGTGCCCTAGTTATTTTTTGCAATTCCATTGTTGTGATAATGAAGAAATTTCAATGGGTAGGGAATAATTTATATTACTCCCAAACATTCCAGCCAAATAATGGAAGGTATAAAATGAATGCTCAAATTGCTAGTAAACTAGAAGGAACACAAACATTTCTAAGAGGAAATGTCTCTGATTATTAACTATTTTTTCCCTAGATGATAGAGTGCTTTTTTCTTTAACTTTTTCAAAAAGAGAGTTTTTTAAAAAAAATAATAAAGTAGGAACACATCTCTTAGAATGGAAGGATGTTTTATTTGCACTGAGTCAGTGTAGTGACATAGGAATGGACTAAATAAATTTTTGAATTGAGCACTGTTATCAAGACATTTAATTTTTATATTCTGTCTTTGAGGTTAGATTTCTAGGAACCTAAAATGTGTATCGAGAATAACGTGTTCAGTTTATTATTTTGTATTATGGAGAAAAAAAAACTTGTAACTGATAAAGATATTCAAAACTGTTTTGAAAAACGATATTTTGAAATTACACAGGACCTTTTTACAATTACAATTCTCCCCTCAATTTACCTATCAACATCACAGGCCAGTTCCTTTTGTTCTTTTGAGAAGAGTTTAGCATGTAGATTTTGTCATTGTATTTGTAATTAGTAAAGGATAAGAAGACATAATAAAAAGTTATTCAGATAACTTAGATGTAGGTGTCTTTTGACTGTATATGTAATGATCAGCCAAAATTAGAAGGTATTAGGTTAAGGACAGGGCAGTATGGCAATACAAAACTAGCCTTGAATCCAAGAAGACTTGGGTTCAAGTTCTGCCTCAAATACATACCAGTTTTGCAACCATGAGCAAGTCTCTTAAACTCAGTGCTCTGCATAATACTCAAATATTCCTTTTTAAGTTTCAGAGTAAGTGTCGATCTGCTTTGGGGATGGGAGTTTCCTTACCTGGGAGTCTCAATAAAACACAAGGCTCACTCCATGTTAATGACAGTAGAGAAATTCATCCCAAAGGAAGTATAAATACTGAGTTACTTACACATAGGGAACTTTTAAGGCTTTCGCCATGGATCATGTGGTTATTTATAATCATATGATACATTACTGCTATGAAAGCCATTATTATTTTTGTTGCTGTTGTTATTTTCTTTTTTTTTATTTATTTCTAAAGTAGCAGTGACTCTTTTGGATAGTATCTTTACCACTATAACCTTGGACATGATTCAGACTCAACAATACTCATATAACTTGCTATTAGTAGTTTAAACAGGTTGAATGCAGTGAATTGGAAGAAGTTTCTCTCTCCCTTTCTCCCCCTCCATTCAAATCCTGCTTCTCTTTGTTTTGCCATAGATTTTATTTTTTAGAGTTAGCCTATAGCAGTTGATTTTGTTAGTAAAAAAGTGAACTGGAAATAGTTATGAAAATATAGTGGAAAAGGAAATTTTATATTTTCATGTATTGTATTGATATATCTATTTATAATTATAGGTTGTTTATTTGTAGAATTCACATGACTTAGTAAATTAAAATCTTCAGTTGGAAGTCAAGTAGGATAATCAGAAAATTTAAACACCCCTCTCCCAGGAGGTTTAAGAACTAGAGCCCTAAAAAAATATTCACTCATTGGAGAAAAGGGAGGAAGAAATGAGAGAGAAGATCCTTTGACTAGGATCCAAAACATCTATATATATATTTTTTTAATTGCCAGGGGCTTAAAGAATTCAGTGTTACTGATACTATTTCCAAGATAATCCTTTAAAAGTGCCCATGTTTGTTGGGTTTCATTTGTTTCATATCTTTACTGATTCTTGATATTCAAGCATTTTAGAAGTTAGTATATTTGTTTTTTTGGCTTTTTTTTTGTATCATTGACATTTCATTTGAAATGTACTTTTTCTTTAAATACTTTGTTTTTTAGCATAAATGTGCATTTTGCTTGAGTATTTAGATTTAAAACATTTGTCTTATTTAGCCTTTTTTTCAGTTGCTTTGTATATTTAATGTACCTTTTGTTTCCTAGCATGCATATTTTTGTATTGTATAATAAATTTATTTTAAGCTGCTTTTATTGTTTTGAAAGTGTTTTTGATGAAGACAACTCCAACTATTTATACAAGTCATGTTGGAGATTTTTAATTTAGGAATATTTTATCTGTTATGAAAATATAACCAAAAGTGCTGAACATTTTATTATAAGAGTGCTATGAAGAAAAAACCTGGATACTTAAAGCTGTATCAGTTGCTTTTTAAAATTTTCCTTACAGGGGGATTGTTGGGGGATGTGTTTTTTTATTTCATTTTGTTTTTTATTGTTTGTACTAGAAGCATTTAAATAAAGACTTTTCTGTTGAGTTTTTTTTTTTTTGGGTTGTTCTACATTTAGTAGCCCTAATTCCCTCCTCCACCCCAAAAAACAAAACAAACCATTGGTAGAAAAATAAAAATTCATTTAAATTCCTGCTTTCTGAGAAGAGAATATTATTAATTTTATTGATTAATACATGACCCTGAATTCCATTATAACCTACAGAGTAAGGAGAATGTAGCTCTTAATTCAAAGAAGTTTAGAGACTCAAAGCTGACAACACCATACTACAGAAGCATTTCTTAGACCCTGTGAATGAGAATTTCGCTTTTGGAATTGTCTCATGAAAGTTGCACAATTATTTTTTAAATTGTACCTTTCCTATAAACTGTTTCATTGGTTTTAAATTTATTTTAAATTCTTATGCTATACTATTCTTATTTGTGCTTTCCGATAAAATCTTCCTCAGAGGATCTACACAAGACCGTCATCAGTGAGATTTAAGATTTGGAATTGGAATTTAATTTCAAATTAGATTAAGGAACATTTAGATTATAACAAAGATAACGAGACTTAATCAGGGCACAAGAATATAATCTTTAAAAATGTATTGCATTAAATAGGTACTGCATGTCTAAGACTGGACATTTTTCCTTTGGGGGGAGTATGCTACACAGTAGAATAGCCACAATTTTAGGTTTAATAGTCCATTTTACTTTATCAGTAGGGATTTCCACATTGTTTTATTTTGGTGACCTTGGAAACCTTGAAATGTGTTTTTAAAAGGTAATAGCTATATTCTCAGAGAAATGGGTGTATGAGCAATTTGTACCTTTCTTACTGTTTTTTTTTAATGTCATTAATCATTTATTCAGTATTTCCAGTATTTTTTAAAAAATTAAAATTGTAATAGAACCCAACTTGGCCAAAACTTATTTGGAAAGACATGATGTCTATACATACAATTAGAAAACAGACCAGGAACTTTTTATTTATTTCCTCATTTGTATCCCCCTCTATTATTTTGAGAAGTTCATTGAAAATTATATATTCTTTTTTTTTTTGCTGCTTAGGTAATTATTAATTTTTTATTATGAAATCCATCAACTTGAAGGAAAAACATTTTATTGTGATATATTTTTATAAAGTATTGTCAAGGTTTGTATTAAACTGAAAAATAATATTTTCAGAGTTAGCATCTTGTTAAATAGCAAATAGTATTGAATTGAAATTAGACTCACTTTAGAAATCTAAATTTTAGTTATTCCTGTGCCAAGATATAAACTAAAAAGTGCTATGTGGGGAAAGGGAAAATCTAAATGAAAACTGCAAAACCCAGTTGATTGTATTTACTTGAACTTTTTTATGTGGATTAAAAAAAGACACTTAAGTTTTTTTTAAACTGGGTTTTTATAAGCTCCTTTATAGATTCATATTGATTACTTTAAAATAATATCCTTATAATAATCTTTTGATTTTTTATTATAATTGCGAGAAACTTGAACACATATTTTGTTTAAGTTGTAGGTTTATATTACTATTTCCATGAACTTATCAGTGGTAACTTCTATCCATATAACATCTTAATAATTATCTTGAATGAAATCTCCCTCATTTATTTTAATGTATTCAAATGAATATGAATTTGATGAGTACATGACTGTATTTAAGATTGTTCATTGTACTTTTACATTTAAATTATCATACATTATCAGTGTATTAAATAGTATACCTCAGTATCTTTCAAAACACTCTTCTCTAATAACTAAATTCTAAAGTTTTTGCTATGAAATTAAATGATAAACCATTGTGAGTCAAGGAACAAAAAATACATAACTTTGTGAAAAGTTATTTTTTCTTGGCTATCAATTTATTTTATAAAATATTTGTTAAAACAGATACTGCAGAAATAACATTATGCCTTGTATGAATCCGAAAGGCCCTAGGAGAATTATCCAAAATGTTTTATCTTTACATGACTTATTAATATTTTCAATAACTAAAATGCCTATAGCCTATCAGTTCAGTTTAAACATCTAAGAAGTTTTTATTTTCATTTATGCTCAAAAATATCCAAATAGATGAGCTTTCTAAAATGAGTTGGTTTATGTTAATATATTTGTTGGTTTGGATTTTTATTTTTAGAATCACAAAATTTTGAACTAGAGACTAATACCACTAAGTCTAGTTCTATATCTCTTGAATGGATACAAATTTTGGACTTTCTCAGACACTGTCTAGTGCAATGTGTTGCTCTGTTTTCACTTTGCCTTTTAAAAGAATGTTCAATAGAATGACCAGTAGTAAAGGCTAAATAATTTGTGGAATTGGATCAACCTTTATGAAATTAATAAACTCTAGTTGATTTCTCTCCCACAATTATAAAAGTTAATTACTCATTAATACTGGAAGCAACAGCACAATGTTCAATTGTCCTAGAGCTGTTGAAAGTCAGTTCTGGGATGTTACAACTCCAAAAATAAACATGCACCATCAACTTTTTAAAAATCACTATGTTGGGGGATAAGCAAAAGATAACAACTAAGGAAGTGCATAAGAAAGAATTGGGGAAAATATTTTCTAATTTTCTTTCACTTATTGGAATTGCTTGACTTCAAAACCGTATTTGCACCCCATAGTTAATAATGGTTTTAATTTATTTTAATCTTCATTTATCCTTTTATGTTTGATTAATCACAAGCTTAATTGATATGTTTTTTAGCTGCTGGAGAGTGCTAGATCCTTTAAAAGTAACTAACCCAAAAAATTAATTAATTAATTAAAATAAAAGGAACTAGCCAGTGCTTCCCTCAAATTTAGCAAATCGAGTAGAGCCTTAGAATCTCATTATGGAATTGGGTACTCAGGAAAAAATTGTTCTTTTAGGAACACATATTGAAACAACTTGTCAAAGTTGATAAGCATATTTTTGGAGTATTCCATTTAGAATTAATACCAAAAAGATTCATATTTAGTCCCTCTTCAAATTGTTATTCTGGGGGATATGTTAGGAATGTTTTGATAATGATTTTAGTATGACCTACACTTGGAATGTTTTGCGTATTATCATCAAGATACATATTAAAAGTATCTGCGTGTACTCAAGAATAAAATTAAATCTTCTATTTTGAATTTCATATTCTGTAAAGTTTTATTAAATATACTTTGGGAACTTGAGCCAAAATTTCTTGTTCTATTCCTCCATGTTCTCATTTAATGTTGTCAATTCAAAATCTCTTACCTGAGGGCACAGAAAACCACTGAATTATATAACTTAGCACCTGAAGTTTCCCTTTTGTGTCTTTATTTTAACAACCTGGAAATTTAAGATAATCTTTTATTCTTTTAACACCTGTATTTTTTAAAAAATCTATAATGGATAATAAATACTAACATTTCTAATTTTATTTTATTTTTTGAAACTTCTTAGCATAGCCACCTTTGAGTACATTTGGATTTGGCCTTGTGTCCAAGCCTAAATGCACCAACTGTCTGTATCATAAATAAAGGAATGAATGAAATGATTTGCTCTTGTTGATTATAACCATAAAGGTGAACTGAAATAAAAATAAACTATTTCAATTAATTAAATTCTATGCACGTTCTCTGCATCATCAAATTGAAAGGCAACTAAAACAATGAACACTTGTTAAAAGTAATTACAGCAATAAAGCCTCCTTTTTTTCTTTTAACTTGTTCAGCTAACCTGTTTGGTGGAAAGATAAGATTGACTTTTCACTTAACTGTTTGAAAAATTGTTCCATTGAAGAGAAACAGCATCTTCCATTCAAAATATGACATGTTACATGAAAGAAAAAAAGAGGTGAAAAGAGACTGTATCAAATCCTTCTCAGTGTTTTAATCTTAGCTCTTTGAAATAGCTAACTTCCCTACTCACTGTTCACCTCATTTCCATGAGCATCCATAAATATCATTCAATCAGTACTAGTATTTCTTTTTTTTAATCCCTCTCATCTCTCCCCCTCCCAGCCCCCTACTTTTCTTCCCTATTTATTATTGACTTTGCATCTCACTTTAATATCAATGCCTTGTTTATATAAATACATCTTGCAAAGTTATAGAAACAGCTATAATAGAAATTGAACAGAACGGATGACAACTTATTTGGATGTCTTGTATTTTTACCTTATAAATCAAATGTTGATTTATTTAGTGCCTCATTAAATAAGATGAAAAATAAAGTGCACTAATGATCTTTAAACCTGGATCAATGACACCACTCCTAATTAGGTTTGAAAACTTTAGTTTTGTTATTAAAATTCCATTTTTGACACAGGTTTTATGTGACTATATAAAAATTTAAAATTTCTGTGGTTTGTAAGTAAAAGAGGATTGTGCAAACAATTTTTTAGCTTGTATTAAAGCCTTAGAATCCAGAAGAAAATATTCTTATTCCTTATCATACATCACCCAGCTCTGAGATGTCACTTGAATATATGCACCCTTTTTCTTGGCACAGTATCAGAGGCCACTGGTAGAAGATTGAAAATACTAATTCTAGGAGCCACTCAAGTGGAAGGAAAGTTGGTGTGTGTTGTAGATGATTGTGTGCTCCATGCAACCTCTGGGGCTGAGAAGCAATAGAATATGGATCATTTTGCTGTTGCTTGTGCTAATTTTGACCTGATAACACCAAGAAAGTTGTCCACAAGCAAGCAACATGGAAAATGGAGAAATTTCTTGTGGATAAGTTTGCTTACCATGGCAGTACACTTTCCAGAGATTTCCATATAGATGAAGTTGGTGGAAGTAATGTCAGCTAGTTCAGTGTTTGGGAGGCTCTGAAGGAAAGTGTTGGAGAAAATGGCTATTGAGCTGCCTTCCCAACTGAAAGTCTATGGAGCCTTTGGGTTGACCATAACTGTGCCTATGAAACCAGAATAGTCTCAACTAGTGCCATTCCAGGAGGCTGAATCATTTCCATTTGAATTGTCTTTGGAATTTTCTAATGCTAGCAAGATAAGATACCAGATACTGTTTCCCGAGCTTCAAGGCATCCAAACTCTGCTAGAAAGAGCACAATTCCAATGGCCAACCATGTGATTCTAATGCCAAAAGCACCTTTGCCTAAAAAACCACCCAGAGCTCACAGGAGGCAAGTGCTCATGGAGGTCAGAAGCAGCAGTCCAAAGACCCTCTCAAATTCTCTGCAGAACTTTGGCGTGCTGATTGGGAGCTATAAGAGACACAAGCATCGAACTGCCCAGCATGGTGTACCCACATCAAAGAAGGCGCTGTGCTCTGCAAGCAAAGCGGATTTGCAGAAGCTGAAAAGAAGCCAGAGATGCACAGACTTAAGAGACTGCTCTATCTCAATTTTCAGACAGGCTCTTTGTGCCTAACCTGTGGTAGAGCCTTCTCAGCTCCTATTGGTCCAAGCAGCTACAGTCAGACATATTTTTTTCATTGACCCCAAAGAAGTGATGCTATTTTGGTCCTCTTTAAGTACCAAGGACAGCAGCTAGCCAACCAAGCAGCTTTGCACCTGCTCCAAAGTGCTCTTGAATAGATTTAATTAAATTTCAGTTCCCATCTCCCTCCCCTCCATGTAGTTGATCTCTCCCTATAAGAAATAGTCTGACCTAAGGGTTAACTGTCATGATGTTGACATAATGTAGTTGGGTTGCATATTTTTTCCTATATTAAATGAATGCCTGTTTCCAAAGGATGCTTATATATGTCAATAGAAACAAGAGATTTGTCAGAAATTTGCTGATTCACATTCTGTTGAACTGCTTGTTTTAACTTTGGACTTGTAATTGATAGGCCAAGAGATGACTGATAATCTTTGTTTTGATAGGGCTTATTTATTGTTCAGTGTTTGTCTTTCCAGTGACAGTGAAGAAATATGTATGGACCCCATAGTGTACAGTGCTGTGCAATGTAAAGGAAATTGCCACTATAGTCAAGACCATTGTTCCCACCCCACCCCAATACTGCCTATGTGACTCTGGCACATCACAACATCCCTGGCTGCAGTTTCCAAATCTGTGAAATTAAAGGTTTAGACCATAGTACCTGAGGTTTCTTCCAGCTCTCGGTTTATGATCCTACCTTTTTCTTTGTTAAAAAAAATCTTATAATCATAAATATACATATGTATATTTATGATTATAATAAGTTCTTAAGTATTGATTCCAAGGCGGAAGAATGGTATGGGCTAGGCAACTGGGGTTAAGTGACTTGCCCAGGGTCACTGGTAGGAAGTATTTGATGCTATATTTGAACCCAGGACCTTCTACCTACAAGCCTAGCTCTCTATCCACTAAGCCATCAAGCTGCTCCAATCCTACTTCTTTTTGATCCAACTCTCTTTGAATTGTGAGGATCAGTAGTTACAGACTCTAAAAAATCTTTTTAGGTCTTTCACTTGGCTGAGTAAAGGGCACTGTGAATAAAGAGGACTAAACTAAGCCACTGCATGGTACTTTATCCCTTGTCAGTAGGAAATGCTGATTGAAGATACATCCTTATTTATTCCTTTGGTTCCTGAGGGAAATGGAACCTGTGGGGTCTTTTTTTAGTCCCTCTTTGTTTATATGTGCTTGATAAAAAGTTAACACTAATATACCTTCCAAGAATACTTTATAGGTAGAGTTTGGGGAAGATAAATGAGGGCAAAATCTCTTCTATCTAGGATTCGATTAAAAAAAAATTTTTTAAGTAGGATTGTATTTGCTTTCTCTAAGCAAAATATTTATTTCTATTACTTCTCAAAACAATTCCCATTTAAAAAGTTACTATGATTTGATGGGATTATTCCTTGATGGCCAAAGAATTCTTTCCTAAGCTAAGCCAGTCTACCAATGGTGAGCCTGGGGACTTACCTAGGCTAGTTTCTGAGTTCACAGTGGGCTCTAGGTCTTTGCAGCTCATCAGAGCCTGCTACAGTTCAGTACCTTGCCTTGACAGCACCATGAAGCATCAGAGGAGGGTGAACACTTGCTCAATGCCTATGCACAGACCATAAAGACAATTTTGTTAAGTTTAATTGCCCTGTGCCCAACTTACTCTCTTCTCCCCAGTGAAAACTATTTATTTCATTTAAATTTAAATGGAATCCAGATTTTATGTTTGTAGATATTCAATTTAACAGATAAAACTAGATTTTTTGTGTGTAAAATTTAGTAAACTAGATTTGTGCTTTACCTTGCGTGGTTGGGGGGGGCATCCTTGGGTATCCAATAACCTGTTGAAAAACTTCCTTTAACTTGGCCAGGCTAGTCTGAAAGCAGACTTGCTCTGAAAAGATTTTATAGTTTGATTTAGGCCCATAATTTTTGAAAACCCAAGGCCACTTGCACACCACACTGGGGAATCCTAGTACTGTGATTGAGGAAAAAACACTTAAAAATAGGATAATGATTTTCCCCCCCTACTTCCAGGTCCCCTCCTCCATCCCCTTTTGCTGGGTGAGGTTTATAGTTAAAACTATAAGTCATGATTTCTTATACCTTCCCACAGAACTAAGAAGGACATTTCCAAGCTTTTAATACCATCTTGCAATTTGACTTTCTCACTAGAGGGGACCAAGAGACATCATTGACTGTGCAAAAGTGGTTCAAAATATTAGGGCTTACAATAACATTGCTCATCTCATGTGCTTTGAAAAATGTAAAATCTCCAGTTATTTTTTTAAAATTGCAAACACTGATGCATAACCCTGTACAGCAATGAAAATAGGGAAAAGTGAATATGCTTTACAAAAGGGATAGATGTACTCAGTAGAGAAGAAAGTATCAGAATTAGAGCTGTGACAGAATATGAGATTTTATAATCAGTATTTGGAACTTGTTAGGAAGTGTGTCCTAATAAATAAAAGCCCTGAAATAGTTTAGATTTTATAACCATAATTCTGCAAGTACATATACCCAGATACTTTTCCATTGATTTATCTCCAGCAGTCTCAGAAAGATTTGTAATCCCTAGTTTTAAGAATTGACATCTAACTTTCTCTTGGATCATTAGGAAATTCCATTTGGTTTCTTACATACATGTCATTTTGTTTAATGTCATTCATAGTGGTGGGGATAAGATTATGAGATGGGACAGAAAGATGGTGAATGAGGGATAGCTGTATATGCTGAACCCACCTCTAAACATCTGCTACCTGGAAAATGTTTTCTATTGACTTTTTTAAGTTTTGCATTTGAAGATCTACCTCCTGCCCCTTTTTGATCTACAAATTTGATGGAGCAGTTTATGAGACCCATTGCTAAATAAAGATATAAATAGTTAACTTTTGTAATCAGTAATAAAGGGAGGGATCCTTCTGAATGGTGCAGATTCCTTTTAGAACAGTTGGGAATCTGGTAGCATAATATGAGCCACTAAGAGATAAGAAATGTTTACCTCTGCTGATGTTTCAACAGCTATATTTGCACTTAATGACAGGAACTCAGAATGTGACTATACTTTTAGAGCTCTAAAGGCAAATAAAAAGGAATAAAAGCTTATTTGCTTCCAACTTTCCATCTGTTCTTTGGTACATGTATGTATCAACACCAACCATTTGATTTTTCTTGCTTTTTTGATCTTAAAAACATGCATCCATATCCACCATTACCACCATTGCTCCCCCCAAAAAGCTTTGATAACCTCAATTCAAAAAGAAAAGTTATTTCTATTCCACTAAGATTTCTTAGATAAGTAAATGGTACTTAACTTCCCCCATTGTACACATTTCATATTGATACTATGAAGCTTTAAGAGTTTCAGTTTCTGTTACTGGAAAATACCTGGGCCCAGGTATATCCACTTATAAAAGTTTATTGGAATTAGTGCTGGATAAAAATTAGGAATTATTCTAGTTCAACCGTTTTAATTGAGATTTGAGGAAACATAAGCAGAGGGTCACTTAGCTAAAAAGTGTTCAAGAATTGGGGTGCTGTCCTTACACATGACACTGATTGTGGTTTGAATTCTGGCCCTAATTTACTATGATCATGAATGGTCATTCAGATTCTATTTAATGGCAAGGTGAAATATTTCAGAACAACTGTTAGCAACTTGAAGTACTTTAAAATTGAATACTTAAAAAAATTTAAGTACCTTAATGTGTGATAGAGACTTTCAACAAATACCAGGTTTTTATATCAGGAGTTTCTGTTTCAGGCCATATTTTCTGAAGTAAACAAGCATCTTTTTTTTTTTAAACTCTTACCTTCCATCTTGGAGTCAATACTGTGTATTGGCTCCAAGGCAGAAGAGTGGTAAGGGTTAGGCAATGGGGGTCAAGTGACTTGCCCAGGGTCACACAGCCAGGAAGTGTCTGAGGCCAGATTTGAACCTAGGACCTCCCATCTCTAGGCCTGGCTCTCAATCCACTGAGCTACCCAGCTGCCCCCAAACAAGCATCTTCTGACCTAAGTACATTAGTTAAAATTGTACAGTTTGATGGATTGTAAAATTCTCCCTCTAGGAAAAATGCAGTTTAAGAATTTGCCTCTGTTAATTTCGGAATCTGGTCATAAAATCATAGAATTGTTATTCTCATAAATGGTTATATTTAGTCAAGTGGCCTGGTTGTTGGAGGATTCCATTTTATACCTTTATAGGGTATGTTTATCCAGGCTCAGGCCAACTTCCTATCCTCTAAGCCTTAATGAATCCCTCTCATAATAGTTGCTGACCTGCATTTGTAGAGAATGTTCTCATTTATGAGTTCCCTATTCTGATCAAACCTAGTCCCCCCGTATTGTAGAAGATATGCCGCGGTGTCTAGGCATCTCAGAAACTTGCAGTAATAAACTCAACTGCTGTGATTTGATTTTTTTAAATGTAGATATTACTAGCTGTTAATTAGTAAATGAAAGGAATTTTAAAATACTTTTGGGGTTATATAAATTTCCTAATAATATACTGGCATGCATGCCATTTTCTGATCGTACTAAGTGTTTTTTTGCATGATAAAACCCTGTAAGGCTGATAGTGGAAATATATTTATTTTTTGGTGCAGGCCTATAATTTTAGCATAAGGTACTCCCTGTGCAGAAACTTATTAATCTTAGTTGTCTGGGTCACTGAAAGGTTAAGTGAAACCATGATCGAACAGATAGGACAAAGGCTAGGCCTGAAGCTTCTAGGACTGACCCCTTTACCACAATGTCCAGTTGTCTCTCATCTCCATCTTGTAGGAGAAAATCAACTTGACTCAGACTAACTTGTTCCAGGACTTAGAGCTCGTAAATGGAAGGGTGGAAACCATAGTTGTCTGAATTTGAGTCGCCAGTACTTTTTATATATCACACGGCGTTAAATGAATGACAATGAAGTGCCCATCATTTGGAAGTATTCACAAAGTACAATTTCCCTTCAGTTTTATCAACCCTTTAAATAATGGAGGGAAGGGAAGTTGTTGAATGGCCTTTAAACAAAAACCTGCATGGTATTCTGCAGAATATGCTACCGATCTGAAAACCTTTCATTTGTATTGAAGACATCTGATTTTCATGTGACTCGAACACATTTGTCTCAGAATAGTGATGATTTCTTTACAGAAAGGTAGAGAGTCTATTCTGAGGCCACAGATTCCACAGTAACCCTGAAACGAGAGCAGAGTTTATATAAAAACCGAAACTGGAGGGGCCGGAAGAGGGCATTTCAGTTAACTACCTTTTTGGTTAGTCACTTCCTTTCTTGAAGGCCCTATTTTCCCAGAGTCCAAAAGCCTGAATTTGCCATTGTGCGGGACCTGGGAACTAAAGATGAAGAGTAATGTTTTTTGAGTTGGACTATTGGGAGGAGTGTGGGATTAGAGCCAATGTAACCACATTGCTGCTATTATTGTTATTATTTTAGGCTTGCCATAAATGCCTATAGAGACTGAAGCTCAATTAATGTTTAATCCCTTGGTTTCCTTTTATCCTTTGGATAAAGCTTTGAGGCTATTAAAAGAGGTCTACTGCAGGACTGGGGGATCAAGAAACCTGGGTTCTGTTCCCAGCCGTACCACTAATTCCCCTCTGACCTGACCTTGAGCAGGCTGGTAATCTCAGTGATGATAATAAATAAAATACCTATAAAAGCAACGGCCTTTCCTACTGAGCAGATAGTAACTAAAGCTATTTTAAATTTTAATTAAAAAAACAAACAAACTTGTAGCCCTACAAAGAGTAGTATTATTTAGGTATAGATTAGAAAAATGAAAAGACTGATTGCTTTTAGCTGCACAGGAATGGCAGTGGGGGGGCCACAAAAAGACTTTTAAACGGAACCCACTTTTTATAAAAACACTACATGCAGGAAATATTATAAAGCTAGCAGTGATAAGGAAGTGATGCCGTGTTTATGAAATGGAAACTTCAGTTTCCAGCCCCACCCAGTGTTTATGGAAGAAAGGGCCTGGGGGAGGGAGGGTTGAGATGGACAAAGTTTGGAAAAGTGTTCAGTGAACTTGTGACCTGGAACATTTTTGTTCTACTGTTGTGACCCTGTACAAATAAAGCCCTGATAAAGTGTGCTGGTTCTGACAAGCTCTGCTAAAGGGACTTGATAGGGAAGATCTGGTCTAGCTGTTGCGGTCACTCTCGCTGTAATAACCCTTCACGCATGAGGCTTATGGACTTGGGGTGTCTGTCTGTAGCAATAGGGTTTGTCCCAGGCACTTAGAGAGTGTACAGTTTGGTGGTGGTGGCGTGCTTTGCTTCTTATTCCCCTCTCAATCACAAACTTTCGGGCTCGTAGTCTTTGCATTTGGAGGAGACAGCTGCTTGCAAGAGAGTTTGTGTTCCAGGGTACTGAGGAATGTTTCATTCCAAGTGATTCATCAGTTCCAGGCTCCAGGCACTGCCATTAACTCGTTCTCTACAGGACCTTTGCATGTGGGGCATTTTGAAACCACTAAATATCGGTAAAGGCTCCTCCAGTAATTGATGTATAAAGGAGAAACAAGGCTGGCCTCCGATCAGCCAATCCTATCCATGCATTCAGTGGTCCTGGAGACTGGTTGATGATGGATGCACAGTTCCAAGCTTCCTTCTACCCCCTTTATGTCCTCCATGGCATCTTTTCCAGAGAATGAGTCAGTTTAATTACAAACAGGTATTTGGACTAAATTAATTACAAATGTGAATGGACCAAAAACATGGAAAAGTGCTTCGTTCCCTGTATAACATGTCCCAGTGTCAGTGGGATATAACTCTTTAAAATGACCAGAAAAGCCCTCCCTGGCTCCCCCATCACTTCAGAGCTCTTAAAGCTGGGATACCATCATTCCTTTTCAATGACAAGTCAACTTCCTCAGCTTATCCCATATTTGCAGGTACATTTTGGAGTGCAGGAGTTTCTTAGAGAATTGGGTTTGCAGTGGATTTTTTTTTAATCCACTCCCCACCCTTTTTATGAGAGAAATCCCAAGGGATAACCTTGGTCACACTGCCTCCTAGTGTTCTTCCATTTCTGTCCTGGGGACAGGGCACTCTAGGATGCATTTTCCATCAATCTTTTATTTTCTGACATGGGCGTTGTCATTCCATCTTGTACAGACAGTCATTCAGGAAGAAGAATGAGAATCTGTTTTGTACCATCTTTATTCATCTTGGAGGTTTTTTTAGTTGGAGAAGAAATTAAACTTAAACTGTGTGTATATATATTTGCACATATACATGAATAATCTACATATTTCCATATATGTTTATAAAATTGCTCATAAATTCAATTAAAAAGAAAAGGTTGCATTGACATCTATTGCATTCATACTGTCTACTTATATACATAAGCTAATTAGTGCTTAAGAGCCTGTTAATACCCTCTGTGAGGAATATGATTTAGAATCCATCACAGTCCCTTCCTGGGGGACTTCTGTGGATCTAACCTATAATTTAAAAATGGAAACATTTTTCTGATAATATTATTATGGGACTTCACAATAAATGGATTAATAGGCAGGTACTTAGGTGCTGTGGCAGAAGGCACCTTACAGTCATATCTGACTGATGTGGAGGAGAGGAACCAAATCCAAAGTGATACCAAGTCCCCTGGAAGATTTTTTCAAAGGCATGCATCAGAAATGAGTGAGGCTGACAAAGCATTAGACTTATTTTCATGCTTATGGAGGAATACTATTGAATTAATGTTAATTATATACTAATTCCAGATCCTTCCTTTGGTGTTTGAATTCTTTGTCCTAGGGGTCATCCCGCGAGTCTGAAATGTGCTTTTCCCACAGCCCCATCTTGCAGATTAGATTCCCTTTTCATTGGGTCCAACTCTTCATGGCCCTCCTGGACCATAATGTCCCTGGGGTTTTCTTGGCAAAGATACTAGAGTGGTTTGCCATTTCCTTCTGCCTAGGGTCGCACAGCTAGGGTCGGAGGGCAGATTCAAACTCGGTTTTTCCTGACTTCAGGCCTAGTGCTCTATCCACTGAGCAACCTAGCCGCCTGCATCCAAGCCTAACAGAAGACTTGGCACTGTCATGTAGCCTTCCTTTTCCAGGTATTAATGATTCATTTCCCTCCCCCTCCTGGAGCCAACAAGCAATTCCACTGGGTTATACCTAGTTCCATATTCATTTTTATAATAATCTTTTAAAAACCCAGCTATTAAAGAGGTATCGGTTAGAAGCAAGCCTGCAAAGCAAGGAAGCTGTGGCAGTGGGCCCCTGGGCAAATCCTTTCTCTGTGTGCCAGGCAGTAGACAGAGATTGTAGAGAAGATGCAGACGTTCCATTATTAGAATGAGTTCCTTCACCTGGGTATTTTCTAGGGGAAAGGATGGTCTGGTATCCCTTATGGAATTTACTTTGTCAATCTGCAAGCATTCACAGAGTTAGTCAGCATTAATTAGCGTAACAAGAGCTTCCTGTGGGCAGGTCCCTGCTGTGCCCTGGCGTGGGGGGTAAAAAGAAAGGTCAAAGGAGCCCCGGCCTTGAGAGACTTCCATTCCTTTGACTTTGTGCAGCATCATCTCCCTTAAAAATCCTTGAGGCCCTACCCTTAGAATGGGAGCTGCGGCAGGGAGCATCGGAGCCAGGCTCCGGGCTCCTTACCCCTTTCTCACACTGGGCCTTCCGGTCCACAGGAGGCGACGAGGACGGCTTTATTGGATTGCAGTGGCTTGTCCGCCCTTAAGCAGATGGTATTGCTCAGTAGTGTGGTCAAAGGCGACAGCATAGCTGGCCAGAGAGCGTAGGTTCACAAAAATAAATGCGCTTTTAGAAGTGCAGGAGATGGGCAGAATTTGGTGGTTGCAGGAGAGATTGTCTAATCACAGATCCTTCCATGGTGAGGTTGTAGGGAATCGACTGGTCCAGCCTACCTCGCTCCTTGTTAGCTGTGGAGATGACGGTCCAGAGGTTTTTGAGCCAGAAGAATAGCATGAATCACTGGGGAAAAAGCCCAAAGATGATGTGTTTCCTGTGTTCTAGGCACGGTGCCTATAAACCCTAAGAACACAGATACAAAAGTGAAAACAGTCCTGTGCTTCTTAGAGGGGGACAGCACCTGTGGCAGAAATGGTGGCCAGGGAAAGATGCTTTTGGAAACTTTTCTAGGCATGGGTGGACTAGAACAATGGGCTAATGCACCCCTTCCAGGAGCAAAAGCAGAGCAGAGGAGCTAGGATGGGGTGACGGGCACACGGACAAGCAGGGAATGAGGATGCGCGCTTCACAGCCGGCCATGGTGTACAGCGTACCGGAAGGATGGGAGAGGAGGGGATGGGAATCTGAGGGCTCAAATGAGAGTGGCACCGGGCGCAGGAAGGGACAGCGGAGCTACAAGAGGCAGGATGGAGGAATTAATGGGATGTGGAGATCAGTAATGAGGAAGAAGGGAAATGGGAATAATGAACTGCAGCTTGATTGCCTGGAAAGGGTACGGCGGCCTGTGTGATGAGATGGTACATGCACAGCACAGACAGTCCTAGAGGAGCACAGAGGCTTGTGGCCTCCATCCCATCCGGCGGGGCTTGTAGTCTCCACACTTTGTTATCCTGTGCAATTCTAACTCATTTTTTACTCTTTAAAAACTGGAAAGGTAATCAGCAGGGTATGAAGCTGGAGAAATAGGAGAAAAGATAATAGGCTACAAGATGTGGGTGTCCTTAGGTCCTTGGGCTCCTTGGATGGTATAGTTTCTGGATGGTGGCTTTAGGGAAGCCTGGCTGTAAAGGGTTAAAGCACAATTGGCTTCTGATTTGAGAAAATCAATAATGAATGAAAATATTAGAAGTAATAGGATCATGAAGAGTTTTTGGTTTGCTTAATTTTTTCCTTCAAAATAAAGAAGATAGGAGGTAGCTCGGTGGATTAAAATCTAGTCCTACATGAATGCACTGCTGGTGGACTTGTGAATTGATCCAACCAATCTGGAGGGCAATTTGGAACTATGCCCAAAAGGGCGCTGAACGACTGTCTGCCCTTTGATCCAGCCATAGCACTGCTGGGTTTGTACTCCAAAGAGATAATAAAGAAAAAGACTTGTACAAGAATATTCATAGCTGCACTCTTTGTGGTGGCCAAAAATTGGAAAATGAGGGGATGCTCTTTGATTGGGGAATGGCTGAGCAAATTGTGGTATATGTTGGTGATGGAATACTATTGTGCTAAAAGGAATAATAAAGTGGAGGAATTCCATGGAGCCTGGAATGACCTCCAGGAAGTAATGCAGAGCGAGAGGAGCAGAACCAGGAGAACATTGTACACAGAGACTGATACACTGTGGTACAATAGAATGCAATGCAATGAGCTAGGACAATTCGGAGGGATTTATGAGAAAGAACACTATCCACATTCAGAGAAAGAACTGTGGGAGCAGAAACACAGAAGAAAAACAACTACTTGATCACATGGGTCGATGGGGATATTTTTGGGGATGTAGACTTAAGAGATCATCCTAGTGTAAATATCAATAATATGGAAATAGGTCTGGATCAATGACACATGTAAAACCTAGTAGAATTGTGCATTGGCTACAAGAGGGGTGGGAGGAGGTGAGGGAAAGAACATGAATTGTGTAACTATGGAAAATTCTAAATTAATTCATTGAATAAATTTTTTCAAATTAAAAAAAGAAATCTAGTCCTAAAGGTCCTGAGTTCATATGTAGCCTCAGACACTTCCTAGCTATGTCTGGCCAAGTCACTTGACCCCCATTGCCTAGCCCTTACTGCTCTTCTGCTTTGGAACCAATACACAGTATTGATTCTACGATGGAAGGCAAGGGCTTCTACTTAATCATAATAATAATCATGGATATTGACTGCATACGTATAACCCATATCAAATTGTTTGCCTCCTCAATGAGAAGGTGGGAAGGGTGGGAGAGAATTTGGAGCTCAAAATTTTGGAAGATAAATATTGAAAATTATTTTATGTGGAATTGGGAAAAATGTGGAAAAGGAAAAAAGGGGGGGGGTATGCCTATGTGAAAGCAGAAGCGAAGGAGTTGTTGGAGAATTGGATATGCTTGAGGAAGAGAATCACTGAGTTAACGATATCAGGAGAAGCCTCCTCCAAGATAGAAGAAAAGGAGAGAGAGAGACACTTGTACTGGAGGAGGGAAAGCTAATATTGTTTTAGGCTCATCAGAGGCAAAGGTGGGCTAAGTCATCCATCAAAGTCCTGGGTTCAAATCCTCAAGCTTCACTTTCTGTGTGACCCTGAACGAGTGACGGGTCCTTCTGGGGCCTTCCTTTCTTTATATATAAGGCCATGGGGCTGGACCATTCCCTAAAGGGCTCCTTTCACACTCTCTCCATTTCAGCCAACCTTCTTACTTTGGGGTTCCTGTACAATGGGTTCCTCTCCCATTTAGGTACCTTTGCATCAGCAATCCCTTGTGTGTGAAAGGCTCTCCCTCTCTCTGAATCCCTCGTTTCCTTGGATGCTGCCTTCTACCCTAGGCCTTTCCTGATCATCCACACCCCTTCCTCAGCCGTTTGTGGCTGGTGTGGGCTTGGGTGGCCTCAGAATGTGGCCTGAAAAGTCAGCCATTGAGGAGGAGATGGAACCCGAGGTCGGAGGGATCATCGGCGTGGATGTTAGTCTCCGAGGAGAACGAGTTGCTAACATTTTTACTCCACCAGCACTCTGTATAGCTGCCAAGCAAGGGGCCCCCATCTGGACTAAATCAGTAACCTCCAGGCATGCCTTGTCCTTGATTTGGAGCAGGAGTGATGGCGGAGGGAGGCCCCCCTCCACTTTGCCCCTGATCATTTCCAGCCAGACACGGCCCATTCATCAGGGCTCTGATGCCTGGCACTCGGGAAGCGCTTCGGCAAAGAGCCTCCCTTAGCCGAGCCCCAGACACGGCTGCCGTGTTGGGGGGGGGATAATTAAAGGGGAATACGTCTCTCCTTTTTTGGGTTACGATTCCCCAAAAAGCTAAGTGGATCTCACAAAGATGGCGATTCCTGGCAGGGCACTGGGCCGAACGGTACTTCTGCGGTGTGTATACGGCCTCCATCTTTAACCATACGGGGGTGAGCCATTTTCTGAACTGTGAAGTATTTAAGGGATACCGTGCCATACACAAAGTACCCCAAACTACATTTTCTTGCTCTTTTCATCCTACTGCATTTTTATAGCATAAGGATTTCCATGATTTAAAAAAGAATTCTTATGGATTGTTGCCAATGCTTGTTGACATAAACCCTCTATTTCCCCTCTTTTCTTTTCTTGTGGTTAATTGCCCTTTCTTATGCTTTAAAGAGGAAAAGTTGGTATGAAGCAGGCCTGTATTCTGGACAGGATATCGGGCATGGGGCAAACAAGTCAGTTTTCTTCATTTTAGTTTGGTATGACTGCTATGTATTTTAAATATGTATAATAATTCATAGACAGTAGCCCTGCGCTCCACATTTTTTTTCCTTTAGCTGACTCCTGACATTTATCTTCATTCCAGGTGAAGTCAGTGATAAATCTCTTGTTTGCTGCATATACTGGAGATGTGTCAGCCCTTCGAAGGTCAGTTAAAATGGTGGGAGAGGCTGGTTAGAGAAAGACTGGTTGACACACGTACACGGCTTATTTCTTAATACATGACCATTTTAAGGATGACCAGAAGCCACTGCTGAATTTCTCAACTCGGATAGAAAGGCCCCAGAAAATTTCAAAGGGGACAAGGTTTCTGTTAAGCATATTCTCCCAATGTCCCATTCAAGACTCCTGCCCTTAGATGACACCCACTTGTACTCTTGGCCTTTTCTCATCTCTTTTGACCCATAAAGACTCATGTAGCTTATTTTTCCCCTGTGGGAACCCGATCTTTATGAGGTTAACCTCATCAACTACATCTATGGGTGCTGATGTACTAACTATGGGGGACCCCTTCCTCATTTCCCCACCCAAGGCATGTTTTAACAGTTACTTTTTGGAGACAGATCTGTCTCTCAGGATCCTTGATGTCTAATAAGCAGTGACTCTAATTAAACAGTGGAAGAGAAATAGGCAAAGTGTTTTTAGACAAGTAAGAGCCTTTTGGAGCCTCTAAAATGCTGTGTGGGCAGCTGACCATTCCAGCTTTGTGTTGCCTTGAAAAGCCTCTCATTGAGAGAGATTTAGAGCTGGAAGGGAACTTTTATGGTCTTCTAGCTTAATGCACTTAGGTGAAATCACTTGTCCATGGTCATACAAGTAGTAAAATAGCAGAGTCTAGATTGGAACCCAGTTTCTTTGGACTCCAAATCCAGTGGTTTTATTGCTCATTTCTGAAATGCAAAGGGTCCTAGTCTTCAATTTCTACTGATGTTTTTGAAATCTCTGACTCTCCTGTGTAGACTACAGATTTTAAAATGTAGAGTAAAGCAGGGTTTTGTTTTGTTTTGTTTTTTGTTTGTTTGTTTTTTGTGAACATGGGGGACTTTTTGGTGTTGGTTTCTTGTCCTCCAGAGACTTGAAGGTGCCTGTTGTGCTTCCATTCTTCAGATCTCTGAGTATTTATCATAATGAAGTGTAATTGTCTTGTGAGGTGCTCAGTGTTTATACCCCTATGCCAGTCGAGCAAGCTAACACAGAGAGAAGCAAGGTAATTCCCCCAATATGCATGTGAACTAGTTGTCCAGTATCTTGGTTTCCACGAACCTTGTTATACAAGGTGTCTACCCGATTTAGCCAACCAATAGAATTAAAGAGAAAAGTTTGGCTGAAAGGTTTTTAAGGTGATTTATAGGCAGGGCAACAAGCTCTTGATGTACTAGACTGCATTTGTAAATGTCACAAGTGAATTCATTTTAGAGTGTCTATATTTAATGAGTGATTCTGCTTGTGAATTTTCAGATTTGCTTTGTCGGGGATGGATATGGAGCAGCGGGACTACGATTCTCGAACTGCATTGCATGTTGCAGCTGCAGAAGGTAACAACCCCATCCTGCAGTGAATTCCACTCTAGATCAGTTTTCTGTTTGATACCAAGGTCTCGCTGTTTTTGTTTTGGGGCACAGGTCACGTGGAAGTGGTTAAATTTTTGTTGGAAGCCTGCAAAGTGAATCCTTTCCCCAAGGACAGGTGAGCAGTTATTTTAGCCTCTCCTCTGTACATACAGAGATTCTCACTGGCTCCTTTAATTATACTGCTGATGTTTCATTGTCCCTTGTTAGGTGGTGCTGCTTTTTAAATGAATACTCATTACCTGCAACCATGACATATTTTCCAGCTGGTCTCATAGTCGACAAGCTCCTTGTTTCTGATGTATGGCGCCTACTTTCAGTCTCTCTCTGCCCCCCTCCCCACTACTGCCAGTACCCCTTTTGGAGACTGTGTATCTACTAGGACTTTTCCGGCTGCTTAGCCAGGCAGTATTTAGCATCTTCTTTGTGTAGAACATTATATTGAGTGTTGTGAAAACAGAAGACTGGTTCCTTGACTTCAAGGACCTTACAACCTAATGAAGGAGAAAAGATAAACATGTGAACACGTACACAGATGAACTTAGGAGAGATGCAGTGAGCAAATACACAAGCAATTAATGGCACAGAACTATGTAAATGAGTCCTGGGGGCTCCCGGAAGCTGGATGCTGGGGGGCTGGGAAGGCCTTTATTAAGGAAGACTGGAATTTTGGATGGGATGATTCAGAGCAAGGGAAGAAAGAAGGCTAAAGTTTTAGGCAAGAGAAATGGCTTACGTGGAAAAGAGGCAAGAATGAACACAGACTTTGTTTGACAAAATGGAGGCTGTGAGGCACTGGTAATAAATAAGAGAGAGCAGCCTCCAGTGGTGAAGTGTTTTTCCAAAGGCTTCATGGCTCGTTAGTCCCAAAACGGACTCTCTTGTCCCTTTTGGTCAGAGTTTTCTCGGAAGGCTGCAGTGCTAGTCAGTCTGTGTAAAGCTGGGTGCTCTCAGCCATTGTATGGGTGAGCATCCCAAAGAGGGAGAACGGAACCCTGCTCTTGGAAAGAAGTACATTCATTAACAGCCACAGCTCAGGCTGGGGGCAGGGGAACCTTACTTTAGTTTGGTGCTCTCCCAAACCTTTCTCATTTTGGAAGGTTCCCTATTAGCAGAATGACCGCATCTCACCCAGTTTTCTAGTTTCTGATCCAATCGCACAAAGATGGATTTGGGGAATGTATAGATAGAACATCACTTAATACTAGTATTCAAGGTTTGTTGTTGTTCAGATATTTCGAGTCGTGCCCAACCCTTTGCAACCCCTTTTGGGGCTTTCTCGGCAAAGATTCTGGAGTGGTTTGAAATTTGTTTCTCCAGCCCATTTTACAGATGAGGAACTAGAGGCCAAGTAACTTGTTTCACTTCTAGTGTCTAAGCCTGAATTTAAATTCAGAAAGATGTCTTCCAGATTCTAGGCCTGATACGTTATCTACTGTGTCAGCTTATTCAATTTCACTTATATGATACTTTTGAGGTTTAGAAAGTACTTTCCTTACAATCTTCTTGTGAGGTAGGTGATGCTACTAGTATTATGACCATAGTATAGATGAGGAAACTGAGTCTGAAAGACTTTGATTAACTTTCCCCAAATTGCAGAGTTAATTAGTGTCAGAGATGAAATTTGAACCCAGGACTGTAGTGTTCTTTCTAACAAACCATTCTGGTGTCTATCTGTTTCTACTTATTTCTATTTTTAATATAATTTATTAAATTATATTTATATCTAGAAATAAATGGGTTTTCAAGATGTAGAAAGGGTTGGGATGGCATTCAGGAGAAATGCTCAGGTAACTTTCAAAAGTTACCAAATACTATATAAATATTAGCTACTATTTTTATCATCATCATCATCGCTATTCTTAGTCTATATTCTTCTCATTCAAGTGTCCTCACCATTTTGCACCATTCTTTCTTATGCTAATGATCTGGTTAGGAGCAAGGTTATCTTTGCTTTTAAATCTTCAACTTTTCCCTAAAAATAAACAAAAAACCAATACCTTTCAGAAAGTCTGAAGGAGAGTCACAGATCACTGAAGAGAATGGAAGGGACTCCAGCGTGTAGTGGTGGTTGGAGCATTCCCCCTCTTTGTACTGTTTCCATGTAGCCCGGTGTAGGTGTGGGTCTTTGGGTGGCACCCAAATGCACTTACAAGCTTCGATGATGGATATCAGTATATCTATAGTTTAATGTAGATATACACCCTCGATAGACACGTCGATGTGTACATACTACATAACTCCACATAGGCGTCTGTATGATGAGCCTACATAAGCTCAGCGAATCATCGCTAAACATTCCATTTAAAAAGAAATCATTGAAAGAGATGCCGTAGCTTTTCTACTAACCTTTTTAGATCGTTAAAGTCTTCATTATACCATCTCACTCATAGCAGCAATTTCTTTATAAAGTCTGCTTTTCTGAGTGACTTGGAAAGGTAAATTAATCTCAGAGTAAACATTCATTTTCAACATCGTCTTTGGATTTAAAGCCCTTGTCTGATTTTCCCTGTTAATTTCCATCTACAAAAATCGCCAAAACAGGGTTTAAGTGCACAGCACATGGTTATCCAGAGGGTAATAGAGAGAATACCAGAAAAAGTCAGAAGACGTGGTTTCACAGCCCAATTCTCGCACTTGGTGGGCAAGCCCCTCCCCTGGTGAGCTCGGTTATCCGTCTTCTAGCAGAAGGCGCGGGGGCTCGCGTACTCTCGACCTCCCTGGCTGTAACTGAGTGTTAGATGGCTTGTCCACAAAGCCCGCATTCCCTGAGCGCTCCAGTCACGGGCCTGCTGTTTGTTACAGGTGGAATAACACCCCCATGGACGAAGCCCTGCACTTTGGACACCACGACGTGTTTAAAATCCTTCAGGAATACCAAGTCCAGTACACACCTCCAGAAGATTCCAGCGACGGCAAAGAAAACCAAACAGTCCATAAGAATCTAGATGGATTGTTATAATGGGGTCTCAGGCTCGATCCTAAGAATCCAATCACTTTAGCTATTTAATTGTGGGAAACGATTATGAAGAGCGTGTGTACTTCCCTGGTAGTGATGTATATTTTACAGAGTCTGTCTGTTATCTCAGTGTTACTGGAGTTTTTTCTTCATTGTATGCAGAGGACAAATCTGAGCTCTCTGGAAAAAAAAGAAAAAAAATAGAAACAAAGCAGGATCTCCCTTCATAATGTGAGCGATATTACCTCGTGCTGTGGATAATTTGATGTAAAAAAAACAAAAAATCACCATTGCTTGCTTTACTGTGGTCTTCACAATTTCTTTCTGTGTCGTGTGCATTTGTGATGATTGTTCTTTCTGCTGAGTATGCATTTTTAAACTAAGATTTTGTTTGTACAGTTGGCCCGGATGATCAAGACTGCCTCAAAGAGCAAATGAAAGTGTTTTGGTTTTTTTTCCCAAGATATTAGATTTGAAATGCAGGAATAGTTTGGGTGTTTTTCAAACACTCTATGCACTTAAGGTTGTATGTTCCCACTGTTTCCCATGCACCCTCACCTTCCTGTGATCTTAAGAGAATTATCACTGAGGACTGTCAATAAATAGTGAAGGCTAATTTTGATTCGACTTTATCAGGGATTTTAAAGTTTGTTTGGTGACCAAAAGATCTAAGTATGAATGTAACTTTGGACCCTTCCAGAGGATTCTTTTTTCAGATCTTCCCAAGTCCAGCCTTTCTTTCTTCCTTTCTTCCTTTCTTTCTTCCTTTCTTTCTTTCTTTCTTTCTTTCTTTCTTTCTTTCTTTCTTTTTCTTTCTTTCTTTCTTTCTTTCTTTCTTTCTTTCTTTCTTTCTTTCTTTCTTTCTTTCTTTCTTTCTTTCTTTCTTTCTTTCTTTCTTTCTTTCTTTCTTTCTTTCTTTCTTCCTTTCTTCCTTTCTTCCTTTCTTCCTTTCTTTCTCCACATTTAACTGTCTGCTTCTTCTCTTGAACTTGGCAGTGGTACTTCTATACTATGCAGTTTTGATCTTTGCTACATTAGTCAGGAAGGTTCTCAACCTTGGCCTTTTGCACAGTAGCTTCAACTATGCCCGTTCTCTGTGAAAAACAAACCAGAGACAGAAGGAACCACTAAGCCAGGTCAACACCAGTGGAACTTAATGGACTTGACAACAAAACAGACTGACTCTTGCTGCTCGAAGGGCATATTTTTCTGCTTTTTTGCCTCACTTAAGTTCAGAAAGCTACCAAAGTCATTTTGACTGTGTGTGATTTGCCATAAAGTGGAATATTTATTATTTTAAACCTATCACCAAAAATCTGAATCAAGATAATTATTCATTTTGGGGGACCACTAGCAAAACACTCCAGCTTTCTTCTGATTTGCCATTGTGTGAGATATCTGGTGGTACAAGCATTTCCTAATGAAAGAAGAAAAAAACAAAACAAAAAAAAACCACCCTCATTTCATTTTAAGGCTGGCACACCCATCTACCTTCATCTTTGGAAGGTAGATAAAAAAAGGGCACCTTGGATGAGAGGATAGACTTTTGTTAGGAAATATCTGTGTACATTCACCCTAGAATATGAATGAATGAATGAATACTTAGGGTTAGATCAGGGAGAAATGAAATGAAGATTTGTGCTTTGATATTAAGTACAAAGAATAGGACGCTTCAGGGACGTGCCCTTTGAAGTTGAGTTTTGATCTGAGTAAAATCCTCAGCTACACGAACAGCAATCATTAAAAATATTAGAAAGCATTTCTCATAGTTTTATTTTCCCTTTTCTCTGCCCATTACAGCTTTCAAACTTTCCTAATGCATGTGGCTGCACTCACCCCCTTCAGACATCCTTCAGGTGCTCCCATTTTGGACTTTCAATCTTAAGCAGCCTAGTTCAGCTGTCACTCTCCCAGTCAGTTGAGTGACCAGTGGACCTCACTGCTGCTGGGCTGTTGAAGTCACAAAGCCCTCTTTCTTCTTGACACACTAGTCCTGATGCTTTCTTTACCCTTGGGTCGGTCAGGTATCACTTGTGCAGTACCATGTAGAAGCTAGCCCCTTTGTTAGGTAGGAGGAAATCTCGTCTGCTAATTTTATGAAATTTGTGCATATTAGAATGTCTTTTGGGAGTCGGGAGAAATTCACCAGTTTACATAGTAAAATAACTATAAAACTTGCTTTTCTCCAACAGCAGCGTGATTTAGATCATTGAAGCTTTCACGTAAGGGCAGCTGAGCTACTTTTTGATCAATGCTCAAATTCTGTAACTCCAGTGGAAAATCACAGCAATGTAACTGTAGGAAGCCAAGATGACCCCTGAAGCTCAGGCTTTCCTCTGGGAAACAATGCTTCGAAGTGGTGTTTGAGAACAAGAGTTAGATAGTATTTTCTTCAATGTTCTGAAGGTTTTGTAAAGCATTCATGTTCATGTTGAGCACTGCACTGATTTCTTCATGCCGTTATTTTTCTGTATCTGCACGTTATTGATTTGGCTGTAATTCACTGGCTGGCACTGACACATAGATTTGGTTTCAGTGATTTTTTTCCCTGTTAAATTGCTGCCATCTCTACACTCCAAAGACCTTTTTGTTTGTTTAGTATCCTATGTATTTTCTGTACCATAACGGTTAGATATGGTCATGCTAATTCTTTGTACCCAAAATGTACTATCTTAGTGTTCCTTATATCATCCTCGTGTGAGAAGTCTGTTCTCCTCCCTTAGAACCCTTTAGTTTCAGAGCTGGACTGTAAGTGACTATTTGATACGACCATCAGTGACTGGGACTGAGCGGCTCCATGTTTGATTTAGATTCTTTGCAGGGAATGTGCTGCGATGAATGTACCCGCTTCTAGCAGTTTTCCCATAACGGAATCTAACCTTAAAATGACTTAAGTTGTAAGTGTTCAGAAATCGGGATATATTTATTTTACATGAAATCAAATAGTGTTGCTTTTTCAGTATAATAAACAGGTATACCAAAAAAAATGGTGTGGGATCATTTTTCCCCCCTCAGAGCAGCCACATTGTGCCTTGTGTTCCTTCATAGCACAGACACTAGTTTGTCTGAAACCATCCGTTCTAAGACTTTCCGGGGAGGCCAGGGCACGGAGGCGAGATTGTGGCGGGGAGGTGGTAAATGATCTATGCTCCTCCTTGCTAGAAACGCTGGTGAGGAAGGGGAGCTGTGGACGTGGTTCTTGCCACAACCCACCCAACACAAGACTTTGAATGACCTGATTGGAGCACCCTGATACTGGATTGGAACTCAGAAGCCTGAGTTCTGCCATTTTCTACGTGCGTCCATCCCCTTAGGCAAATAAGCCCTCCCTGGGCCTCTGCCTGCTCATCTACAAAGTGGGCAGAACAGCTGTTTCCCGGCTTTTCCCATCAAAGAAGGCCTCTGCATACACAAAACGATGTGTGCTTTGAAGCATTATATCAGCATCAGCTACTGTAACCGTGTGGAAAGGATGGTCATTCCCAGATTCAACTAGGCGTGTCATAGAATTCGTTTCACTTGAGAGGATTTGGGGAGTCAGCGCATTTCAATATTGAGGCTGGTTTTCATTCCCTGAGCACCTGCCAGATACTGTAGGGAGAAAAAGCCAGCAGTGCCCTAGGCGGCGGGGACACTAGCTAGAAAGCAAACACTGACTGCGGTGCATAATGGATCAGCTGGACAGAGACAGAGACGGAGAGTGCTCATGCGCGCATGCCTGGGGCTGGGAGTGGGGGGCCAAATGGTTGTGGTGCATGGGCATAAACTGGGATTTGGGGAGTTTTTTCCATGTTTTTCTTTGTTCAGAGTTTATACATCTGTTGGCACATGGTAAGCACTTCATAAAGGCTCTCTGGTAAGGAAAGCCTTATCCCGCACGGCAGTGGTGAGACAGGACATAGCGCTAACGGAGTGTTTTGAGTGGTCACGGAAATGTTTTTAAAGGCATCCTATGGGTGCTCCCAGAAAGCCATGAGGTTTTCTTTAGAATGCAGCAAGCTTTATATGCTCTTCTATGAATTTCACTAAAATTCATTATATCTCCTATGCTACTTAAGGGGAGGGGGGACTCCCCTCCTCCTAAATCGGAAGTTGGCAGCTTCCTGAGGAAGCAGCCCTAATCAGCACGCATGGGACAATTCGTAACTTGTATGATAAATTTAAAGAGAAAACTGCATGGCTGCCACGGTCAGAAATGCCTGTTATTTCCAAGGCAGCCCTATCCCAGTTCAATCTCTGGCGGGGCGCCTGCTCGTGCAGGCTTTATGACTCAGAGCCTAGCCGTCAGTCTGTTCTCTGTTCCTACCCCCGGGCCGTCCAACGTGAAGTGTGGGATGGTGTATTTATACATCGGAGACCAGCTTTTGGCTTCTTTCCGTAGGGTTCGGAGCCAAGTGGTAGGCTGGGTGCCCCAATTAATACCTCTTCAGTAGAACTAGAGGGGAGTGATCCTTGATGAGAAGAGAATGAGGTGACCCCGGCGAGCTAAGGAACATGAAAGCTTACCCCTTACCAGGAAGACTTACTATTTAAAAAAAAAAATTCATTGACCTCCCTGGTGGCTTCTTATAGTGGCCAATTAACATGATCCTACTAGAGGGCCTTTTTTGGATACTTAGCAGAGTAAAAAAGGTGTTTTTAACTCCGTGCGCCACGCTCAGTGTGCAGAGTAGAAGCCAAGCGAAGCCCTCCCGTTGCCGGAGCATTTGGACCTCCGTTTCCTCCTCTCTAAAATGAGGGGCTGAATAAGCCGGTCTCTGTCATCCCTTCCAGAGCTGAGTTTATGAACTAGTACAAAGGATGAACTTGGTAGGTACGTGATAGGAGCGGCATCATTATTCCATCCTGAAAGCACTAAACAACCTCCCTGGTGGCAACAATCCTTCAGGACTTGGACAAATGCTCCCATGGATCTGTGGGAGGCGCCCACAGCAATCACAGTCCGATCCTGCCTGCCAGTTCTGGGGCACTTTCCTCTGAATTCTCCCCTAAATGCACAATCGGTAGCCATTGCTTTAGTGCTCCGCACATTAGGTGGCTCCCAAGGGAGGCCGTGGGCTGCGTGACTGAGCCTGTCCTCTTTGGGCCTCTGATCAG
This sequence comes from Monodelphis domestica, assembly GCF_027887165.1. Classification (NCBI taxonomy): domain Eukaryota; kingdom Metazoa; phylum Chordata; class Mammalia; order Didelphimorphia; family Didelphidae; genus Monodelphis; species Monodelphis domestica. The sequence goes on from NC_077230.1 coordinate 208,770,961, forward strand.
ACATTTCTCTGAGAGCACCTTTCACAGTCTTCCTGCATGATGTCTTAATTTTAAAGGGTTGCAGCCTGCTTCCGCCTACCATGTACCTCTTCGGGGAGAATATTAATGTTAAAAATCTCTATTTCGGGGACAGACTTGAGGTCATTGAAGGTGATAAAGAACATCTGCAAGGCAAGCTATTCCTTTCTCCAAGCACAACTATCTCAGTTATGTGTACTTGGGGATGAACTACGCTGGGTACCACAGGCTGGTCAGCGGGTGTTTTCATCAACTTGGCTTCTTCTCTACAAGAGTTGATGAAATTATTTTGAGTGATTATGGATCTCATCCATAATGTCGAGTGCTTGATGCAGTCTAATATAAATACTTTCTACACAGTAATATCTAATCATGTTAGTGAGGGCAGCAATGTGGCCTTGTGGATTAAAATCCCATGTCTGAAGTCTGGGAGACTCATTTTCATGAGTTCAAATTCAGCCTCAGAGCTTTACTAGCTGTGTGGCCTTGGGCAAGTCACTTAACCCTGTTGGCCTCTGTTTCCTCATCTATAAAATGAGCTGGAGATGGATATGGCAAACCACTCCAGTATCTTTTCCGTTGGAAAAGATTGAACAACATGCTGTTATCCTCTCCTTGCCAATCTTCCTTAAAATGATTATTTTTCTTCCACTGCTTCTGGCTGTTTTTTGAGGAACAACTGTTTAGCATCTTCCACTACACTTCCTGCAAAGATTTCATCAATGACTTTTATATTCAAAAACTGTTGGTAGCTCTATTCGCCCACTTGTTGACTAAAGAAGCTTCTAGGTTTTTTGGTCTCCTGATAATGTTACATTTCTGCCATATACCATTATGCCCTTTTTCTCTCTATCCACATCTAACAGAATGTAAAGCTGTTCATTTTTGTCTTTGTATTCTAGCACCTGGCATGGAGCAGACACAAATGTTTATTGATTGTTCTATCTCCTATATTTTGTTTAAATAGGAGAGAGTGATATTATTTTCATTGTCCCCATTTTTATCATTTATTCTAATTCCATATTAATTTTTCTTTGATTTTACAAATCTGACTATAGACACTTGATTGAGGAATGACTCCTAAATGAATAAAAAAAAAATTTCTTATCTACTGAATAGGTAGATGGTACAATGGACAACATGCCAGGTCCGGAGTCTGGAAGACCTGAGTTCAAATAGTCTTAGACACTAATTATCTGTGTGACCTTGGGCAAGTCATTTAACCTCTCTCTGCCTCAGTTTCTTCATCAGGTAAAATTGGGATAATAATAGCACCAATCTCCCATAGTTGTTGTGAGGATTAAATGAAATGAAAATATAGCACTTGGATGCAGTGCCTGGAATATGGTAAGTGCTATATAAATATTATCTAATATTATTATTAAATATAATCAATTTTTGTTGAGGGAGAAGATGGTATCTGGCCCTTATGACATATTGGCAGGAGGCTGTTTAAAAGCCTTGGGCTTCTTTCATTCACTACTTTGGAATATATTCTAGCATCTACCTTGTTAATCTCACCTAAGTCCCACTATTACATTGTGGTTACCAAGAAGCAAAGTAGAGACTATTTAAATATGGGGCATTTTATTGGGTTCTTTGTAGACTCTGCCTCATTGCTCCCTTCTCCAGATGCTGGTGCTTAAGCTCCAGTTAATTTTCAAGAGGGTCTTTCTGCAAATGCTTATCATGAACTTTGTGATATTAGATCAGTCATCCTGTGAAATGATGCTTCTTGTTGACTTTGGAGGCAAGAAGAAGCCCACTCTCTGTCAACACCATTATTTCCCTCTCCACAGAGAAGCTGGCCACCATTACTCCATTTGGCTGCAACATTCTTTCTTTTCTAGTTTCCTTTACAAAAAGAATGCCAAACTGAATTTAATCCAGTTCATTCAATGCCATGTCCACTTAATTTGTCACTGGACAAGGCTTTCCCATTTGGAGTGCCAACCATTAAGTCAATGCATGAGGATGGTCTAAAATGGGGTAATTCTCCATCTCTAAGGAAGTAAAACAGCACTACACAGGCCAGAGTGCCATTTTGTTTTAGCTTTTTCCTGGGTGGCTAGTGAGAAGCCTCTCCAGATTGAGCAAGGTTGGTCCTTGGAAAGATATAAAAATCCCTCCTCCAGAAGAAGTTCCCCAGGGGAGAAATCTACATTGGTAGCCATAAGAATAACAGAATGTGTGATGGGAGCAGTGCTTCAGGTTATGCCTCTGCTACTCCTCACTCATGTTGTCAGGATCAAAAAGAAGGTACACACATTTTCTTTAACTAGAATTTGATTTGACTTGAGTTCAGTGTAAGTGATCCTACTCTTTACTGACACACGTGTGTGCACACACACACACACTCAGAACTGTTCAAGTTTAATTATCTCTCTCTCTCTCAACAAATTCCCACTTAAACCCTCACCTTCACCTCTGGAGCCAGCCATGCAGTCTAAAGCAATGAACAAACAGAGCATCGGACCAGGAGTCGGAAAGACCTGCCCAAGTTCAAATATAAAATGTGTGACCCCAAGCAAGTTGCTTAACCTTTGTTTGCCTCAGTTTCCTCATGGCACCTACATAAGGTTGTTGTGAGGGCAAAGGAGAGAACATTTGTAAAGAGCTTAGCATGATACCTGGCACATAGTAAGTGCTACATAAATGCTGACTATTAAAAAATCCATAGCACTATGTCTGGCACACAGTAGGTGCTATGTAAATGCCTATTCCCTCCCTCCTCTCTTTCTAATCATTGGAAAAAATGAGACATGTGATATTTCTGTGAAATAGTCCATTTTCAATAATACCTGAGATATTTATAAATATGAATTTGAGGTGGCAGCCTTGGAAAAGCGGCAGATTGAAAGTTTATATATTTAAAAAATATACCACATATTATAATGTTAATCATGTTCCAAGAGAATATTCAATTAGTCTGTAGATTTAGAAATACATATATATATGTGTGTGTGTGTGTGTGTGTGTGCGCATCAAGGACCCCAGAGGTCTTTGGTAGTGGCAGTTTTTTTTCCTCTTCAAAATAAGGATAAGCCTAGCAAAGTATCCAGCACCTAACAGACCTTTAATATATGCTTGCTGATTGAGGAATTGCTTTCTAACTTCACAGAGTTGTGGTGAGGAAAATGCTTTTATATAAAGCAGCAGTATCCCCATGGCTGTAGGTACTGATGCCCTAATCTGCAATAGCAGTCATGATTGACAAGGAAAGTTACTAGGATTGTTGTTGTTTTTTTAACTTTTACCTTTTGTCTTAGAATCCATATTGAGTATCAGTTCTAAGGCAGAAGAGTGGTAAGGGCTAGACAATAGGGGTAAAGTGACTTGTTCAGAGTCACCCAGCTAGGAAGTGTCTGAGGCCAAATTTGAACCCAGGACCTCCCATCTCTAGGTCTGGCTCTTTTTTTCACAGAGCCACTTAGCTGCCCTTAGTTAACAGGGTCTTAGGAAATTATGTTCTTCATTCTAAATGTGGGTACTGTGAAATTTTCATATTTAAATATGGGATAGCAATTGGTTCTGTGACTTCATTGGTAGAGGGAATTCTCCCAGGGAAAGAAACTCCCTCTGGGAGCATAGACTATCACTAGTTGTGCATCTTCGAGAGCTGCCCAGCATACTGTGACTTGTTTAGGTCCAACAGGCTGTGGAGAGCAGGGCTGGAACACTGCTGTTCCAGAGCTGACCTGGCTTCAAGGGGCAGCCTTCTGCCCATGCACATTCTATACCCTCCTGCTTCTCACTGAATCAGAAGTAAGTATAAATAAGAGAAAGCCAATGGACACTCATGCATGTTGATGTCTTTTTATCATAATTCCCATTGTGAACTTATCAATATTTCACTAAACATGGTATTTCTAACTTAGTCCTAATAGTATTCTCAATTCATTAAAATTAAACAGATTTTTGCTGTTGTTTTGCCCTTTGAAGGTAATTTGGGAGCTTCCTTTTATCATAATAACAGAATTATGATGAATATCAAAACTAGATGCAAATATTGCAAAAGAAAAACACCTCTTAAAGTTGGGTTCATCCTTCCCTCTTTTGGTAAAAAAAATAATAAATAAAATAAAAATAAATAAAGTTTTGGTAATAAACCCCCAAACCACTCTTCTGATCTGTGGCATCTTATTTTGAACAATGTGTATAGGGCTAGAGCAAGAGGGCATTTGATTGGAAGGAAAGCATTTTGCAGACTTGAAGACACAAGAAACATCTGAGTTAAGACAGCAATGATTTAACTGAGGACAAGACCAAGCAAGGCAGCAAGTCTCCTAATGCAACACAAATAATTGATCATTCATTTGTTGTTGTTTTTAAATTGGTTTAAAGAAATATTGATGACCACAAGAAAAACAGTTGTAATGATGATACAGTTAAATATACAGACAGTGAGATACAGTTAAAAAGGTCAAGTAGATATATTTTCTTTCAGGTAAGTTTCACAGAGTTAAAAATTATTGTTTCTCTCTCTCCCTCCCCCAAATTGTAACTTTTCATTTCATTGCTAGTGTAGGCAGAAAACAATGGAAACAATCTAACATTTTCACTTAAAAAGGAAAATAAAATTAACATAACTCTGTTCCAGTGGTGTTATCACTAGAAAGCAAACATTTCCCACCATTACAGATTTGATTGTAAATTTCATTATTAGTCAAGTTCTAGATAGTGTTTCCATTCAGGTACTGTTGCTTTTAGGTCTCTAATTTGGCTTCCCACATAAACCATTAAGTCTATATTTGATAGCTAAGAGATCAAACACTAGTTGCTGCTGATCCAACTTATTAACTTGTTTATTTATAACTACAGTTTTCATCAATGTTCGTTATTTTTATGAATAATGGCCTCTGGCCCAGACTACAAGTGCTGATGTAGTAAAGTATTTACTGAGCCTTAACAACCTGATTAGAAATGCAAAAGCATGTTCATTTCTAACCACTATGAAGAGAGAAACTCTTTTAAAGTGTTGTAAGGACACACAGAAACAGAAACACTATTTTTTTAAACCCTTACCTTCCATCTTGGAGTCAACACTGTGTATTGGCTCCAAGACAGAAGAGTGGGTTAGGCAGTGGGGGTCAAGTGACTTGCCCAGAGTCACACAGTTGGGAAGTATCTGAGGCCAGATTTGAACCCAGGACCTTCCATCTCTAGGCCTGGCTCTCAATCCACTGAGCCACTCAACTTCCGCCAGAAATGCTATTTATGAACTTACTACACGTACTTGACCTTGGTGGACATTAGCTGGAGACTTACCATTAACTTTAACCCAAACATGCAGTTGATTCCATCAACAAATGTTAATTTATCGTATTAATTTTAAATGGCTGGTCTGGCAAACTTCATACAATATGGCACTTTTTAAAGCAGGAGATTGGAGGTTGGAGAAACGTGTCCAGAAGGTAGGCAGCTTCTGCTATGTTCTGCCTACATTTGGTAAGTGGTTTATCAAAGTTTCCAAATGCCATAGAGTTGTGGTCATTTATCTTTTCAAAGATAGCTTCATAAATGTAACACTGTGTATGGGATAGGGGAAAAGAAGGGGGACAGACCTACCATACTGACAACCTGGAGATTGTCCTTGAACCATTAAAATAAACCTTTTTTTTCCAATGTAGAAAAAATTACTAGTGCCACACCAAAAATTCTCTCTATAAATACTTGACCTGTTACTGCCACCAGATCGTTACTCGGCCCCCACTATGTGCACAGCACTTTGTTAGGTTCCCTTCAAAAGACCCCCTACCCTTGCTCCATATTGAATGCATAGGCATATCAGCTTTACCTTCGATGAGACTGGTGTAGACCGTCGGGGTAACATGCGTGTTTTTGAGATAAGAAAAAATTCACTTGGAAGCAAACTCATTAACATGATTTTCCTTTCTCTAAAAACCTAGGCTGTGGAGGAGCAGAGTGGTGGGAGTAAGTCAGAGAAGAGCACGCGAGTTTGATTGGGAAGCGATGAACGACATTCAAATATTAGAGAGTTGCATTCATCTGTAAAGACAGAAAATGTTATTAAGTTTGTTACATGAATCGGAAGGCAGGCTTACACATTTCACCAACTTGCCCACCCTCTAGAGAAGGGAAAGCAGCTAGCAGTCACCCATCACTTCCAATAGGGGCTAGGGAAACCATTCTGCGTGAAACGCTGGACCATCCTAGCTGTCCCGGTAAGTCCTGCCTTTTCTTTCCCATAAGCCCATAAGCTGAGGGATTGCCACTCTGTAGCTCATTGCCTTAGTTCTTTGAATTTATCCAGACAGTATTAAGCTCCCCCTACCCCTTTCTGTTGTGCAGATCTGCTGGATGCAGAACCCAGGTGAAAAAATGCTGAATTGTCCAATTCTAGGGTGAAAAGAAAAGGGTGAATTTTCTTGCTAAGTCCCAGAGGGGTAATTATTAAGCTAAGTTATGCATGTGAGGAGAGAGAGCACTTTCCCTTCCCCTTCCCAAGATGCCAATCGCTCTGAGATGCCACTTCCTTCTTCTTATAGTCTACCATAGTGGACAGAGTGCTGGACCTGGTATCAGGAGACTAAGTTAAAAAATCTCCCTTTAGACACTAGCGACACAATCACAGACACAGCACTTCATACCCAGAGTCTCATCCTCTTTTAAACAGTAACATTCCTCATCCATTTTAAACAATAACAACAACAAGAAGAAGAATCAACAATAACAAAAACAACTGGACCTACATCTATTGGCATAGGGAATTTACGATGCAGAACTTCCTCTCCCAGTTCTGACTGGCACTTTCTCAGCCATTTAATCTTGGAGAGTTGCCATGAAGCATTTATAGAATACTTATAGAACTTTACAATTTTCAAAGAGCTATACACAAGTAGATGCTATTATTATCCTCATTTTACAGATGAGGAATAGAGAATTTGGATGACTTCCTAGAATCACACAGCTATTATTAAGTACCTGATTCAAATTTGAGTCTTCCCAATTCCAAGCCCGAGGACACTATCCACTATGCCCTCCACATCTATATGTCTATACATATGGATATAGTTAGAGAGATTTATATATGTTAAACCAATTTTGACAAAGTAGAAAATGTCATAGAGTCAGTGGCAAAGCTTGAACTTGAGCACTAACTTCCTGATTCCATGTGTGGAACTATATCTCTTTTGAAGGAATCAGTAACTAGAAAATCTAGGCCTTGTGAAAGAGCATATTTGACTTTATTTAAATAACTCTTTTAAGTTCCAATTTAACCAAGTCTCAGATGCCTGATGGCTCAAGGAAGAATACTTTATATAGGCATAATATTTTTTAAATCCTTACCTTCTGTCTTAGAATCACTGTATATTGGTTCCAAGTCAGAAGAGTAGTAAGGTTTAGGCTATGGGACTAAGTGACTTGCCCAGGATCACCCAGCTAGGAAGTATCTGTGGTCACATTTGAACCTACTACCTCCAGTCTCCAAGCCTGGTTCTCCATTCACTAAGCCACCTAGCTGCTCCGTAGGCATAATAGTTCTTAAACAATAGCCAAACATACACAGAGACTGAAAAACAATCATACTACTTATGCATGAAAATCCAAACCTCCTTTAAGTTTTAGAATTTTTCAAGGCACCTCTAAGGGTCTTGGAAAGTATGAATAACTCAGCTAAAAGAGCAGGTGCTTCCATAAGTGAAGGAGGAATCTTGGAGCTCACATGGAGCCTGTTTGTGCCTGTTCTTTTACTGTTAGTGCATGCATTTATGCTGCTATAGAAAAGGTCACAGGTTGAATACACAGTCCTTTTTCTTCAAAGTGCCACATAAGCAATTTTGTGTTTCACCTCAAACTCAGTCAAGGAAAGTGCTGGACTGCGAGATCTCTAAATAGAATCAGCTTACTCAGAAAGGTGAGAAAATAGAGACCATAAGACTTTAAAAGACTGCCTGTCCTCTGATAAAGCCATACCACTGCTGGGTTTGTACCCCAAAGAGATAGTAAGGAAAAAGACTTGTACAAAAATATTTATAGCCACTCTCTTTGTGGTGGAAAAAAAACTAGAAAATGAGGGGAAGTCCTCCGATTGGGGAATGTCTGAATAAATTGTGGTATCTGGTGGTGATGGAATACTATTGTGCTCAAAGGAATAACAAAGTGGAGGAATTCCATGGGGACTGGAGCAACCTCCAGGAAGTGATGCAGAGTGAGAGGAGCAGAACCAGGAGAACATTGTACACAGAGACTGATACACTGTGGCACAATTGAATGTAATGAACTTTTCTACTAGCAGCAATGCAATGATCCAGGACAATTCTGGGGGACTTTTGAGAAAGAACACTATCCACATCCAGAAAGAACTTTGGGAGCAGAAATGCAAAAGAAAAACATATGATTGATCACATGGTTCGATGGGAATATGACTGGGGATGTTGACTTTAAATGATCACTCTATTGCAAATGTTAATAATGTTGAAATAGGTTTTGAACAATGATACATATAAAACTCAGTGGAATTGCTTGTCAGCTCAGGGAGGTGGAGGGGCAGAGGGGAGAGGAAGAACATGAATCATTTAACCATGAAAAAATGTTCTAAATTAAATAAATATTTTTAAAAAGAAAAGAAAATAGGGACCTTGAAAAGTCAAATTAACACAAAACACTTTGCCCACAATATAGCCCTGTGCACTTATTCACACATACACTGAAACATAGAAATAAACCTTGAACGTGTTAGGAATATATGGATGCAGTGAGACAGAGGGGTCACTGTCCAGCTTATGCCACTACTTTTTAACAGGGCTGCCTAGCATATCAAAAACTACAACACATGGTCCTGGGACAGTTTCATGGATGAATTAGCTTAAAATCAAACAGTATCAGCAAAAATCCCTTAAACCTTGAGAATAAAGAGCTCTGGCCCCAATGCCAAAAGAAATCTTTGCCCTGGCTCAGTATTGCTACCTGATGTATACCCAGGAAAGATTTCTCTAAAGTTAGACTAATCCTTCTGGATGATGTCCAAAAACCAACCTCCTTACTGCCCCCAATAAACTCTCCCATCTGAGTCCCAGAATGCCAAGCAGGTAGCCACAGGCGTCGTTACTGGCAGGGAACACTAAAGTCTGCTCATGCTAGAGTAATAGACTATGATAACAAAGAAAAAATAACTAGGTAAACCTCTGAAAGAGCTCAATCATTGGTCACTTTCCCTCTATGTGTTTTTAGATCTTCATTATCTGAAACCATTGAGGGGCATATGAAAGAAGACTATGGTGAGTGGATGAAATAAATGTCCAAAATATCCAAAATTCCTGGACAAAAATTTAGACTTTTTAAGCACTACTACCTGTAAGTTAATCATTGGCTGGCTTAAAAAAATCCTTAAATGGTGCTCAAAATTCCATCCAGCATCTGTGAATAGCAGTGTGTAATCAGTTAGCTTCAGTTCCCTGCCTCAGAAAGCAAAACCTCCCAGGAACTCCTCAAGGACATTCTTTCTGGTAGATGTACATACCACATTGTTGAGTTCTACATGGCCCACTATCCGGGAAAACTCATCAAAATCTTCAGGAGACATAGGAAGAAGGTTTTCTGTGCTCTGAAGCCTGGAGGGATGACTAAAGCAGGGAAAAAATGAAAGAGAAAAATGTAACCACACATAAAATCAAAGAGAAGGATTACCAGTTCATCCCTTACCTCATTACTCTCAATAGGGATTCTTAACCTGGGGTCCATGAACATGTTTTTTGTAAAATATTTTGTCAACTATATCTTGGTATAACTGGTTTCCTTTGTAATCCTATGTATTTTATTTGTCGCGTTTAAAAACATTCTTCTGAGAAGGTATCCATAGGCTTCATCATACTGCCAAAAGGTCCACAACACCAAAAAAGTTAAGAATCCCTGCTCTACCAAATGGATTGTTTCTAGGAAATAAACAGACTGGTCAAATATTTTTGAAAAAGTCTACCATGTGGGAGTATTGGAAACCCACCCATTCCAGCCCTTCGAGAATGGATCAGCCCACCTGTCCCCCAATGCTTTTGTCCTTAGAAAGTCTAACTGTGTCCACATGCACTTACTTGTGTTGCCCTGGAAGTGCCATGCCTACCCAGAGGAGCACCATGTCTAGGGGTCTCCCTCATCCCACCAAGAGCTGCCTGGAGGGTTTTTTTTTTACATGGTGGCTAGATCCATTCATTCACCCCAAGACAAATGCAGGAGTGCAAAAAATTGACAATGACATTTCCAAATGTTTTGGATTTTTTTTTACTGTTTACAAATGAGACAAAGAATAAAAGCAAGAGAAAAAATGTGTTTTCGTTGCAACTTTGGCCTGCTCTGGATTGAAAAGAACTATTTTCCCACTCTGATAAATTTTTGCTTCTTTTATTTACACTTATTTCAAAACATCAGTATTTCTGGCACTTGGAAAGCTTTAACATAGCTTTGATGAAAAAACAGAACTGTTGGATTCACAGCACCAGTTAGGGTCTTCTCATGCCCATCTTATCCAAGCTACAGTTAGACAGTAAAGTAACAAATTACAAGTATCTCTGAGAACCACCCACCCTCCAGGAATGGGAATAGCTGGAGAATTCTAAAAAGGACACTCTTCTGCATTCACTTACACTTCAGATACAGAAATTAGTTCAGTCTTGATGTATCCCGTTCCTTTCGGGCCATCAACTTCCATTGGCTCTGGGGCTAGAAAGCAAACACACCGAATGCATGTCTGGTTAGCCAGTGTGTCTTTTACCCATAGGTTAAAAAGTCAAAGCTGTTTCCTTGATGATCAAAGAGATAAGAATCAATTACATGCCTCCCCCCACCAAAAGCAACTTAAATCACAAAGGGGATGCAGGATAAAGGGGAGACATAGAAGGTCTATGGGAGAGAAGGAGCATTCAGTTCTGCAATGGGGCTGATGCTGTGAAGAGATGAACTCTAGCAAGGAGTTAGAGGGTCCAAGAAAGGGAGATGACCTCTGCTTTGAGTTATTCCCATCACTTACAAGGAGACAGAGTAGAATTTCAAGATTCAAAAAGTGGGAAACTTCATTTTAAAACAATGTGCCTACTTTGAGATTTTGTCAAAGGAAAATTAATGATCCTATAAGCATGCTGCAGGACAAGACTTAACTGAAAATTCTAAGATGGCAAGCAGTGTGGTACACTGATTGGAGAGAACACTGGACTGATGGAGATCCAAGAGATTTGGGTTCTAGTCTTGACACTGCCACTAAGTAGCTGTGAAATCTTGACTGAATCATTGGGGCCTCCAGAGGAATTAATTCATTTTCATGCCTGTGTGAATTAATTCACATTTGTGAAATGGGAAGAGGAAGGGAAGGAGGTACTACAAAAACACTGTCAAAGTCAAATAGAAATGAGAGCCACTAAATCATACATAAGGATCCATGCCACCTACAAACTGACCTGGAAGATGGCATATTAGCATTATCTATGTTTAATTGTATTTTGATTTGTTTGGTTAAATATTCCTTAATTACATTTTAATCTGATTCAGTTGCAAAGTGTGGGCCAGCCATCTCTCCCCTACCACTTTCCTTTAGTTGACTCTCTAAGATTATAATTTGAAAAACTGTGGCAGAAAGTTTCCTCAATTGGAGTTTCCTAGGTCAGTGAAATTATAAGTCATGGCCCCCCAAATCTGCCACTCAGTAGTGTAACTGATCTTGTTTTTTCAGTGAATATGAAGAATTCCATTTCCTGCTTAAATCAGAGGGTTTGGTCTATTAGTAAGAAGCCAACATTGCTATCTTGTGTTCACTGATTGCTCTTAGTCATTAGACTCATCTCTAGAGTCGAGCTATGGAGTACCTGTAGGCAGCGAGGTGGCAGAGGGGATACTGAGCCTGTAGTCCTGAAACACCCACGTTCACATCTAGCCTTAGGCACGCACTAGCTCTGTGACCCTAAACAAGTTTCCTTGCCTCAACGTCCCTATCTGTGAATTGGAGATGACCTTTGTATTAGGTGGCTTCTTTACTGGGTGGTTTATGGTAATTGGAGGTGCTGGGCAAACACACTGAGTTGTTGTGAGGACTGAGTGAGATGATATTTGAAAGATGATATCTGTATTTGAATATTTGAAAGATATTTGAAAGATGATATCTGTAAACCTTAAAGTGCTTTATAAACACTAGTTGTTATTATTACAGATTTTAAAAGGCGAATGACTACCAATGGATGATGGTGACATTCCTCAAAGAAAGGAGAATCGTGCTCTTTCTCCTTATCTCCATCAGTTCAAATTTCAAACTGCAATGTGTTTTTATAACCTTTGGAAAATCCGCTCTATTCAATCAATCCACCAACCAAGCCTCCAATTTAAAAACTAGGAGCTCCAGATTAATGTCCTAATTGGAGACTTAGGTAGGAATTTCCAAGTTCATGAAAATGAAAATATGATTTTGGTTTTCAAAACTCTTGTCCCCTTTCTAGCTTTTCAACATTGCATTCTGTTTCTAAAATCAAAGCATTGCATGTATCTCTAGAGCATGTCCTTCATGAATTTTAACAGAGAGAAGAAGTTGCCAGTTGGAAGAGATTATATGTTGACTAACGGCTTTTTTTTCTCCCCTTACTGTCTTTCTTTTCTTGAGAAGCAAGACCAGTGAATGCCAAGCGTCTCAGGTCCCATTCAGGTTGGCTTACCTGGCCTCTGAGGCCCCTTTTAAATCTCTCCATGCCCCATCATCAGGGGCCAGTCGGACATTTTATTCCCGAGGAGCCCTGGACCTCAGCTAGCATGGAAACTAAACCTCACCTGAACTATCTGCATTTCAATAGGTACTTGTGTGGAAAGGAAAAACCTTTGTTAGGGTTTCACTCTAGTAAATCTAGCAGGTTTAGGAAAAGTACAGCAAAAGAAAGTTATTGTTCCATACAAGGCACATGCTTTGTATGGACGTGGCCTGGGCTCATATCATGCTTAACTGTTTCAGAAAAACATTCCTAACCAGGGACATTAATTCTGAGAAGTTAAAAGCAAAGGGGCTAGGCCAGTGTGGTATGGAGGACGAGTTCACAATCCAAGCTGGAAACCGATTTCTAAAGGGCATCCAAGCCCATGTGGCTGCCAGGGGAGGGTAGGTGGGCTTCCCTACCTGAGCTCAGGACTGTCTCATTTACAGCTCCCTGTCACATGCCAATCTGTGGCGCCTGTCATGTATCTCTCTAAGGAAGCGAAAACCATGGGAACACTCACAGTAGTAGTGGACCCATTCTCCAGTACATGGAGGTTCAGTAATGATCCTCCCCACTCACCTTCCTTTGGCCTAGAGTAGTATTTCCCAAAAGCATGGTCTTTATCAATATTCGGATATAGAAACTTCAGAGGATTTTCAGGGATATTCTCTGCAGCCATGACTTTGTAATTCCGAATGATATCAGGAAAAGTAACAGCAGAGAGTTCTTTTTTGGTGTACGGTTCAACTGCATGAAACACAGGATCTTAAAAAAAAAAGAAGAAACAAATATGAATCACAAGATCTCAAAAGCCATTTAATCCAACATACAGGAACAAGAATTCCCCTAAACAGTGACGTTAACTCAAATAGATGCCCAAGGACTTAGGAAACTGCAAATCAACATTATTGATGTTCTGTTTTTATTTGTTTTGCTAAACATTTCCCAACTATATTTTAATCTGGCTCAGCCTAGGAAAGTTCCCAGGACCCTGAGCAGTGCAGCCAGGGTATCACTGCTCTGAAACCCACCCAGCAAGGAAGGGATCATAGTGCAAGAGAAGCCGCTACTTCTGAGGCAGCCCAAGCCACTTTGGGATAGCTCTAATTAACAGGAGATTTGTCCTTAAATAGACCCTAAATTCACTTTTTCATATCTTAATCCCACTTCAACATGGATCACAGCTCTTCGGATAATACTGCTCTCACCTCTCTCCTTTTCTCCCCAAAGTCTTCTCAGCTAACCATCTCCAGTTCCTTCAACTGATCCCCAGGTGGCCCTTTAACATCCAGGTCATCTAAGGCCAAGATCACATGACCTTTTTCCATCGCCATATCACCCTGTCAACTCACATTAGACGAATCTCTTATTAATTGCAGCCATCCCAAAGTGGCTTGGGCTGCCTCAGAAGGTAGCAGCTTCTCTTGCACTATGACCCCTTCCTCCCTGGGTAGGTTTTAGAGCAGGGATAGCAAACTATCTGGCCAAACTGCCTGCAGCCCAGTGTGGTTGGAACTTTCCCAGGCTGAGCCAGATTAAAATGCAGTTGAGAAATGTTTAACAAAATAAAATAAAATAAAATAAAACATAACATAACACAATATATGGCATGATATAACAGAATATGATACATATATAATAGAAATATAGAATATAAATAATGTATAGAATATAATATTATATATAATATATAATATAATTATTATAATTATAAATTATAGGCTTTATATTATTATATAATTTAATATGTAGAAAATATTAAATCATATAAATTATAATTATAAATATATGATAATATATACATATAATTGTGTAATATATAACAGAATATAAATAAATATAGAATAGAAATAAATATATATTATATAGATTATTAGAACTACAATAAATATATTTGTTATAAATATAATAAAATATGTTATATGTGTTATGATAATATAATAATACAACTATCTCTCTCTGAGACATCAATTGTGATGGTATTTAGGATTAAATACTATGGTCTACATTCAAGATCTTTATTCAAATGAAATAAATGAAAAAAGTATTAAGTGCTTACTAAGGGACAAGCATTCTGCTAAGTGCTAGGGTCCAATACAAAAAAGATGGCTCCTTCCTTGGAGAAGCTTACATTCTTTTTTTTTTTAATTTTAAACATTATTTTATTTGGTCACTTCCAAACATTATTCACTGGAAACAAAGATCATTTTCTTTTCCTCCCCACCCCCCCCTCCCACCACCTTTCCCTCTTCCATAGCCGACACACGATTCCACTGGTTATCACATGTGTTCTTGACTCGAACCCATTTCCCTATTGTTGGTATTTGCATTAGAGTGTTCATTTAGAGTCTCTCCTCAGTCTTATCCCCTCAACCCCTGTAGTCAAGCAGTTGCTTTTCATCGGTGTTTTTACTCCCACAGTTTATCCTCTGCTTGTGGATAGTGTTTTTTAGATCCCTGCAGATTGTTCAGGGACATTGCACTGACACTAATGGAGAAGTCCATCACCTTCAATTGTACCACAGTGTATCAGTCTCGAGAAGCTTACATTCTAATGGAGGAAACCTCACAGTGTGGCCAGGGAGAAGCACTTATGGAAAGTTTTTGTTAGGTTGAACAGGTTCAAAAGGGAGAAGATTATCATAACCCTTTAAAAAAATCTTGAGTTGATCTGATCAAAGTTCCAGACCTGGAGAGGGGCTATTTGAGGAAGGGGGGAATTAGAGGGATGAGACAAAGGTAGTCAGTATATGCCACAGCAAAGTGGCCTTGATCTTATTTTTCTAGTCTGAATTACCAAGCTTCAAGCAACCCCCCCCCACTCAAAACAGGGTCATTAATAGTCAGATAAGACTAAACAACCATCACCTACATACAATCTAGTGTCTTTCTCACTAACACTTGTTTAAAAAACTTGACCTTTTTGATTGTGCATCTTGTAAAAAAGAAATATAGTGTTCAGACTGCTTGTTCAGACTGTTTCTTAAAATCCAATCCCAAATCATTATTTCGGAATAATGCCTTTCTGGGGCCAGAAAATTACTTTAGAAATTTATTTCTAGATTTCATAATTTTAAAAAATCCATTACAGAAGTTAGATATTCACTCTTCAGAGAAATCAAGTTATTGGATATAGGTGCCCAAAAGAAGAGCCCTTGTCACTAAACTTTTCAGTCTTAAAAGGTTTCTCTGTCACTTTTTTCCTCTTCTCTACCTCTACACTCCTTGAGAAGAAAGGACCAACCCCCAACTAGATTGTAAAGTAGTCTGTCTTTGCTTTCCGCCTTTTTTGTCTCATTCTGTGTCCTATTTCTACAGGTCTCCTGAAACCTGTTAAAGTAATCCTTATTCACAGGAGTATTAACATCTTAACAAGAAACTCCTAAACCCCTTTTTTTTAAGACCAAAAGGAATGAATCTTTAATGATAAAATTTGAGAGCGTGGTATAGTAAATTTTTGTGGGATTGAAAGGGGAAGTTTTTTCATAACCTTTAAATTTTATCCTATGGCTAATTATTCTGGTTATTTACAAAACTGCTTGCTTCTAGGATTCCCCTCATTGAATGAATACTTCATTAGCAAATAATGTTCCAGTCCTTGGTAACTTACAAACTTTCCATTTACAAAACTAAGCTTATATGTGATTATGTTTAAACATTTTAAACCTCAAAACTTAATAAGGTTTTAGGTAGTTTCATCACATCCCAGTGTTTATTCATTATAGTCTACTGAACATTACCTTAAGGAAATCTGGAATTTTATCTTTTTTACCCACAGAAAAATTTCTCCTTCCATCAATCAGTTGCACATAATAAATGTAACTAAAAATTGATGTTCACTCTGTTAGGTTATTGCAAAACCAGGAAATAAACATTGCAGTCTTTTAGTAATCCTTGTGTCCACCAATTTCTGTAAATTCATAATATCATTTTGAAGAGAAACAGGCATAATCATTTAAATGATTTATTTGTTTTTTAAACCCTTTCCTCCTGTCTTAGAGTCAATACTAAATATCAGTTTCAAGGCAGAAGAGCAGTAAGGGGTAGGCAACTGGCATTAAGTGACTGGCCCAAGGCAACATAGCTAGGAAGTGTCTGAGGTTAAATTTGAACTTAGATCCTGATGCCAGGCCTGGCTTTCTATCCACTAAGCCACCTAGCTGTCCCTTAAATGGTTTATTTAAACCCATCAGAAAGACAGATTTAGGTAGGTAGGAATTACTTAATTAAAAATCATATTTAAAATATTAAATAATATTAAACAATAAATATTATTTTAAAATTAAAGATTCATAATATCTTTACTAAAATGAAATAATTTAAACAGCTACTGGCAAGAAAATTTTCTTAATGACAATTTCCATTATGTATAAACTAAGTGTCCTAAGATATGTGAAAGCACTTTGTCTCCAAGACTGAACACCTACCATTTTGGGTTCCCTCTACCCAAGTGAAAGTGATGGCTCCATCCCGACTGCTTTCACTGAACCTCAGCAGAAATGTCCCTGGCAGCTGATCTTTTAGCAGTGCCCGTTCCTGCTCCTTACTTATAAAGCCCATAATACAGCTGTGTGTGGAAAGAGAATTTATAATAGGTTATCTTTTGGTTCAAAAATTCCTTGTACTTTAATGTGCTAATATTCAAAGAAGGAAAAATGGCCATATAAAAGGACTAATGCAAACACGGAAATTAATGGCACTATACAGACTACCATGCTATTAAGGATAATATAGACACTCCAGAAAGAAGCAGCATGGGGCAGTGAAAAGAATTGAGCTTGAGGTGGGAATTTGGGGGATGGGATTTGAATTCTTCTGCCTCTGGTAGGTGATTCTAGTAAGACAGTCAATCTCTCAGGACAGTGGTGACAAAATGGAACCCAGACGTGTTCAAATGGAAATGGGGACCACTAATCCATACACAAGGGCAGCTAGGTGGTGCAGTGGATAAAGTGAGTTCAAATCTGGCCTCAGACACTTACACGCTGTGGGACCCTATGCAGGTCACTTCACCCTGTTTGCCTCTGTTTCCTCATCTGTAAAATGAGCTGGAAAGAAAATGGCAAACCTTTCTAGTGTCTTTGCCAAGAAAACTCCAAGAGGAGTCACAAAGGATTGGACAGGACTGAAATGAATAAACAACCACAAAATCCATACACAAGGATTGCTAGGGGCTATATATTGGCATTAAAAAGGTAATGTTATCTATGTTTACTTGTATTTTTATTTATTTTGTTCAATATCTCCTAACTGCATTTTAATCTAGTTAGGGCATCACTGGGGAGTGTTGTGTTCTTCAGGGATATAACAGCTAAGGTAGCCCTGACTATGCTATTTCATCTGATCCTCTTAACAGCTCTAGAAAGGGAGATGCTATTATTATCTCCACTTCCCAGATAAAGAAGCTGAGGCTGAAAGAAATTAAAAGTAAGTCACACAGTTAGTAAATATCTGACTCAGGATTTAAACTCAGGTCTTCCTTTCTCTATCCAGTGCACCACATTGCTGCCTAGCTCTAAGCAGTAGGGAAGGCGATACTCTGCCTTCATGGAGAGAGTTCTTCACCTAGAACGTCTGGCACCAAGGAAATCTTAGGTCTGGTCAAATAAGCAAATATGTAAAAACTAAAACATTAAAAATTATATTGGCATAATGCACACAGGTACATTATAGGTCTCATACATACTCATGTAGGAAGTAAGGAAAGAATAAATTCAGGATTATTGTTTTTGATACCCTGCTACATACATAGTTGGGACTTGACCAATACTTACTGAATTAATAACAATAAGATTACAATAGTGAGCACTTACAGAAAACTAAGTTTTGTGAAGTACTTTGCAAATATTATCTCATTTGACCCTCACAATAACCCAGGGAGAAAGGTGCTATTATTGCCCCCACTTTATAGAAGAGAAGACTGAGGTAGACAAAGATTAAGTGATCACATAGCTATGAAATCTAATGGCATATTTGAACTAGAGCCTTCTTAGTTTCTGATCCAGTGCTAAATCCACTGAACCAACTATCTGCCTTCCCCTACCTAATAAATTAATTTTCTGTTACATTTTTTATTATTACATGATCAACTTTTAATGTATCAGATTGTCTGGATTTTATTTGTAGTAGTTATTCGGTCATGTTCACCTCTTTGTGAGTCCAATTGGAGTTTTCTTGGTGATGATATTGACATGCAGGAAGAACATTAGGAGAGAAAAATATTAAACTAAGACCAGTTAAGTCAAAAGCATTTATTAAGTCCTTTTGATGTGTGGGAGCTGTACTAACTACTGGAGATAATCATACAAGCAAAAAGAGAGTCCCTACCCTCAGGGAGCTTATACTCTAATGGGGGATGCTTAATCCAGACCCTTCCTCATAATGAAGGAGCCAGAAGAGACTCACAAATAGGAGAGGAAGTCTAAGGGAATTGAAAAAAAGGGTAGGTGAGGAATAGTGGTCAGATCTGGAGAGTAAAGCATGACTGGGTTTCATGAACCAGAGTTCATGCCGTCATACTGGACTAAGCACCTGGTGGGTTCCATTTTCTGTCTCAGAGTGTTTGCACAGGTCACATTCCCTGTACCTTGAATGTGCCCACTCCTGAGCTCTCTGATGCTTCTTTGCATCCTCATTTTCCTCTGGAGCTCAGCTAAAATGTGCCCACTGAAAGGAAGCCTTTCTTGGACCCTGCTAAGCATCAGTGTTCTCTCTCGTGTCCATTTTATTTGCATTATGCTTAGTTGTATATTATTCTCATTTATAAAGTTCCACCAAGAGAATGTAAGCTCCTCCAGGGTAGGTACTATTTCATTTTTGTTGTATCCCCAAGACCTAAAACAGTGCTTTGCACAGAGTAGGTGCTTGTTAAATGGTTGTTGATCTGAATTTGTTAAATAGAATCTAATATGATGGAATCCTCAAGGAAAAGGCAATAGGTATGTTACCCAAGCAGAGAATTTAGTGACAAGGCAAAGCTGACAGTAGTCTAGTAAAACAATTAAACACAGCACCTATGACTTGGTTATGTCCTACATATGCAGCAGAAGGTCATACGTCTAAAATATGTTCATAGAAAACAATTCTCTGTTAACCTTACCCATCATTCCAGAGAGAAATTAGATGCTTTTTAATGAGTTCAAGGACTCCTTCAATCCAAAGCCAGAAAGAAAAATTTTTGTCATTTATATTTTCCTGAAATAACAAATACATACATTAGAAAAATCCAAAACAGTTATTATGACAACACAGAATTGCATGAACATTTAAATATTCCTCATGGCCACCATAAGAGGCAAAGAAATCAACTATTCTTATAGATGATTCATTTTGTGACTTGGAAAAGTTAATTGACTTGTCCAGGACTACAAAGTTGGTAAGTTATCAGAATCAGGATTGAAGCCCAGGCCTCTTGATGATGTATCTTCCTGTCAATATGCCGCCTCTCACAGTGGCTTCTTGAATTGAAATTGGAATCTAATTTGCCCTGCACTGCTGACCAAGCTAGAGGATCTTGGATGTAAAAGCAAATATCTCTCAGAGATAGATTTTGCCCATCTTGATCTGAAGACCAAATTGATAGAAATTATACATCTTCCATTCTTCACCCTTATTCAGACTTTCTTATTCCTTTTCTACTGGTATTGCCTCCTCACCAAACAGGACAAAGACAATCCAAGTAGCAACTGCCCTCATACTATTTAACTACTTCTTTCTCTTTGGGGAAAAGAAAAGGAGGGTTAAAAGTGATTTTTTGAGAAATAAAATAAGCCACTGTTCTCTACAAAATCATTTTAGCCATAACCGCCTGGTTTTTCCAACCACTGGACTCAGGAGCCATTACCCAGTGGTAGCACACATTTGACCAGAGAACAGAATAGGTCTCTTCAAAAAAGAACTGGATTAAATATTCTCAGGAGTGAATTCCAAGGGGAGTGAAGAGATTTTAAGGAAGTAACAGGATATTATCACTCAGCTGGAAGCTTCCTTTCAGGATTCACATTAGAATACCAAATTCCAAAAAAAACACCAAATTAGAATACCAAATTTCTGTCACAATTTCTCCCACCTGGGGATTTCTTGGGTGAAAAAATTGTCCCAAAAGGGTTACTGTGACAGGAAATGAATGACTAACACAAATAATGAGAACAGAAGCTCAATTAGCAGGACCTTGAGTTTTCTAACCAACTTGAACATAAGAAAAACTCACCTTACAGAATCTGGTCCAAGGAATAAGACCATCAGTGGTAGAGGAATTAGGGCCTAAACAAACAAACAAAATCAGTGTTCTCAGATGGATATAAATAAGATCACAAAGTTTTAGTTAGATTAAAATCTTTTGTACATAAGAGAGAGAGAGAAAAGGAAAGAAAGAAAGAAAGAAAGAAAGAAAGAAAGAAAGAAAGAAAGAAAGAAAGAAAGAAAGAAAGAAAGAAAGAAAGAAAGAAAGAAAGAAAGAAAGAAAGAAAGAAAGAAAGAAAGAAAGAAAGAAAGAGAAAGAAAGAAAGAAAGAAAGAAAGAAAGAAAGAAAGAAAGAAAGAAAGAAAGAAAGAAAGAAAGAGCCAGGGAGGAAGGAACGAAAGAAAGAAGGAAGGAAGAAAAGAAAAGAAAATATAACCTAGTAAAGTTTTTCTTTGAAGAATCTACAAATTTGATAACAGCCAAATGACAAATAGAATAAAATTAACCAGGTCATTATATTTTCCTCTAACCAAACCCCCAATAGTAACATGGCTATAATATTTGTGAATTATATACAATGTGGCTTCTTTTAATAAGAAAAATGGATGGGCAATGCACAATGAAGAAAATGGTTTTTTAAAGAATTCAATTATTGTTGAGTCATTTCGGTTGTGTCCAGGTCTGTGACCCATTTTGAGGTTTTCTTGGCAAAAAATACTTGAGTGGTTTGCCATTTCTTTCTCCAGCTTATTTTACATATGAGGAAACTGAGGCAAATAGGACTAAGTGACTCATGCAGGGTCATATACCTAGTAAGTGACTGACTGAGACTTGATTTTAGGAAGACTCCAGGCACAGTATTCTATATACACTATGCCACCTAGCTGCCATAAGGAAGTTACTGTCACTGGGGTATGGATGGGGTTTATATATTTTGTTTACATATCTGAGGGGTTTGTTTATAAATTTTAGGGATTCAGCTCTAAATAAACAGAGGGAAATGGAAGAGGGAGGAGGATATGGGTCATATACCATTTATACTGTCAGAATGCAGTTGCTATGTTGCTTTTTTTTATTACAAGGGCACACTGTACATACTCTATAAGCAATTCTATAAAAAATATGAAATTATTTGCATAAAGACCCACATTTCCATCACTACTCTAGGCTTCTTGGCAACTTTCTGGGAAAACTCTAACCTATAGAGTGAGAAATATTGGATTTTCTTCTCTTCTCAAAAGAGGTTTCACAATCACCTTCCCTGGGGATTTTTTTAATTAAAAGTTGCTTTTTTCCCCCCAAATTGCTAAGATGTAACATTTGGATTTGTGTGGCATCTCAATGTCCCTTGTAATCCTAGAACTTTATGAATCTTTTGCTTTTCCCAAGTTTCATTTCTATCATTTAGTTAGTCACCAAAATTTTTTCCTTCTTCCCCATTATTATTTTTCTACTTTCTCTGAATAATTTTATTTTAATCTTCTAAGTCCCTTAACAAAACTGAGAGTATGGCTATTCCCATGGTAAAAACATTTAATATCTCATATGATACTGAGCCTCCTACTCTCTCCTCCTATCTAATGCCCCCCCAAAGTTTCCAAAGGCATTACATTGTAGGGAACACCTATCCTTGTGTAAAAGACCTGGGGGTGAAAGAACAATACTCAGGAGCTATAGAAATCAAAGAAGAACAGACTTCCTGAGATTATGAAAGCCATTCTTTTTCCTTCAAACCACTAATTCCATAACAACATATGAAATCATAAATCTTCCCCAAAAAAGAAAAAAGGAAAAGGAACATTACTTGACCATTAGCAAAATAACTCCAAAGAAATGTATGAAATTAATATAAAAGATCTTGGAAGAATGGTTTATCTTTACATAATGCCATTTATAAATGAGATTCACTTGGCATACACAATTTTACACAAAATAAATGCCATTCATTTTTTCCCATGACTATAAAAGGCTGGTACAGATAACTTCAGTTTCCTCATCTGTAAAATGAAGGGATGAGACAAAATGACTTCTGAGGTTCCTTCAGGCTCTAGATATGTGATCCCATGTACGTAACTGAGAACCATTCTATGCTATAGCTTTAGGCTTAGGACGTGTCTAGAATGGAGCTGACATGCTCAGTGTCAGTGGATTAACAAACCCTTAAAAGGGTTTGCCAACCAAATATTCCCCATGTATTACCGGATGTTTGATGAGCTTTGGATGTGGGAACCATCTCGTTCCATGGAGTGCCAAGGTCCATACCATGAGGAAGCCTCATCCTAGGACCTTCCATGATGGTCAGCCAGACGTGCCCATCAAAACAGCGGGGGACATGCATCTACTTCATATAAAGGGCTAGGGTTAAGGGGTCTGGTTCCCATGCTGGGTGTCTTCCTATAAAATATCTTTGGAATAATGTCATGGGGTAGAGAATCTAAACCTCTGTGCTTTCATGAACAATGGATTTTTCTGTAGTGTGTGACAAACTGCAAGATTTTTGCCATGCTTGTTATTATTGTTAATCAGTCATTTTCAGGTGCGCTGTGTCTTACTCTTCATGACCTCATTTGGAGTCTTCTTGGCAAAGATATTAGAGTGGTTTGCCATTTTCTTCTCCAGAATGTCTGCATTTTACAGATGAGGAGGAACTGAGGCAAGTAGGGATTAAGTAACTTGGCCAGGGTCACACAGCTAGTATGTGTCTGAGGCTAGATCAGAACTCATATTTTCTTGACTCCTGTCTTCCTTCTCTTTTCATTGCATCACCTAGCTGCCCCTGGGGAAGGTGGCATAATTATAGTATATAAATATAATTATCTCCATTTTACAAATGAACAAACTGAGGCCCAGAGGGGTGGCCTGACTTGTCTATGGTCACATAGCTGGTAAATGTCAGGGCCAGGATTCAAAGATATCTTCTGATTGGAAATCACTTTCTTCTGGGACACACTGCCTCTTCATCTATTACAATTTAAATATTGAATGGAATATTAACTTCTCAGGAAGAAAAAGAAGAAACACAATTTTTAAGCACCAAGAAACTTTTATAGATTAAAAAAATAGTCCATATGTTCATACCTAGGAGCTTCTCGCCTAACATGTTCAGCTGTTCTAAATTAAGTCCTCTTTTTGTGACAGAGGAAAACTGCCAGCTCAACACCTCTGAAAGTTGAGACCATTTTGCACATGGTGGGTTCAGAAAGAAGGACAAATTCTAGAGAGAAAACACAATACAAAAATCTTTAAGAACAATTGCAAAGGCATTAAAAAAGGACTGGGTTCTGAAATCCCTTCCCACTCAAGGGCCTACATTTTCAGATCCCTTTGTTCAATGTCATACACAGATCCAGAATAAAAGAACAGATCTAATGAACCAACAGGAGGAAAAAAATGAAACTAGGGGAGGAATCTTTAGATCCAATGTAAAGAAAAATGAAATAATGAGCAGTTCAATACTTAACTTCAGTCAAACTTTCTAAAAAATCAAAGTTTGTTTGGTTGATCCATATTTTGTAAGCAAAAATAAAGGCAAATTACAATCTGTTTCCATTTGCCTGTATATCCTCCATGCCTAGGATGGCACATAGTAGGCTTTTAATATAAGCTCAATTGAATTGTATGGAATTTAATCTGAGTTTATAATCAAATAATTTTATAGATCTCTTTTCTTATATTTGTTTCAGTCTTTCAAAGTTCCTCATAATCTTTACATATTTGTCCACAGGGGTTTCATGTTTTTCACTGAAGTTTTATTTGGTCAATTAACATTATTTGAAGATTCCTAAGCTAGAGAAATAGGGCCCTTTGGTTAACTTTTTATTTTATTAGCTAAATGTAGTCAATACCTTGGGTTCTGTTGTTAGCATGTTGTACCATAGAATGGATGCCCATCCACTGGGAAGCTGGCTAACGTTGGAAATAACAACAACAGGCAGAGAGGTTGTCTAAAAGAAGAAAAAATCTTTGAAGCAATCTAAATTAGAAACATTTCACTCTCATTTTTTTGTTACAAAATACCACCTTATCCAACCACAAAATTTTTAGTTATCCAATGCCTTCGGAAAATACACATTTACACACAAATACATACACACACATAAAATAAACCAGTTCTTAACCAAACTATGTGTGTGTGTATGTGGATTTATACTTCTGTACTTTGCCCCCTAGTCTGATCAAGAAATTTTTTTTTTTGTTCATGAACAAGAGGAAAAACAGGCAATGGACATACAAGCAAGTCTTACAATCATTTTCTATAACCAACTGGATGTTGGCTGTCCAATGTATACTCATGCAACTGGGTTGAGAAGACAAATCCTAAATAAAAGGTGGTGCCCAAATGGAAAGATGAATGGAGGTCGGGTGCAAACAGTACAATGCTGGAGGAGGAAGGTACAAAGTTGGGAAACAGGCAAGGTAAGGTTGGTGGCACCCAGTAAGACATTTGTAGCTCAAATATTTTGACGGAAAGAATGGCAAGTTTTGCAGATGCTTTCCATTGTCCTGCCAAGGGATAGCACTCTGTCCCATGGGAATACATTACTCTAGATTTGCTTTGGGTAAGCAAACCTAATTTATTCATAGACTTTTACAATGACATTGAGCTTTCTAGAAGCACAACAGAAAAAAGCCAGGACTTCGATGTTCCTTCATATACTTGGAAAACAACTATCCTGTTCATTCCTACATGGCTTCTTCCCCAGGCTAACGGTGTCCATGGTTTATTTTATATTGTTAAAAATGAGAGTATTTTAAGATGGTCACTTGAGTTTGTTGTTTAACTGAGCACTGCAGATTTTTTTTTATTTAAAGAAGAATCTTCAATAAATGTCAGAACACAACATAAGAAATTCAAGATATTGGGGAAATGTAGCTTCATTAGTTCAAAGGCAAATTTAACTCCTAGATACCTGAAAAGCTGGATTTGTGAGTAAAATTCATGGCAAAACAACCACAACCCCAAAACAAGCAAATATCTTAGTGATGTATGGTAGCTAGGAGAGTCCTTGAAGAAAAACTTGAAGATAAAAATACACAGGGTGTGGTGGTAAAAAAAACCCCAAAACAATAAGGCTGACAATTACTTCTACTTCTGGCAAGTAATTGTCAGTCTTTCTGCAGAGGCTGCATGTGCTGGGAGAGGCCCCTCCACAAATGGGTGAGAGTAGATGGCCACTGGTGTCACTTCCAACTCTCAAGTTCTGTGATTCTATGGAATCTAAGTCTTACCTCTAGATCAATTACCAAGCCAGGTTGGCACAACTGAGTCTCAAAGCTAAGGGAGTGAAGCTCTTCAGTAACAATGAGAGGACCCTAAAAAAAATGCAAAAGAGTTACTTAAAAGTCTCAAAGGAAATAATTCACACACTCTACTTCTGCAAGTCAAACTAGCATTTTAAAAGGTGGAACTGAGGCTTAAGCATAACTAGCTTCAACAGAGGAAAAAATCCCATGAAAAATAACTTCATCCCAAATTTTTTAGTCAAGCATGAAAGGTTAGATATTTCTTAATAATATCTCCTAGGCATACTCATTTAAATGGATTTTTTTTAATGATGAAAAGATGACTATAACAGTGTAATAGAGTGGAATGGACTATGACTCTGGAGTCAGAATGTCTGGGTTCAAATACTATGCCAGATGATTACTGTTTGAGAAAGTCATTTAACCCACCTAGGCCCTTCATCTATAAAGTTAGAGGACTGAATCACTAAGGAAATTTCCAGAACTCTAAATTTGAGCTTATGAAATTATTGAAAATATTACAAAGGCCATTATTTTTTCAAGCAAAGGATGGATCATATGGCTACCAAGGGCCCCCTCCAATTTTGAGATATTGTGAAAGGATGCCACCACGTGACAAGAAGAAAAACCCAAGTGTTATGGTTTATAGAGGGAAGAAAGATATAGGGGGAGAGGAACAGGGGCTAATAACCAGGGCATATGGTGCACTGAGTTTATTTCCAAAGAGCTTAAGTCTCTATCTTTGTCAGCAGGGGAACATGGACTATCATAAACCCTTTGACCACCCTTGAGTGCCAATGTCTTTAGCTGTGCCCTATAAGGTCAGTAGGCAGATAATTTGAGAAGCAACACTCTAAGACTTCAAAAGGGCAACCAATATGTTTTGATAAAGGGTACTTCCTCACTGAGAACTCCTTACAGGAATAAAATCACAAGTCTGGGACTCCTAATTCCTGGCTCACTTCCAAAAACCCCCAAAACTTTTAATAACCAACCGTGTTTCATTTCCCAAATGGAATGAAGTATTTACTAGAAAGCTCAAAGTGCTTCCAAATTTTGAATCTATGTAGCGATTTGTAGTTTATAAAACATTTTTACATCCATTATCTCATTACTTTTACAACCCCACCCCACCCCTTGAAGTAGCTAGAACAATTGTTATTTCATTATTCCTATTTTATAAATGAGGAAAGTAAGAGTAGGAGAAAGACCAAGGCCACAGAGCTACTGAACATCTATGCCAAGACTAGATCTCAGGGCACTGGAATCCTAGATCAGTGCTCTTTCCAACATTATCACCTCATCTTCAGGATCTATGGAAAATTGAAGTGACAGTTGTCTTCCTACATATAGCCAGAGGGTGAATCAGAAAGTAGGGTTCTAGGAGGGTCTGTTTTCTGTCCTCATGAAGGATGCTATATTACAAAACTAATGCCTTCCCTTCCAAACTACTTTATTTGTGGTAGTATTTATTCTCCATGTGTCCATTTGCTTATTTTCTTCTCCATTAGAATATATGTTCTTTCCAAGTAGGGACTGTTTCATTCACTGTATTCATGTCCCCTTAGACTAGGCACAATGCCCAATAAATATAAAGGTAGAACTTAATAAATGTTTATCGATCAATTGATTGTACTTTCTTGATGGTAGGAGAATTGACTTTTGTTTTTACTGATTGCATATACATGAATCTTTGTGTTTCGTTTCAGTTTGCATAATAACACATCTTTTATTTCCTTAATCCTTACAAATTCCTGAGAAAAAGGCTGATAGCAGGGTGAAGTAGAAAGAACATTGGCTCAGAGAACCTAGGTTCAATTCTCAGCTCTGATTCTTGCAAGTCCTGTGATTCTGGATAAGTCACTCCAACTCACTAAACCTTAATTTCCTCATATATAAAATGGAGGTAACACTCCTTCCACAAATGATCTCACAGGGCTGTGGAGAAAAGCACTTTGTAACAGTAATGTTTTATATAAACTGAACTATTATTATTGTCCCCAGTTTACAAATGGAAAAACTGAGGGAACGGGAGAAGACCCCATGTTCCTTATAAGATCATAGTAGTTGAATTCACAGTCCTTTGTTCTTAGACTCAGTGACACCCTCATAATTATTTCCAAAAATAGAGACCATTCAAATCTACTATCTCTTAAGCTATTAAAGCCCAAATCACACTGTGTTACTTCACTGGATAGATGATTCTATTAAGGTAGATACTATCTCCAGCATCATGAACTCTGCCTTCTCACTGGTGCAACTCTTGTCCAGGTCTTCCCAGAAACTGTCCACATACAATATCTCCAATGGACTAGATGCTTTTCTGCATCATTTACTCTCACTACACAATAGGACCAACTGCCTTTAAGATGATATTCCTATAAAATATCTTCTCTACTGCTTCATTCCTGGAAATATCTTAAAGTCAATACGGGCTCACTTTTCAACTTTCTGTTGCCCTCTGGGTTACCCATAACTTGATATTTTGGGGGGTAGCATACTCATATAACATAGGTGGAAGAATAATGATGCTAAAAAGAAAGATTTTTGAGTCAGAAAGCAGCTTAGGAGAACAGAGAAGACTGTGGAATTCTTCCCCCTTCCAGCCCTCTCATTCTTCTATTCAACTTTTAAATTAGCTCACTGCCCATCTATAAGGACTGTCAAAGATATAATTACCAACAGGTAAAGTCAAACATAGCCTAGACAATAGTCATTCTTCAACCATTTATCTTTTCCTAAGTAGATTATCAGGAGTTTCGGGGGGTGGAGGAGGCTTTATAACTTGGTATTATGTCACCTAGAAGATGCCCTCATTAATAGGGAATCCTGTTTCCATTTTGACTTTAAGAGCAGCTTCTAAGACAAGGCCAATGCCACTGTTAAGGAAATGTCTCTGTTTGTGAGTCACTTTATGAGATTGCCTGAGTAGGACTGAACAGAAATAAATCTGTGGTTGCCTCCATTAAGGAATCTTGAATAATCTTAATACAGTCACGAAAGACTGTTGAATGAATGTCTTCAAGGCAGTGCTCTGCTCTATTGTCTAAAGCTTTTTTTGGCCAACAAACAATGCCTCATCAGGGTCCTGCATTTTCTGAACCTAACTGTAATCATGTTACTGGATGGAGTGAAAATTCTCAAAGCCAATCTCTTCCTGTCTCTTTTTTTCATCTTCAAGACTTTGTAAGCAAGTATGTCATTGTCATAAAGATTTTGTAGAGATAAGAGTAAGGATGTTGGTTATCAGTCAACAATGTTGATCGAATTCCTGCGCTGTGTCAGATCAGTGGATTGGATGCTGGATAGACAAATACAAGGAACGAAACAATTCTTCCTTGTAGGAGTTTACATTACAATTAGAAAATAACACGGCCACATGTGAGTGTGTGTATACCCAAACACACACACACGTGTGTATAATGTGTTCATGTAATCTATGTTTATGGCCTCTATAACAAGATCTTGTCTTGTTATATCTCCATATCACATGACATATGTGTGTATGTTGCTATTCAGTCATTCAGTCATGTGTGACTCTTCATGACCTCATGGACCACAGCTCTCCATGGGATTTTCTAGGCAAGGATACTAGAGTGGCTTGCCATTTCTTTCTCCAGTGGATTCTTCTGGGGCATATACCAATATAGATATATCTCACAAATTAATAGTTTGATAGTTAGAGAACAAACAGCCCTGGGAGAATCAGAAAAGGCTTCATGTAGGAGGTGGTACGTTTTTTTTATCTTGAAGGAAGAGAGGGATTATATGTGGTCAAGGTGATAAGGGAGTATATTCCAAGCTTGGGGAAAAACCACTATAAAGGCATGGAGACAGGAGGTGAAGTGATGTGCAGAAGGAACAGAAAGAAGGCTAGCTTACCTAGATAGAGATCATGGGTTGGGGTACTGTACATTGGTGCCTTGAACAGTGAAGCTGGAGAGATCAGTGGCTCTAGGTTTGGAAGAGTTTCAAAGGCTAAACACAGTTTAGATAATTTATCCTGGAAGTAACAGGGATCCCATGTAATATGGTCAGTTCTGTGCTTAAGGAAAATCATTTTGGAAGCAATGTGAAGGGTGGATTAGAATGCAAAGAGGAAAGGAGACCAATTAGGAGGCTGTTGAAATAATCTAGCAGTAGATGATAAAAGGCTTGAACTAAAGAAGTAGTTTAGGGAGAAGAGGCCTGATGTGAGAAATATGAAGTCAAAACATTAAGATTTGGCAAGTAATTGTAAATAGGTGATGAGGGAGAGTGAGGTTGATAGATATGATGGAAAAAGCAAGAATGATCTCTCACCTCGTTAGTTCTGGTGCCTGCATTTTTCTGTTCTTTTAATTGCTGTAAGAGAAAAAAAAATCCTCTTAGTATATGTTACAGTAATTTTTATTTTTTTACATTAACTATAGATAAAGGTGGAAGCAGGGACAAATTTATAGAAGAAAATTACAATAGGTATAATTTTTATTTAATAGCATATATAAAAGCACCCTATTCTATTTTAATCTAAAGAATTTTAAACTCCTTTACTGAATTTTAATCTCTTTGAGGGAAGGGACCATGCCACATTTATCTCCAAATATCCCCAACATCTGGCACATAAAGTCTTTAATAGTGATAGTTGAATGATGAATGAATGAG
The DNA here is from genome assembly GCF_027887165.1 of Monodelphis domestica. Classification (NCBI taxonomy): domain Eukaryota; kingdom Metazoa; phylum Chordata; class Mammalia; order Didelphimorphia; family Didelphidae; genus Monodelphis; species Monodelphis domestica. Next base: position 208,801,731 of record NC_077230.1, read on the forward strand.
TTGCCATCCTTGTCTAACAGTCTGATATCATACTGAATAGTGTAAATTAGTTACTATGGTAAAGAATTTTCTATCTTCCCTCCTTTTGAGCAAATTTGTTCTGGCCTGGCTACAGGAACTCCACACCATATCACTCCTAGCTCAGAGGACTTCTTGTCTCCCTTCTCTAGATTAGTTCTTATTCTAAGGCAGACCCATGAGTCTCTGAATAAACCTCATAACATATATAGCCCCTGGAATTGTGCCAGAACCAACCTGCCACCCCAGAACTAGACTAATCCAGTGAGGTGGTGCAATGGATAGAGCATTGGAGCTGGAGTCAGGAAGACTCAAATTCAAATTCAGCCTCAGATACTTATTCGCTGTGTGACCTCAGGCAAGTTACTTAACCCTATTTGCCTTGGTTTCCTCATCTGTAAAATGAGCTGGAGAAGGAAGAGGCAAACTCCAGCATCTTTGCCAAGAAAAGCCTACATGGGGTCATGATGAGTTGGATATATCTGAAACAACCGAACAAGCTAGACTTCCCAAATATGTCCAGTCCCTAGGCCAGTCTGCCCAAGGAACCCCTTGTCCTCGTTTTCTTTTCAGCTATAAAATGAAGGGACTAAATTAGGTGGCCTTTGTGGCCCCTTCAATTGTAGATCTTAAAGTTTTTGTTTTTCCATCTTATAAAAAACTTAATTGAAAGGATTTATAATGAGGTCATCTAACACCAAATTTAGTGCTGTCCTGCTAGGCTTGTTGTTTGACTGATATTTAATTACAAAAAAATAACTCCTTCCATTTCCCAATTAGCTTCTTCAAGGCAAAAATAGTTCTGATTCTATTTCTTTGGACATATTTTGCAAAGCCATTTTAACATGGTTCTACTTACAAAAGGCACTCAATAAAGGCAGACCTACTGACTGACTTAGACTTTAATGATGTCACTAAAGCTGTAGGCAAGAAGATGCTGACTGATAAAAAATCAGTATGCATGAATACATGAAAGAAATATATTTGTTCACATCCTGATTTATTCCATGGAGTATGCTATCATCCCTAAACATCACGGAGATAAAGAAAAGTTAATAAATGAAATTCTGAGTTTCACTGCTATAGGATGAATTAATTAAAGAGGAAGGCTAAAGAGCTTGATTTAAGAAAAGTGAGGGAGAAAACTGGTCAGGACAATCACTTATGAAAGCATAATGATTCCATTTAGTTTGAAGAAGCTTCTGAAGGCAGTGAGTATGCTCGAAGGGATCTAAATGTATTCAAGAGAAGAGGGGCAGAATCCAAACAAAGAACAAACCAACAGTTGGAAGTTCTTGTGGCCATGGAAGATGCAATTTTGACCTGAAACATCAGAGGAATACCTGAAACTTAATAGAAAAGGAGCATTGTACTAAGTATCTGCTGGGTGGTTGAATGAAAGGTAAGAGAGATAGTAAGGTATCAAGGCAAGTTCTAGATGGTAAGCTAAGGAAACTATGTTCTGTCCTTGTTCCGTCACTCCATTGCTCTTTGATCTTGGTAAAATCAACTGAACTCTGGATCTTAGGTTGCTAATCAGTAGAAGGAGGGGGTTGGACTTAAAACTTTAAAGTACTTTGATTTTACATAAATACCTTTCAAAAGGCAATGTGGTATAGTATAGAGAGAGCAGTCCTCCAAGTCTCATAGACCTGGGTGAGCTCACATCCTAGCTTTGATACGTACTATTTGTATGACCTGGGAAAGTTACCTAATTTCTCAATATCTCAGTTGATTCTTTTACACTATCCATTATAGAGAAGGTATTAATTTTTGGAGGTTTTTACAAGAAGTTCCTTAGACCAATAAAGTCACAGGTCTGGTTAAAAAAGAAAGAAGACTAGAAACTTACAGTAAGACATTTTTAAACTTAAATTTGTTTGATACAACTTAATATCACAGATGTGACCAAACATATTTAAACTTTTTAAAAAATGTGCTTCTATAAGATCCCCATATAAAGTAATAGAATTTCATATCAGGAAAGATTCCTAACACCGGTTGTTAACAACACCCTACTTTAAGGACTATCAAGAAATTGAAGGGATTCATGGTTAATTGTGGGAATTGAGTGAACCAAACTGACTCCAACTAGTTACTCAATTCTGGAGCTAGCTTAGTTTCCTTTCTATTCAGTTATAGGCTGACTCCAAATTCTGTATTTTGAGGAGAGTTTATTCAATTAAGAAAATTAAGAAAACCTTAATGTATTGCTGGGACACTGGACTATCTCTGGCTGCTCTTTAGAGGCTCTTAACCAAGGCATTAGGTTATGTTGATCAAGAAATGCAGTCAGATCCTAAGACTGATATAAGGAATTTTCTCAAAATTTTGTACATTTCAAAAAACCCATATGTCTTATCTGAAAACAGGACCCAGACTGATCAATCAGTTATTGTTCCCATGTTCCTTTGATTGATTACAGACACTTGGGAAGGAGCTAGGCAACTCTTTTTCTGAATTCAGGGAATTGTACTGGGCTACATTCCCTCTCCCAACTTCGAAAGTCCCTAATCTCTCATCCAATTAGAAATCAAATTGTCTAATGTATTATTTCCTTTTAATTAATTGGTCTTAGTTGAATTGTTTTTAATAACAATTAATAAATAATATAAAATATTAATAACATTTAATTTAATAATATTTAATATTAACTTAATATTAATAAAATATTTAATAATACATAATAATAATATAAAAGTCTGTTTCCCATGTGTTTGGGGTCTAGGTCCAAGTGAGGAAGGCTTGATCCCAGTTTGTTAAGCAATTGGCATACATTGTGTCATAAATCTATATGGTCAGTAGAGCAAATCTTTATTTCCTCAGTCATTTTGTATTTTGTTCATCACAACTCTAACCACTGTGTCACCTAGCTGCCTACAGTGAAGTGATAATGGTCTAAATTTGGATGGAAAATAAAGAGAAAGTATTAGATATGTTTTAAAGGAAAAATGGATTGTATTTGACTAGGAAGGGGAATCAAACAAAAATGATGGAGCTCTCAAGCATAAATTGATACTACTATTAACAAAAGAAAATAGGTAAACTTTGTATAGATTTTATGTATGTACATGTTTCTCCTTCAGAATGTAAGGTTGAGGTCCTGGGTTCAAATCTGACCTCAGATATTTCCTAGCTATATGACCTTGGGCAAGTCATTTAACCCCCATTGCCTAGCTCTTACCTCTGCCTTCGAACCAATACACAGTATTGATTCTAAGATAGAAGGTAAGGATTTGAAAAAAAAAGGATGTAAGTTCACAGAAGGTAGGGGACACTTTGTTTTTGTTCTGGTATCCCCCTTGTGCCTAGTCTAGTGCCTCGCACATGTAAAATTATTGAACTGATATCAGAAGTAGAAAGAAGAGAAGAGGAAAGTAACCTTGGAAGAATTCTCAGATAGAATATGGAAGGAGAGTGAGGGAGTGAAGAGCCAATATAGTCATGTATCACAAAAGATGAAGGAAGTATTTCAAGAATGATGGCATGGTCCATAGTATTAAATGTATCACAAGTCAAAGAAGGTGAAAACCACCTAAAAGAGCCAATTAACCAATTAGGTTCTGAGTGAATTTCAGACAACAGTTTTTAGAAGCATTCTGGAGGCAAAAGCCAAAATACAAAGGCCACAAAGTGAATATATAGTGAGAAAATCTCAACACTCAGTGTAAACTATTTACTTGTAGATCCTTTGGCACTACAATTTCCTCTTGCTTTACTAAAAGTAGTTTTTAGTTTTCTCTAAATGTCTGACTAAATATGCAATGTGGAAGAATTAAAAGCTTTGTTCTTGTAGTCATTATCTAACAAGCAAAAGAATTATTATCTCTTGATGATAGGATAATAATTGATCTTTGAGTGAGAGATACTTGGGTTCCCATCTCTAACACTTTCTACCTTTATGGCCCTGGATAAGTTACTCTTCCCCACTTTAGGTTCTTCCTCTCCAAAATGGAGATAATAATAATAATACCTACTTCATAGAGTTGTTATGGGGGTCAAATGAGAATAAATACATACACATATTTATCTATTTATAAACACACATAAATGTATGAGAGAGAGAGAGAGAGAGAGAGAGAGAGAGAGAGAGAGAGAGAGAGAGAGAGAGAGAAAGAGAGAGAGAGAGAGAGAAAGAGAGAGAGAGAGAGAGCTTTGCAAGGCTTAGAAGGCTTAGAAAGATTTGAACTCAGGTCTTCCTAACTCCAGGCCCAGTGCTCTATACACTGAACCACTTAACTACTTATAAATAAATGTAAGTTGTTCTTTATTTCGATTATGAAGGCAAAAGATAGTACCGCAAGATAATCAGAAAGCAAATTCTAGAATTGCCCTGACCTATTTTTTCTTTCTCACAGTGTTATTATATTGCTTTAGATAAAACAAAGGAAAAATATAAAAGAATTTAAAAGTAATCTCCCCACCAGATGTCTAAATTCTGCTGCTAAACTTCCATTAGTAGACTCCTCCATGTTCATCACTTTTGTGTGTGTCCCCAAAATGTTGAATTTCCTAAACCTATGCAGAAGAAGTTGGAAAAGATTCATTAGGCTTAGAATTACAAAAAAAATAAATAAATAAACAGTGAAATTTGGCCAAACGTGTTTCACCTACCCCTTCACTGTATTCTTCTCATTTACATCTCTGTAAAAGAAAAGTTAGATAATTTAAACTGGAAAACAAGCTTCACAAAATGACTTGACCAAAAGATATTTGTGCAAACAGATAAATAAGAGATAAATCCAAAGGAACTTTGCATGTTTCTCCTCTGTGGCCTGGAGAATATTTCAATGTGATTTACTAGGATTTTCCCCATTTTATTCTCCAAGGGTTTCAATCTTTTCATAAAACATAAAAATTGAAGAGTCAATTAATTTTGACTATTTGCAACCAACATATGGGTTTCAAGTTTGTAGGTTAAAAATTCAAACTTTACCATAACAATAATATATTCATCTCTGATTATCTTGAAGTTTTATGGCCAAAGAACTCATTTTTTCCCTTTGAAGCTGCTACTTGTCCAGGTCCAAAATTAGACCTCATTAGTCCTAATGCATAAAGTTTTTCTTTTTAAATCCCTCTCTTTCCACTAAAGTTCAATATTTTTATGTCTAGGCATTGTTAGGAAGGAAAATCATCTAACGTGTCCAATTACAAATAAGAATATAATCAAAGGGGTATGGAATTTTTTTGAGGAGAAAGTATAAACACTAAATATCATGATGAAAGCAGGGAGGGAGCATCAAAGACTAGGACAACAAAGAAATGCAAAAGGAGAATGAACTGAAGAAAAGGCAGTAAGATAAGGCATGGGTAAGAAAATTAATAACGACAAAGACATGAGGCAAATTTTCAGGAAGACAGTGGTGCTTTAGGAATTGGAGAGATGGGCAGCGAGCAAGGTTATAATTCTTCTCAAACTCTCATTTATAATTCCTTAAGTTGGAACTCTTTAAGTTGCCAAAAATATGACTAAAGCCTGGAAATAAATGATTTAGCTGTTCTCCCTATATTAGTTATCTGATTACAGTCTAGACCTAAAATTGTAGGCTTAAAATGGGATTAGCCTGTTCTATGATAGAAGTGAGCCACCTCATCTCTGGGTTATTCTTTTTTAATTTAAATCAATCAACAATTAATTTAAATTATTCATTCATTCATTTATTTATATTTTACTTAAAATTTTCCCCATGGTTACATGATGCATGTCCTCTCCCTCCCTTCTTTTCTCCCCCCTCCCAGAGATGACAAGCAATTTCACTGGGTTATTCAAATAGTATTACTCAAATCCTATTTCCACATTATTCATTTTTGTAACAGAGTAATCTTTTAAAATCCAAACCCCAAATCATATACCCATATAAATAAGTGATAAATCATACATTTTCTTCTGGACTTCTACTCCTACAGTTCTTTCCCTAGAAGTGTTCTTTCTCATAAGTCCCTCAGAATTCTCCTGGACCATTGCATTGCTTTTAGTAGCAAAGTCTATTACATTTGATTGTCCCACAATGTTTCAGTTACTGTGTAAAATGTTCTCCTGGTTCTGCTCATTTCACTCCACATCAGTTCATGGAGGTCTTTCCAGTTCTTATAGAAATCAAGTAGTTCATCACTCCTTATAGCACAACAGTATTCCATCACCATCATATACCACAATTTGTTTAGCCATTTTGTTGTTTCCCTTCTAATTTTGGTTACATTAGTTTTGTTTGTACAAACCTTTTAAATGTAACATAATCAAATTTATTCATTTTATAACTTGCAATGTTCTCTATCTCTTTCTTGGCCTTAAATTCTTTCCCTCCCCATAGATCTGACAGGTATACTATTCCTTATTCACCTATTTTACTTATAATATCACTATTTATGTTTAAATCATATCCATTTTGAACTTATCTTGGTATAGGATGGGAGATATTGATCTAAACCTAATTTTTGCCATACTGTTTTCCAATTCTCTCTGGGTTATTCTTATGGAAAATCAAACTATTTTAGAATTGATTTTTGGAGTTTCAGGTCCAAGGCGGACAAGATCACCTTCAACCAACATGGTCTTAGGGATGAGTTCATCCTTGGCCCCAGCACTGAAGCTACCTCAGTTTTTCTTCTTGTATGAAAAGGACAGAAGACCCTACCCTCTGAAAAGGGTTAGGAATTAAGGTTGTTTATAGAGAGAAAAAACATGTCTAACCTGCCTTGGGACTTTTACTATATTTCTTTTGTGCAGTATTCAATTATTTTTCAATTTATTAAGAGTTTACAAAGGCAAACATATTTACATTAATGGACCTGGAAGCCAATCCAAATAATTATAATACATAATTAACTTAATAATATTATAATTATAATAAGTGCCTCATTACCCCCAGCCAATCCAAATAAACAATTATGTATTTCACTTTAACGTGTCTCCAAGAACTTTTGAAAGATGACTTACTTGTCAAATAAGACTTTCACTTTCAAATTATAATTCAGTTCCTGTAATTTTACCAGCAACCTGGAAAGAAAAGGGGGAAAAAATACAAGAAGATTGGTTTCTCTCAATGCCATGCCTTTGTACTAGTTGTTCCCATGCCTACAATGTTCTCCCTCCCAATCTCTAACTTTTAGAATCCCTGGCTACCTTCTAAGATTACTGGTTGCTCCAGATGTTCATGCCATCTACTTCCATTCTCACTCACAGCATTTTGCAGGATATGATTTTATATGTTGATTTATATATTGCAATACCCTTTAGAATTAAAGCTTCTTGAAAATAGAGACTTTTTTGTTTCTGGTGATTTCCTGTATTCCCAGCATTTAGCACAGTGTTTAATGAATGTCTGTTGATTGATTGACTGGTTTGTCTCATTTGACCTCCACAGTCTACTTTATATCATACTTGTATAATACAAGTACATCCCCTTGTTCCTAACCCAGTAGACCATATCCTGAGGAGCCCCGGCCATTCTCACTTTATTCCTGACTTGACTCAAGGAGATCCCATGCCAGATATCTACTTCCTTTTGGATACATTCTTCCTCTATTAGACCACAAGTTCCTTAAGGGCAGGGACTTTTTTGGGTATTTCTATCCCTAGAGCTTAGCACAGTGCCTGGCAAATAGTAGATGCTTAATAAATATTCATCCAATATTAAATACTGAAAAAAATAAGACCATAAGCTCCTCAAAAGCAAGGGTCATGTTATCTGTTATGTTTGTATTCCTTGAATTTGGTGTAGAATTTTGGACAAAGTAGGTGCTCAATAAAATGAATGACTAGATCAGCCAAGCAATACCTCTTATTTAAGTAAACGTTTATGTACCACAATTCTTTAAAATGATAGCAAAATAATCACTAGAAATTTAGCTTTGTGGAATGACTCTCATGGCTTCTGGATGAATTTTAAGACAAAACAGATCCAAGAGAGCACTCGGTAGTATGGTCTAGAACAAAAATTACTAGGCTAGTAATAGATGTTACATTGCTTTAGGATAAAAAGTCTCAACAATTCTGAACAAAAAAAAAAAGGATCAAGGTATGATCTTCCCACAAGATAACAACATTTTGTCACTAAGAATCCTTGATGGTGGCCTCTTCCGTATGCCAGTCCCAGCTTTGCCATTAATAACTGATGTGATGTTGAGCAAGAGACAGTCTCTCTGGATCTCAAATGTGTCCTCTGTCACATGAGGGGATTGGACTAGATGATCTCTAAGTCACCCTCCAGTTGTTAGTATTCTATGATTCTAATGACAGAGTAGATCCCTTCTTAAAGGTCCCACATAGCATCCTCTCAATTGAGTATATGGACTCCATCTCAAGAGTGTTCTTGCAAACCATGATGCAGTTGTAGGTCCTAAGGGATTTGAGCATATAGTCAAAAAGGCTGATTGACTGGCTAGGAAAAGAAATAATAGAAAAAAGTACTGCATAAAACCTTTCCACCAAAGCATTGTGTACATTAGCTTTGAAAACAGTCAGAATCGCAAAGCCAGGAAGACTCGAGTTATATTCATTATTACCTCAGTTTCACAGTGAATTGTACTCCAGTCTTCAGGACTAATGGCCTCTGTGGATGAGTTGGCATACAAGGCTGTCTTTCTACCACAAATGAGCTTCAATGACCAAGTAAAGAGAAGACAAATTATCACTCATATCTATTGATGCAGGAAAATAAATGATTTTTTATTAAGAAAATCATGAAAAGCCACAGGCTCCTTCAGTTTGAGCTACTTTCAGAGACTTGTTTCTATAAGTTCAAAAGGCATGAAAAACAAAAACTTCACCCAACCAAGCAAAAGAGAGTATTTTTCATAGAAAAAATTTTTACTATCTGACAATTATGTACTTTCTTAACAGGTCATAGCTCTAATGGGAATTCATTCATTAAAACATTTTGGACTAATTTCCAACAGATGAAATGCTCATATAGTAATACCAGTCATAGCATACTAAGGAAACATTTTAATTAAATCACATTAATTCAAGAAAAACGATGGCTGACATCAACTTTTCTTTTTTTCTTAGATTGAACTAATACTTTCAACTACCAATTGCTCCTGAATTTTAATAAATTTTGTTACTAATTAAAATAATAACTGCAAAAATGCAGGCAAATATTGCCACCCAAGTGAGTAGTTACCTCTGAATAAGCTGCTTGAAAAGACTTAAAGTTCGGTCACGTAGAATGTCTTTGTTTTTGGGGATAGGATCCAAGTCATAAGTGTATTTCTGTTCCAATTCCTCTAGTTTTTTAAGCTGTTGGCGTGCCTGTTGAAGACTTTCAGCAACAATAGTGAACCTGAAAGGAGATGGATTTCATGAATTTCAGGACAGTTTTCATAGCAAAATGATCATGACAAATTTCTATACACCAGTGAAAAACAATATAATTATTGAACATCTATGTGCTTAGCACTATTCTAGGCCTCATGGGTAATACAATTGTAAAACATAGTCCCTGCCTTTGGCAATGAACTAGAAAAAGAAGAACTTGGCTCTAGCTCCTCTTACCCTTTCTAGCATTTGCCAGCTCTTAGAAGGAGCAGGGAATGCTTCATTTGGAGCCAAGGAATATGAGTTAAAACCCAGCTCTACTATTTAGATCCAATGTGACCTTGGGCAAGTCACTTTATCTATATTGATTTTCTCAAGGTTGGAACTAAATAGCCCCTGAAATCCCTTCCAAAGCTGATTCTATGCTTTTATGACCTCAAGTCATTTGAATTCTCTGGTTCTCCACTTCCTCCTCTGTAAAAGGAAGGGGATGTATGCTAAATACCTTTAAGATCCCTTCCAGTTCCAAATCGACAACCCATGAATGACCCTGGACAAATCGCTTAACTTTTTTGAGCACTGGTTGCTTTATTAAAAGTGAGAATTTGTAGAATGCTTGAAGGTTTACAGAATAGTTTATAAATGTTGGATTATTGATCCTCACAGCAACTCTGTAAGGTAGGTGCCACAATTATCCTCTTTTTAGAGAAGCAGCCAAAGAAAAAAGGGTTAAATGATTTGCCCAGGGTCGCAGAGCTTGTAAGGATTCAAACTCAAGTCTTCCTGGATTTAAGTTTCATACTCTCTCCTTTGTACCACTAAGATGCTTTATTGATTAGATGACAGTTAAGAAGGTAGAGAGATAGGGAGGTAGATACATACATACATACATACGAATATACATACATAGATAGAAACATAGATAGGGATATATAGATATATAGTTAGGTAGATGATGGATGGATGGATGGATGGATGGATAGAACATTTCCTAAGTGTTTACTATATGCCAGGCACTCTGAAAATGAAAATGATAGTAAGAATAATGAGAGCAAGGAACTAGACTAGAAAATCCCTTAAGTCGGGCAGAATTGGGTTCAAATCCCTCCTTTGACATGTACTAGTTGTGTGACCCTGGACAAGTAATTTAATTTCTGTATGCTTCAGTTTCCTTATTTGTAAAACAGGGATGATAATGGTGTCTATCTCTCTGAGACAATTTTCAAAACCTACAAATGAAGCTTAAAAAATAATTGGAAGCAAGAAAAAAATTCCCAAAGAAGAATTTGGAAATGTTTTGGCTGCTTACATGTTTACCTACCCCAAACTTTTTACACAGGGGACCAGTTAACTGTCCCTCAGACCGTTGGAGGGCCGAACTATTAAAAAAACTAGGAACAAATCTGTACACCGCTGTCTGGGATAGCAGAGGCTGCAGTGCTAGTTGTGATGGGCCGGTCACACCTTGCACAGACTCATCACTGCCACCACTATACCAGGCAGCAGTACACAAAGTGCGGAATCCCCTCCCCCACATCGCCGCTCACCATGCTGACATCTTTCATTGTGCAGCTACATAATCCTTTGCACAGTGCCTCGTTCTCATTCAGTTACTCTCAGAACAAGGAGCAACGCAAAGGATTATGTCACCGGAAGTAGTACTATACATGAACAACATCGCGCTTTGTGGCGCTGCCACATTCACTGACCACCAATGAAAGAGGTGCCCCTTCTGGAAGTGCATTGGGGGCAGGATAAATGGCCTCAGGGGGCTGCATGGGGGCCACATGTGGCCCACGGGCCATAGTTTGGGGACCCCTGCTCTAGAAGGTGTGGAGTTTAACAATAAATTTCCTAAAATATAGCACCTAGAACTGAACATTATACTAAAGATAGGGTTTAACCAGGACAGAGTAAAGTATGATTATCACCTTCCTACTCCTAGATAATTCTTTTTGTGTAGCCTAAATCTACATTAGCATTTTGGGCTTCTATATATCATATTGTTGACACTGCTGACTTACAGTGGGCTTATATACAACTAACTCCTGTAGGTCTTTTTTTTTTTTACAAATTGCTGTCTATATACAATCCTACCAGCTTACATTTATAAAACTGATTTGAATCAAGGTATAAGATTTGACATTTATCTTTATTAAATTCCATCTTGTAGACTTGACTCAAAATTCTAGACCTTTTTGGACTTTGACTCTGCCACCTGGTGTGTTTTATGTGTGTGTGTGTGTGTGTGTGTGTGTGTGTGTGTGCGCTAAACCTTAAGGGAAAGATAACCTCAAGGTTTTAGAATAATGTGTTTATTTTAATACAGAAATATGAGTGAATGACTTTTGGAGGCTAGAATGAAGGAAAATGCATTTTCCTAATGTGTCCCTCTCATTGCTACTTTACCAGAACTTCTTGATGTATCTTGCCAAATGCTCTGAAGTGGGGTACCCTAGACTTAAATGTGAGGAAAAAGCAAAGATACCAAGTATGAAAGTTGCCAATAAAATTTCACTATGAGTTTCCAAAGCAAACAGAAAATGATTTTAAATGTGAATATTTTCAAGAAATAAACAGTTATATGGGCAGGTGGGAACTCTAAACTAAAAGTTCTATAGAGTCCATAAAGATGATTCAAATATTAAATGAGAACTCTGCATGCCAGAGAGGTGAAGTTCTAGATCTTACCAGTTCTGTAACTGATCCAAGCAAGCATTGGGAGGTCCTCCAATACATGCACTCTGCTGTCTTTGCTTCCATTCCACCAGTTCTTCATTAAGCAAAACATTCTGGATAAGTTCTGTCGCATTCAAGAGTTCTATTATTTTCTGCACAACTTCCTAATGAGCAAGATACATGTAAATAAAATCAATTAATTGTTCTTTATTATTTTGTTTTTTCCTCACACGATGTAGAATTTTTTGTTTGAACAACTGTGATACATAAATTTTATGTAATCCTTTTGGGCTGTAAAAAATGAGTAACAAAAAGATGGTTTCAAAGAGACATGGGAAGGTTTATGTGAACAAATGATTGAGTGAAAAGGGCAGAGCCAGAAGAACAACCTTTACTATAATATCAATAGTATAAATATGAACAATTTTGAGAGACTTAACAACTCTGATCACCTGAATGGTAAACCATGATTTCAGAGGACTGATAAAAGAGAACACTGCCCAACTCACAACAGTAATATATGCAGAATACATTTTTATAATGCAGAATAATGGTTTTGTATGTGACCAATACAGAAAATTTCTTCCCTTCATTCCTCTTTTCCTTCCTTTTTCCCTCCTTCCTTCCCTCCTCCCTACCTATTTTCTTGAATCTTCCTTTCTCTCTTTCTTCCTCTCTGTCTTTCCCTCCCTCCCTCCCAAATTCTCTCCCTGACTCCTTTTTCTCTCTTCCTCCCTCCCTCCCTTCCTTCTTTGTTGGTGGTAGAGGGCTAGAGGGAGAAAAATGCTTAATAATTCAAAAAACAAAATAATAAAAAATTTAAGTGCTATTTTCATTTCCTAAGCTTTTTAGACATTCCTCTAGCCTCAAAAAGTTATCTAAATTAATTGCCTACAAAAATATTTTTCCTTTGTTCTAGTCTCAAAGCATCTATTATTCATATGCAGGATTTTAAAACAAAATTTGCCTCATAAACATGAAAAATTACCTTTCTTTTCTGATCCAGCATTAAGTACATCTTTTGGATTAACATCTTTTCCTGCTTATGTTCATTTGTTGCTGTACCAAAGTGATCATGCTCTACAGAAGAAAATTACGTAGGTAATTATAAGCATGCAATAATGTTTTTCATTAAGTTAGTAGAAGTATAATTATTGGCAATATTTAGTAATTCAAATGGTGAAAATATAATAAAAGTAAAGAAGAAGACTAAATTGCTCTCCAATCCAAGACTTTCAAAAATTAGTCTTCCATTTAAAAGCTGGACAAGAATATTTTAATAGTATAAAAATGGGACTTTTGCTTTCATAGCCAAATATATTTATTTTCAAAGTAATTCCTTTGATATGCTATTCTGATAGTCTACATAAATCAAGACCAAATAATGACTTGAATGACCACTTGCCAGAAACATAGCAGAAAAGATTCTTGATCATTGGACTCAGGTCCCTCCTAAGTCTGAAATGTTGACTTAGTGAATCTAATCAATTACTATTTGCAGTGTCATTTTACCCCAAATCAAACATGGGGTAGAGCTTTAGCCTCTATCCTTTCACAAATAATTTGTTCCTAAAGGTACAAAAATATTTGGCATATTATTCAACAAAGTCCACATATTTGAGTTTTTTTCATTTGCTATCAGTTTGTGTCAAAGTGAAGAAGCCCCCAAAAGATAAGGCAAAGATGTTTATAAAGTATACACAGGGAGTAGTCATATTTATAAAGTCCTTTGTTCTTCCAGAGAAAAGAATTCAGTGAAAATATGAACTCTAAAGTAAAATAATAAATGCATTCGAAAAAAGCATTTCTAAGCTTGATTGTGTCTAAGGCAATTTCAAATTGAACAAATCATTCTAAATTGGTAACTCTTACCTCTATTACTAAGGGTTTTGATTTTAAAATCACGTTCATCTTGTAAATCTTCTAGCACCTTTATCTCTTGTTCTATGTCCTACAAATTAGGATATAACGTTTATTTAATCTGGTACGGGAAACAAAGTTCACAAACAACATCTTTCTTCTGGAATCCAATAAGGCAGTCAGAAAACATAAATGCAAAATTGTTCTGATTATAGTAATATGTTTTTCTAATGGAACAATTCTCATTTCTGAAAGATGCATTGACTTTGGAAATAATATTAAAATATAGCATATGACTCTTAATACTTATATTAACATTATTTTTCAAATGCAAAAACATTTTAATTTCACAATAAAGAGAACAGATCAAGCCTCTAGCATTGTTCTCTTGTTCCATAAACTTTAGTTCTTCACAGTCTGTTTCCAGAAATGGGTTAGAAAATGTTGCTTAGATAGTGAGATTTGATTTCCCAAGTTAAATAGGTATAGCAAGAAAACCAGGTACACAAATGATTTCTTCATGCTTTGCAAAAGACAACATATATACCCCACCACCAGTCACGTTCCAAAGGGTCCTGGTAGTACAGATTTTGAGCTAGAAAGGACTCTAGAGCTTATATATTCTATTACTTTACTATTTCAGATCAACAAACTGACACCCTAAAGACGTACAATGATTTTCTACAGCAATACACTGCACAAATGGCTATCATTGGTTCCTAGACAGAGAGGCTATGCTTCCTCAATAGTCATATTATTCTTTGAGTGTCTAGAGTTTAAAGTCAACTACCAAAATCTGGAAGGAGACATAATACTGTGAAACAAGAAAGAAAATCTTCTGTGTGTGCCTGAGCCCAAGAAGAGACTGTGATGGTGATTCTATCAGCATTCCTCAATTTCATCCAGCCCAAATCGCTTCAGGGAATGGATAACTGACAGCTAAATCACCTTGGCCCCCCAGGAACCTTAGCAAAAGTTTTGAATTACAGAGTCAAAACCTACCACAATGGGGACTGCAAGAAGGGGGACATTTTTTTATTTAATATTGGACCTAGATCACAGAGGCAAATAAGTGATTCAAGTGGCAATTTTAAGCACATTTACAGAGAGTGAGGGAACAACAGGAAAACCAATTTTACCTCACAGTAATAATTCACCTTGATCTAGTGCAAAAAAAGGTTTCTAAGGAGGCAGCTAGGTGGCTCACTTCTATTGGTTTTAATCCACTAACGAAGGAAATGGCAAACCACTCCAGTATCTTTCCCAAGAAAATCTCATACTAGCTCCATGAAGAGCCAGACATGACTGAACAACAACAAAGGTGATAAAGAGCTTTCCCTGAACTGAGTAGTAGAAGCACTCTTATCCCATCTGGTTCAGAGAGCTAAAGGGTGATATACTTATCAAGGGTTCACGGTGATATTCCTTTTTCATTTAAAAAAACCCCACAATTTAAAAGTCTCAATCAAAACTCCTGAGGTTGACCTAAAAATATTTAAAACCTCTTTTCCTCTTACATGGCAAATAGTATAGTAGAAATAGAACCAATCTCTATGTGAAGGAGATTGAGGTTCTATTGGCTCTGCTCCAATCTGCCTGATACCTAGCAAGTTACTTAAGTAACTTTCTGCAACTGGAAGTTTTGGAGTAGTTACTGAACTGCTTTTATAGCAGGTGTTCCCTATATTAATAAAGTTACATCTCTGAATTGATCCTCTCCTCTCACCAAAAACATCAAACAAAACAATCATCAGTAAAGGGTAGATAGTAACTTTATACTCACCATAACTCTATCTTTCACATTTTTGACTTGCAGTCCAATCTCTTTCTGTTTGCCAGGCATCACAGCATTCTGAATATTCCCCATATGAGCCTGCCGTAAAGTAAGACATGGTCAATCGAATTTTCCCAGATGTATGCTGCTATCCATCCCAAATTGAGGTCTGAGAAATGTTCCAAAAATTACATTCACATCTTGATATCTGAGTTCTACCCTAGACCTTCCCGTAAGTATGATATCAACAAGGAAGGACCTCTAGCACATGTCTTATAGGAATCATAATGACGCTAATTATAACTCTAGACCAAGCTTCATTCTAAATCCTAAAAGAAAGCAAAACATATGCAAATATAACCATGATTTTTTACTCTATTAAGCTATGCACATAAGAATTTTCATGTGTACATAAGGCTTTCATTCACTGATCCCTTCACAAATTCATTAATAAGTTCAGAGATGTCTGAGCCTATCCTGTTTATTTTTCTGAGCTTCTGGTACTTAATAATGATAGTATCCATTTTGATATGTTATCTCATATGCATTTCCATTGTCATTTTTTTAACCTGTGACTACCTAGCTATTAGGAATGCTTTCCAAAGGAGGAAGACCAAGAGAGTGAAGGGGCCACAAGATCCTGCCATCTGATTATAGATTGAAGAAATTAAAGTTATTTAGACTGGAGAAAAAAACACTTAAGGGGGAACACAATAACTATTCTCAATGACTTGAGGAATGTCTTTTGGAAGAGAGAATAGGTATATTCTTCTTGACTCTAGAAAAGATTTTTAAGAGTGGCAAAGGCAGCTTTTGACTTGAAATAAGAAAAATCTCACAAAAAGTTAGTTTTCCAAAAGTGAATGTGCTGCTTAGTAAATGAGATCACACTTCCTAGATGTCTTTAAATTGGTATTGGATGGCTATTTGTCAAGAATGTAATAGAGTATATTATTGTTCAAATTCAGATGTCCTTTAAGGTCTTTCCCAAGTCTGAGATTCTGTAGGATTATACTCAGTTATTTGTCTGATGTAGTGCACTAAATGATACAAGCAGAATTTATGAAATGCTTTTGATGATTATGTTTTATTTCACTAATCAGAATTCTTAAGTCTACCAAAGGATTTTTTTCTTTACAATATTATTATCATTTAATTGCTGTTTCTACTCACTCCATTATTCATCACTTCATATAGTCTTCCCATGTTTCTCTTAAAATCTCCCCTTTTATAATTTCTTATGGCTAAATAATATTCCATCACATACACATACCATGATTTGTTTAGCTGTACCCTATTTGGTGAGTACTACCACCTCAGTTTCTAGTTCTTTGCTATAATGAAAAAAAGAGCTGCTGGGGGCAGCTGGGTAGCTCAGTGGATTGAGAGCCAGGCCTAGAGATGGGAGGTCCTGGGTTCAAATCTGGCCTCAGACACTTCCCAGCTGTGTGACCCTGGGCAAGTCACTTAACTCCCATTGCCTAGCCCTTACCACTCTTCTGCCTTGGAGCTAATACACAGTATTGACTCCAAGATGGAAGGTAAGGGTTTAAAAAAAAAAGCTGCTAGAGCTGCTATAATTTTACACATATGGACCCTTTCCTCATTCCTCTCTCTGAGGTAGTAGTGGAGGAGAATTCAAGAAAATATGGGAACCAAAGAAAGAGAGCATGATAGAGAATACTTGTGTAAAGATCAGTGAAGGTAGCAGAAGCAGTATTGTCATCAGAGTATGAAAAAGAAAGAGGAAATGGATAAGAAACTTGAGAAATGTTTTACAAGTATGGCATAAAGGAATTACATAGTGAGGGTAGTTCAATTGATAGAACATCTGTCGGCACTCTCTAGAAGGCAATAAAGAGGAAGTAGTTGCTGATATGTAAATGTTGAGAACTTTACAAGGAAGTGGCTACTTCTTAGAAACCTTGATACTGAAGAAGAAGAAAGTCTGGATGAGTCTGACACGCATCCTTGATATTCAGAGTGTAGAATCCAATGGTTGTAAAGAAAGCATAGGAAGGATGTCAATAGTCTAAAATTTTACAAATGAAGTCACCTAGAAAGGATGAGCAGTTCTTAACACTATTCTTCAAGTACAAATATGAATAATTCAAAAGAGGGAAAAAAAAGAGAGCAGACTAAAGAGCTGTATATATCTGCACAGGGAACTCAAACCAATCAACTTGGATTTTAAAAAGGAACATATAGAAAATGAAAGCAAGGGCAGGTTAGAGAGAATGAATACCAAAGTGTGGTACAGCCTGGTAGGAACATTGTCAGGAACAGAAAAGTGCAGAATGAATTGAGGCTGGAAAAGAAAGCTAAGGCTAACAAAAAGTTGAGATTTTTGGCTATATTGAGAAAGAAGATTTACAAAGAAAGGCTAGTGGAGCAATGATAATTAATAATGCAGAGAAGGATGTGGTGCTCACTTTATTTTGTATCTGACTTCCATGATAGAAAGATGATTTTTTGGAATGGAAAGGATTGGACAAAACTGGTTAATTAGGAACTGAAATCTAAGATAAATAGAGAAAAAAAAATAAGAGCATAACTCATTGCACTTGGTGATTTCAAGTCACTGGCCCTAAAAATATTCCACCTTTTGGGAAGACCTAATAGATATGACTGCTTAGCTACTGTTAATTATCTCTGAAAGACTGTGAAGGGAAAAACAAGGCAGGATTAGACATGGATAAAAGTTGTCCTTACTTCAAAAAAAAAAAGAGAAAGGAATCTTCAAATTATAGATCACAGAGTTTAACTCCAATTTTTGGCTAAACTCTAGAAGTGAACATCTAGAAAAAAAAAGGAATGTGTACCAAGAGCCAGTATGGCTTTTTCAACAAGTAATGCCAGAATAAGCTAATTTACTCATTAGATAAGTTACTAGGAATTTGGACCAAAGAGATGTCATTTAGTCTGCTTACAATTTTTAGAGCTCTCTCATTCACTTATAGACACTTTAGACAGTAGGCTAAAAAGTACCTGGTCAAATTGCTGGGCAGCTGCCAGGATCTTCCTTTCTTCCTTCAGACAATTAGAGATGATCATAGACATTTGTATTGGATCTTCCTGAAAATTATCCTAGGTGCATGACATGAAAAGCAAAATTAAGAATTAAAATCAATTATCACTGGAATTTGGAAAGTATGTTCTATTCCCAAGATGCATTTGTATTCACTTATAACTGTTACAGACAAAAGAATGGTTGCCTTAAATTGTGACCGCTAAAATATGGTTTCAAGACTTTGAATTACCAAAACTGTAAAGATAATTTTTAGTTGCTTGATTTTATATCAAAATAAAGTGGTTGCCATGGGGAAAATTCCCAAATATGAAATATACCCAAGTCAGCTGGGTTTTATGGAGATTTTAATTAATACAAATAAAGGAATTAAGAAAAAGGAGAGAGAGAGAGAGAGAAATACAGTATGAATGGCCTAGGCCAACAAGGCCTAGGCCTAAGCCTTAAGAGAGACCAGTCAGTCTTTAATCCACTCACCACAAGATCTTTTCCAAGCAAAACTCTAGTGTTCAGAGAGACCCTCCAGTTTAGTTCAGGAAGCTGAACTAAGTTCAGCCACAGAGAGACAGAGAGAGAGACCCAGCAGCCTCCTCTGACTCCTGACCTCCAATTCAGCTTTGGCAAGCTGAGCTCCTTCAGAGGCCTTTCTGACCTCCTTTTAAAGAGAAATTTCTCTTATGTCACCTCCCCTAAGTTTTCACATCTACCAATCACAGTAGACATTTTCACAGGACTGACCATTCTTAATTCACACCTGAGTAGACTAAACTTTTGAGTAATTCACACCTGAGTAGATTAAAACCTCACACCTCTTTTGTTAAGCTTGTCCCTTGCAAGTTTGCAAGTTGCCTGACCTTTTAGTGATTAATTTGACCTTTATAGGTACTTATCCCCTTTTTGTATTAGATCTAAAAATAGACCCAGCGTAAGGGTTTTAGCTTTTACTTTAAGTATGGGTTAAGTACTTTTCATTGTTCAGTAAGGAGTTTACAACTTTATCTTCCCCTAAAGTATGCTTAAGTATGGGTGGAGTAGAGTTAGAGTTCTCACATTCCTGATCAAGTACCTTCATTGTTTAAAATGGGGAATGGTCTTAACCAAATGTTCTAAGGTAGAGTCTGAGCATTTTTAACATTCACAAGTCTGAGAAATTTTAAGATTCACATAATTATATTCACACACTTATATTAGCTATAATTTAGTCATGTATGTTGGTTCACTTTCATTAATTAGAGCAAAACACTTCTTTACCTTTCCTTATTAAAACAGGTAATTTCTATTCTTCTTGGCTAATAATACTCAAAATATTTTCATATATCATTTGATCTTCTTGATCTATTATTTACCACCCCTTTATTTTGTGTGCAAATATTATGCCAGTCACCATTACAAAGAAAATACTGCTCTTCTTGGGTATAACTTATATACCCCAAACTACTAAGTTGAAAAGTTTTGTCCAAAAATTAAAATGAGAGGTAGTGTAGTACAGTATAAAACATACTAAGATAACAGAATTTGAGTTGGAATTATCCTCAGCAGCCATCTAAAACAATTTCTGCCCTTCCCTCTCTCTACCAAAATCTCTATTATAAACATCCTACAAGGGTCAACCAGCCTTTGCTTGAAGGTCCCCAACAAGACTGAACCCACTATAAGCTAAGATAGACTGTTCTACTCTGAGAAAGCTTTAATTAGAAGAATTTTTTCCTTTGTATCAAGTTTAAATTTGCTTCTGGCATCTACCCATTAGTAAACAGACTTACTAGGAATGGGGTTCAAATTCTCTAGTATTCAGTTTCTTCATCTGTAAAGTAAGGAGAATGGAAAAGATGGTCTCTAAGGTCATTTTCAATTCTAAATCCCACAGGCCAGTGACAGTCAAGTCCAGGGCATTCTGTGTTGTAGTGCTTGAAGTACTTTTGTCAACTTTTTCAGGGCCTTATACCACTTTAAGATCTTCCTATAGCCATCACATCTTTTATTTCCTCCCAAACTCTAAGAATTTCCTTTGTGCAGGGAGTCAATAGACATTTATTAAGTGCTAGGTGGCATAGTGGATCGAGTGCAAGGCCTAGAGTCAGGAAGACTCATCTTCCTGAATTGAAATTTGGCCTTAAATATTTAATAGCTCTGTGACCCTGAGCAAGTCACTTAACCTCATTTGCCTCCATTTCCTTGTCCTTAAGGAGCTAATAAGCTAATGAGAAAAACACTGGCCTGAGAGCTAGTGATTGTACCCTGTTCCTGGCTTGGCCACCAGCTATTGCATGGCCTTGGCTAAGTCACTGTCTTTTTGGTCTGAAAACTAAGGAAGTAGGACTAAATGATCCCTATACCTTACATATCTAAAAAGTCTGTGTTTCTATAACCCTACACCTTCCGTTCCTGAAACCTAGTTTTCCTAAACCATTTCTGTAAATTTGTATAGTATTTCATAGTATTATCATTGATTTAGAGCTTAAGAAGGCTTTGTTCAGTTGTTTCAGTTGTCTGACCCTTCACAACCCTATTTGGGGTTTCCTTGTCAAAGGTACTAGAGTGGTCTGCAATTTCTTTCTCCAGCCCATTGTACACATGAGGAACTGAAGTTAAGTGACTTGTCCAGGGTCACCCAGCAAATAAAGCATCTGAGAAAAGAAAGCTGTCTTCTAGATTCTAATATCAATGCTCTATCTATTGTGCCATCTTAGTCCAACTCCTCCTTTTTTTTTTTTTCCAAATCAGGAAACTGAAGCCAGGATAGATAAAATGACTTAGCTAAGGGTACATGGGTTTGAGCTAAGATTTGAACCTCAATGTTTCTTGACTCCAAATCCAGCATTACTTTTATTGCACTACACTGTGTTTCATAGAGGTGATGATATTTAATACATGGTTTACATTATGTGTGATGCTTCAGTTTTTACAAAATGAATTATTGCTTCACTTTACTCATAGTATAAAATATAAAATTTTATATAATTCATTTATTAAATATATATTACATACGATCTATATAATGTATATATTTAAAATGAAAGCTATCGGTAAGTTGCTTCCACAAAACCATTGTGAACTTTCAGATGACAATATGGCAACATTTCCACCAAAGATTGCAACATACCTGAAGATTACGTTTGCTTTTCCTTATATTGTGTTGTAACAAAAAATTATTCTCCAGAGAGAAGCGGCTATATTGATCATCCAACTGAGAGAGAAGCTCATGAAAACATACTGTGGCAAAGGAGACATCAATGGCAGCATGGTCCCTGGGAGATTCAAAACAGATAGTTATTAATTTCAGATATTACTAAAATAGTATATATGGAAGATCCTTTGAAAACGATGCTGGATTGGAATCAGAGGACCTGGGTTCAGTTTCCAACTCTATCACTTACTGCAGTAGGTGGCCTTGGGCTGGTCACTTAACCTCTTTTGGACTCACTTTCTTCATCTGTAAATGAAAGGGCTGGACTAGATTGAAATCTGATTCCATATGGGAAAGGACTAGGACTAAATGTGTGATTTCATTGATATAGAGAAATCCTAGATGAGAGAATCCCCTCTAATAACTCAGGCTGGCACCTTCTTTGTAACTTAAAGTCAGAGAGTATTCTCAGATCAATGAGAGGTTAACTATGCCCAGAGTTACACAGTTGGAATGCTAGAAAGGACTTAAACCCATGTCTTCTTGTCTTGGAGAATGATCTCTATCATGGTACCTAACATGATTTAAAAAAAAAAAAACATATAACTTTCAACTTCACTACCTTTGTTTCACAAAAGAAAAGTTTGTATTCAGATACTCTAAAAGCTAACAATGAGAGATATCTGGAAGATTTGTTTAAACTGATGAAGAACTAAGTGAGTAGAACCAAGAGAACAAAATATCCAATGAATGCAAAGAATGCAAAGGGAAATCACTAAAAAGTCAAGAAAATTCATATCAGTGCAATAATGAAGTTTGATTTCATAGGAATCATGATGAAATATACTTTCTTCTTTTAAGTAAAAGAGAGGCTGAACATTTATACAGACAATAGTAAAGTGAAGCTTATATTGTCAGAAATGATCATTGGGTCAGTTTGTTTTGCTTAACTGTCCTTTGATAAAATGAGAAATTCTGGAAGTGGGTAATTAGGAAATGATTCTGATGTTAAAAATACCTTTCTTTAAAACAAAAGATAGCCAATTCAATAAATTGATTATCCAAAAATGTTTATTCTAATATAGCTTTTGTTTTTCTTTTAATTGTCCAACACTTTGACTTGAATTTTGACTTGAAGATACATAAAATCCTTCATTGTTTTAAGTCTTAATTTAATGAATTTAGGGGGGGAAAAATAATAAAATTTGGAAAAGCAAAAAAAGAGTTTAATATCTAAAACATTTAAGCCTCTTTTGTACTCAGGTGCCATTTACTACAATGACAAATACTCTTGCTTCCTTCACAGATCACAGAATGACACAGTTTAGAAATAAATAAGTTCAACCTGTATGCAGAAGGAATGCCCATTATAAAAAACTTGGCAAGGTGTCATTCAGCCTTTTCCTGAATACCTCCAATGAGAGGGAGTCAATACCTCTTATAAGGCAGTCGCTTCTACATTGGAACAACTATAAATGTTAGGATGTTTTCCCTCACATCAAGTCTAAATTTGCCTCTTGCATCTTTCACCATTTGATTTTGGTTCTGCTACTGGGACCAAATAGAACAGTTCTTCTTTCTTTTGACAATCATCATGGCTCTCCTCCAGGCTAAACATCTCCAGTTATTTCAATTAATCCTAATATGACATGGAATCAAAGCTCTCCATCCTCATCCTCATTGCCTTTCTCTGGATCCTCTCTAATTAATCAATATTATTCCTAATCTCTAGTACCTATAAGAGAATCTAAATATGGTCAGATTAAGGAGGAGTACAGAAGAACTCTCACCTATTGATGTATCTCTTAATGCAGCCCAAGATCACTATGCTCCAAAGTAGCTTTTTGGCTGCTATATCATACTGTTGACCAGTGCTGAGCTCACAATTCACCAAAAGCCCTCAAACCTTTTTCAGATAAATTACTCTCTAGTTATGTCTTTACCATCTTGTACTTTTAAATTTTGTTTCTTGACCTTAAGTGCATGAGTTTACATTTATTACTGCTGAATTTTATCCTATTAGATTCAATCCAATACTCTAACCTGACATGATCTTTTGGGGATGCTAACTATTAGCCACTCTGTTGGTTATCCCTCCCTGCTTTGTGTGACCTACAAATTTGATGATGCCTTTATCCAAGTTGGTTGGTCTTAGTGTAAAGCATTATAAAATGCAAGATACTGTTAATGATAGAATTTGTTTTTCCACCTCAAAATCTTTACCCCTGCTTTCCTCTTTGTGTGGGTATCCTTTTCTGCCTAGCTATATCTATGTAATTCCTGCTTATCCATGGAGGTGTAATATCTGGGACCATCTCCATGATTGTTCAACTGGAAGTGATCTCTCCCTCCTGTGAATGACCATAGTACTTCTTATCTCTCCTGTTACATTGTTAATATCCTATTTTCTATGATGATTATTATCTATAATGAGATTAGTGTGCCAGCATTGTCTTTCTCTAAGAGCCTTGAGACTTGGGATGTACCATTTTTCTTTGTATCCCTTAGGGCACATTTGAGGTGCTCAACCAATATCCAGATTCATGAGTGATCCATTTAAGAGATGCAATGTGTTGTGATATAAAGAGCACAAGACTTAAAGTTAGGGTTCTCGTCCCAGCTCCATTTAACCTTAGGCAAATCATTTCAACTGAACCTTTGTTTTCTCGACTGTAAAATTTTCCTAATAATCTTGCACTATTTACTTGAGAGTTGTCATGAGGAAAAAGTTTTGTATGCCTTCAAACACTTTACAAATGCAAGTTAGTATTGCTTTGTCATCATAATTTTAATTAAATCAACAAATAATTGTCACATCAAAAACTTGCTAACAGAATTTATTGCTATGCCCAAAAGGTTTCCTTACCAGTCTTGCTTTTCCAACCAAGGGGCCAGATATTGTCTAATTTCCATAGGAAAACTGTCATCATAGAGTTGATGTACTTGCTCTAGGAATTTGGAGTCAAGTTGTTGTAGTTCATACCACTGAGACATTCTATAGAGCAAAAAGAAATATACAATGAATTAAAGCTCATAGTGTACCAAAGACAAAGAAAGAAGAATGAGTATTATTAATAATAGTACTTCAAGGTAAATATGAAGAATTTAGGGAAATATGGAAAGATTTCTATGAACTGTTAGTTTTAATCAAAACATATTCACAATGACAACAGTAATGTAAATGAAAGCAACTTTAAAAGACAATGAAAAAATCAGATCAAATGGAATGATCAATATTGGTTTCTTATGACAAACACTAGAACCTTCTACCTTCCTCTCAGCAGAAGTGGGAGCCTATGAGTGTGGAATATTACATACTACATCATAGTTACTACATCAGATAGCTTTGTTAAACTTCTTTTGTTGTTGTTATGGGGATTGAAAGGGGAGGTGAAATGGTGGTCAGATTAATGAAAAGTGATTAGGATATATAAACAAAATGCATTAATAAAACATTTTAAAAATTAAGAGCTCAACAGCAAAAGTTTTAGTACTTACAAAATCTCTATTTGTCAAAACACATGGCATTGCAAACTTGTTTTATATACTTTATTTTGCTAAAGGAAAGATAAAGTGCTTGCATCTAAAATCTTTTTCCTATTTATAGGAAAAGGAAAGTAAACGTGTTTTTTCCGTCTACTATCAAATTAGTTTCATCTATGCCTTTGCTATCCTCCCTCCATTCATTTGCCTTGAGAATCAGTCTCTCAGTGCCTTCATCTCCAGTCTGTGGTATGTGCTTTCTCTGTTTACTTGGTGAAGTTGAGCTACTCTTCCTAACTTAAATTGTTTCTTGGGCCATTTCTTCTTTCCTGGGTAGCACATTGGGAACTATGACTTTAAAGTCCAAATGTAGTAGCCATGCCATAATTATAGAAAGAACTTTCTATAAAAGTTTTTATAAAATTTTTCCATTTTTCAGCTTTATGTTTTCTAACCTTCCAGCTTAGTCATATAATTCCTTTAGGATGACTTTGCTTAGTTGGGTGTCTCTCCAAACTTCCTTTAAATTTGTTCTTCCCTTTATGGTTTCTTGATGTCTTATGCAACAACATTGCTCATAATCTTCTACTATATTTTTCTTTACTAAGTAAATGCATATTCTTAACTATTGATTCCCTTTTCTGCCAAATCCCTTCACTTGGCAAAATTAAATGTTGGCTTGCTGAGGCAGTTCTATGTTCTTTTAATCTCCTTATAGTAGCAGTAATGGATTTACACTGATTATATTTCTTTAAGAACTAGTAATAGCCTATATAAATGTTTGCTCTTTTCTCAGTTTCCCATTTTTGATGCTGAGGTTATTTAAATAGGTCATAAGGGAGCTGCCTTAATTCCATGTTCTATTTGTCTCATTTTTATTCTAATTTCATACTGATTTTGATCTTTGTTCTAACAAATATGACTACATTCAGAAATAATTACCATGTTAGTAAGCAGTCATTGTATGTCTGTTAAAATATAACCCATTTTATTTTTTATGATGTTATTTGGTGCTAACCATGTTCACTGCCATGTGACTTTCTTCTCTGTTCCCAGGTAGCATTCACGATATAGAAGGAAGTTTCAGTATTGTCTACAAGTTTCTGACCTCTTTGATTTCTTACTCCTAAACTATGTTTTCTGCCATGTTTTCTCCACTATCCTAAATATATGCATTGAAATGACTGAGGTTTTTTTAGTTGTAAAGTATATGTTGATTTAATTGGAGGGAGAGGGGTCTTATCAAGGTCTTCATGGAATTGTTTTACTTCCCCATACACTGTAACTATTTTCATGATCATCATGAACATCATGAACAATGCAAAAAAAAAACCCTCATCAAGTATCTCATGAAATGTTTCTTATTGCCTTTGTATGCATGATAAGACCAACTCTAACATCTGCAAAATTTGTTCTCTAAGGAGATTCTATAGACAAACCTTCCACTGAGATGCAATTTTGCCTTCTGACTTCATTTATAGTAAGAATGTAAAAATTTCTATGATTCAGTTGTTCTAGAAGTGTGTTCACTCACTAGAAATATCCTAAGAAAAACATATTACATAGATAGCACCTAAGTGATCTCTGTAGACAATCTAAAAACTATAATTCTTAGCCTCTTTTGCTCACTTGTAATCTGTTCTATCATCAAAATAGCATTTGGTGTGGTAAAAATCAGAAACAAAAGAGCTGAAATGAGAGTCAGTAAGTCTTGTTTCCAGTCTCATTTCTATTTCCATCTGATTTTATGTAAATCATTTAATTCCTATGGACTTTGGTTTCTTTAACTCAAAACATGAGAATATCCAAGGATCTTTTCAATATAAACATTGTGAAATTATACACATACACACACACAGAGGAAATGCTGAGTACAATACAATTTTTCTAGCAAATTCCAATAGCAATTGCACATTTGAAGCTCATCAGTTTAAGTGAAATGGAAGAATACTTACAAAAATATAAACTGCCTAGACTAATAGAAGAAATAGAATATTTAAATAAACCTGTTTTAGGAAAAGAAATTAAATAGGTCATAAATGAACTTCCTTAAAAAGAGCACCAGGATCAAATGGAGTGGAGGGAGAGAGATACCTGGGAACTCTAATGCAGCAAACAAACAAATTAATTGACTTTTTTTTTTAAAGAAACACATTAAATGCTATAAATTAACCAATGTATGATTTGCAAACCAGACTCCATCTGGGTAAATCTTTTCTTTAGAGATTAATACAACATTTGAATGAAAAATATATTTTAAATGCTTATTGCTTATGGACCACTGGGATAGATGTTTGGGAAGATACAAAATTTAGGTAAGAAAGGGTCCTTGGTTTCATGAGACTTACAATTTCAGTGGAGTTTGTGAAAGCAATATAACTATAAAACATACGTGGTATCCAAGATTTTTTTAAAAAGCACAGATGAATTTTTATTTATACTATAAGATAAGTACAATCCTGCATGGTTGGGGGGAGGGGACAGAAAGAAGTATTCTTCCAGAAGTAGTATCTTGGTTGGATTTTAAAAGGAGGACTAAGATGAGTTGAATAGGGGAAGATATTGCACATAAGGGAAATCTTGTGGAAAGATATGAGGGCTGCTTGGGAAACAATCTAGTCTGGCTGGGAAAAAAAAGAGTATATGTGAATATATGAAAAAAAGACTGGAAATATGGCAGGGCATCAAATTGTGGAGGGCCTTGAATATCAAACTAAGGAATAATGAAGTTTAAAGTCAAACAATAGGGAACTAATGAAGATTTCTGCATAGAAATGGTATGATCATTTATATTGAAGACAATTAGTTTGTTCAGCAGGGTGAAGACAAGATCTGAAGGGTTAGGGTTAGGACTAGGGAATAATACCTTAAAAAGTGAAGGAATATGGTAATGAGGGTCTTACATTAAGATTGTAGAATTGGAATGAAGTAAGAGGATTGGATGTGTAAGATAATGTAGAGATACAGTGAAGAGGATTTAGTAACTTGAAGGATATGACAAATGATCAAAAGGGAAGAATCAAAGACAATACTAAAATTTCCAATTTAGGAAACTGGTTGAATGAGATTACTGATAGAAATAACTGGTCTAGTGTCAGATAGATAGCATAGTGGATAGAGTGCCAGATTTGGAGTCAGGAGAACCTGAGTTTAAATCTGTCAAGACACTTCCTAGCTGTGTGTCCCTGGGCAAGTCACTTTGCCTAGCCGGTACCATTCTAAAAGTTGATATAAGTTCTAAGATAGAAGGTAAGGCTGTTGTTGTTGCTTTTTTAAATATAGAATGGGCCTATTCATTTCCCTCATCTATAAAATGAAAAAAAAATGGATGAAATTTATCTGTAAAGTCTTTTCCGCCTATAAAATTCTATGACTGTTTGCTTAATATGGGACAATAGGATCTTATATTATGTACCTCATCCCCAGGCAGTTTAAAATTTAGGGGTTCTTAACCTAGGGTCCATCTTTTTTTAATATTTATAAACTATATTTCAGTATAATTTATTTCACTTGTAATCCTATATATTTTATTCATTAAAATTTATTAAAAATATTCAGAGGAGTGTATGAGCATTAAAAAAATGACACACAAAAAGTTAACAACCCCTGTCTCAAATACTCTGCTCAAGGTGACAGAGGAAACGTCTCTGGAGTTCGAATCCAGCTCCTCCACCTCCAAACCTGTCACTCTTTCTACTGCACCACTTTCCATTAAGGAGCAACTCAGTCGTTCCCTTCTGGGAGATTCTCCCCATTTGCTAGTGTATTCTCCCTCCTCAGGTGTTTTATGTGTTCTGTAAGTCAGAGAGCAAGGTAGATAATTACTCAGTCTTATCACAAAACTTTAAAGGCAAAAAGGACCTTTGACACCATCCAGTTCAATCTCCTCATTTTATAGGCAAGAAAGTTTAAGCTGAGTTGGAGGATAGTAATTTACCTGCACCCAGTATATCATAAGGATATCCTTTCTCTCTGGAGGAAATGCTGGAGCTGAAAGAGTCTCTCCTTCACAAATGTCCTCACTAATTCCGAGACTGTTTTAGGGAATGCCCTGAAAACACTGGTCCCGCGTTTCCCAAGTAAAGAAAAGACATATATTCAACCCGTGGGCTCCAGAACCGTCTGGTCCGAGCTCCTTCCAGGTACCCACCTTCAGTGGAGTTGTGAGGCAGGGGTGGGGCGGAATAGGCTGCACGACAGTTGTCACTCTCCTGGTTAGAGCTGATACCACAACCGTCTCCTCGGAGTTGTCAGGAACCGTTTGCTTTGGGCAGGTTCAACTCTTTCTTACTTAGGATCGGCCTGAAGCAGAGCAAAAAAATTTGTCTACAGCCAGAGAAAAAGCAATGAGGGGAAAATAGGTCGAGTTTCACTTTCCGATCTCTGGCCAATCACGGAACAAGCTCATTCTCCTCAGACCAATCACAAGAGGCTGTTCCTTCCGAAGCTCAACTCCCCTCCGCACTCTAGACCATTTCAGCTAATTGCAGTTCCTTTTTAGGCTGGCGCTCAAATGTGAGCAGTCTTCCGGGTCTGCTTTGCTAATCTTAAAGCAAAGACGATGCCGTCTGGAGGAAATTTTACTAACTTGGTTTGCAATTGAAAACGAAACTGTAGAAGTTAGTTTCAGTGACAGGCAGCAAAATGATGTGCCAAGTCGTTTGTATTAGGAGGTAAGTTGAATCTCACCAGCAGGAACTGGTTATATAAGAAAATATATCCCTAGATCATAACATAACTTATTACACTCTTTGCCCTACTAACATTTGTTGAAATCCCAGTTGTCTCTCCTGACAACCTCCAAAGTGCAGTTCCCTTCCTTCACCACAGCCCTGTCTGAAGAAACACAACCTATCTTTCCTTTCCAGCGTGTTGTGAGGAATAAAGACTATACTCAGTAATAACAGCTCACATTTACATGGCGTTTTTAAGGTTTACGAAGTACAGTAATGATTTCTGTACATTATACATTATCAAGTATGATATTTTCTCTGCTCTATCTTGTTTGATCCTCACATCCCTGAAAGCTAGATGTTCTTACTGATATCTAATTTTCTTATTAAGAGAGGCTCAGAGAGACGCTAAGTTACAGCTACAATGTGTTTAAGGTGGATGTGAACTCGTCTTCCTTCCTGACTTCGAGTCTATAACTTTAGACTTAAGACTAAACTCAAAGATACTGAAGTGGTAGGACAGTAGGACCTGCAGTGGGCACAGAAGTAGTAGTAGCCTTAGATCAATATCTCTGATAATGGTAGTTGGGACCATTGAGTTTTTACAGAATATTGACAAGTGTTTGAATTTTTGGTGGTGGCATTAAATTGTATACACATGAACAGAATGATCTGCAACAATCACTCCTGCATGTATTTCTGATTCACAGATGGGGGAATGAGGTGGAAACAAACATTTATTAAATGCCTACTATGTGCAATCCTGTAAGGAAAATGCTATTAGTAGACCCACTTTACAGAAACTGAGGAAGAGAGGTTAAGTGACTTGTCCCAGAACACACATCTATAATATGAATGAGGTAAAATTTGAACTCAGGTTCACCTGAACAGAAGCAGAAGTGTAGTACAAAGAGCAGAGGGTCTGGGATCAGTCTCAGGTTAAAATCTTGGCTCTACTATTTACAAATCCATTTTTAACTTCAGGCAATTCACCTTCTCTGTATCCTGATCTTTAAAACGAAGGGTATGTAGCAGTTTCTATGAAAAAGATCTGCAAGTTATGGTTGTCAAGAGTATCAATGTGAGTCAGTAATGTAACATGGTAGCCATGAAAGTTAGTATCATTTTAGGGTGGTGCTTAAAAGAAGTGTCCAGCACCTAGGAGGTAATAATGCAGTTACATTTGGCCTTACTCAGACCACATCTATGTGTTCTGTATATAACATTTTAGGTAGGAGATTGAAAAGTTGGAGAGTATCTAAAGGAGAGAGCAATCAGGATAGTGAAAGTGCCTCAAGATTATGCCATAGATGGATCAGTTGAAGAGGGGTTGTTTAGACTGAAAAAAAAAAAGAAGACCTGGAGGAAAAGGGATGGGAAATGTTATTTTTCTTCATATATGAATATGTCCCTCTAGCAAGGGGAATAAGGCTAGTGCCTAATAACTGTGTAGAATGGAGTTTCATTGAAGTTTCTCTGGTAGAGAAGAAAGAGAACATCCCATGGGTTGGACTACCATCACGAACCCTACCATCTCTGAGATTTTATAATTCTCCCTCCTGGGCTACTGAATTTGGCTGAATTATTTTTTATATTATTTTCATGCTACTAAGAGTCAGTGTGGTGCAATAGGTAGAGTTGACCCCAAATCCAGGAAGACTTGGGTATATAAATCCTACTTCTGACACTTAAGGGCTGTGTGACCTAGGGAAAGTTACTCAAAATCTCACTGATCCAGAAAATTCATACTATAAATTGAATAGAAGTTTCCTCAGATGGGAATTCTGTATACCAGTGAAATCATCAGACTAGTCATAACCTGTTATTTTCACAGAATTAGAAAATTGATTTGAAGGCAATCATGAGACTGATTGTGGGAATTTTTGCTCTTGGCAGCAACCAGGAGCAAGAACTTTTAATTGCTACGTTATAGGTCTTATAGAAGACCTAGCTTATAGCTCAGCTTATCTTTTGTGGACTACTTCCCTGATGTGACATATTCTCTTTTTCTGAATACTAATAGTACTTTATCCTTTACTGCAGACATTTGAGCATTGATCTCAGGTGATTAAGGTATATTTTTATTCCTCCTTGTCCCAAAGTTTGAACTGCAATGGAAAAAATTACAGAAGCTGAATGTGCCTATTAAAAATTATATTTTATTTTCCTCGATAGATTAAAACTTACTGGACAGGAATCATATCTCATGTGACTAAGACTATAAAGTAATATGACTGTTTTAAAAGACTAAAGAAATGAAAAATATTTATTGCATAGTTTTCAACATGCATTTGAATGGATGCCCAACCTCACACAGCTTATCTAATAGTGTATGTTTGGGACAGATTGCACAGATAAACAAAGTTAGACCCAGTTTTGAATAGAAGGAGGAGAGTGGGATTGATTATTTTTAGGAAAATTATGAAATACTTTCTCTTATCCTAAGTTTTTCATAAAAACAAAAGTCCATCATTTTAATACTAACTATCCATAGTGCTATAAGTGAGGGTGTCAGAGAACTCAATTGCCTCTGAGGAACTAGAAATTAGTGGGCAAGGGGGTGTTGAATTTATATTTGAACTGAATTATTAAATTGGTGGTCACCAGGGAATTAATTACTAAGTCCCAAAATATGTTACTCAAGCAAATGGAATTTATGGTAGTTTATTTTTAAAATAGAGGGAAGATATTAAGGAAGAGAGAAATGGGCAGAGAGAGCTCTGGGTTCCTCAGAACCAGGCAGAAATTCTAAGCCCCAGCCAGGGGAAAGGAGTTTCAAAAGGATGGCCCTTTCTCTGAGGTTTATACCTCCAGAAAGGTAAAGAAACTAAGTCAGCCTTTCATTCACCATGGTGACTGATCTTGACTGATAGATCCTTGTGTGCCTCTGTTTCCTCTATTTAAAGACTTTTTTCTCTTGTGTCACCTCCCCTAAATTTTTGTGTCTACCAATCACAGCAGATGCTCCTCTCCAGGGCTGCCCACTCAATGTATGAAATGGGTATCACACCTTTTTTGGTTAGTTAACACCTTTTTGTAATTAAAATGGGTAGATCTACTTTAAATACTGAGTTAAAACTTTTGGGGATTAAAATCTAAAAATAAAGCAATAAAGGAAGAGCTAACTACCTTCATTGTTACAATGGGGAGAGCTAAATCCAATCTTTACAGGGGGAAGGTATTAAGTTTGAGCAGACTGTAATATATAATCAATGAAGGAGCCTGAAAAACAGAAGTAAAAGATATAATTGAATGAAAAGAAGAGATGAGTTGGTCACCTGGTAAGAATATAGGATAACAGATAGCCTGAATGCTCCACTGAAATGTCAGGAGAGATCAAGGCAAGCTACTAACACTTTGAGTGGACTCTCCATAGAGAACTTTCAGAAAGATGTGAACTAGAGCCACATAGAAAGAGCAGGCAATGATGGGTTGTGATCTTTGCTGGAGGAAACTCTTGAATCACTGATGTTACATATAGATTTTAGTACTTGGTAACAATACTGCTACATTCAAAAGTATTTTCTTCTACAAAATAGTCATTCAAAGGGGTACACTTATTCTAGACATTCTGGAATTGCCCAAAATATTTTTGAAACTCCTCTTTGGCAATTGTTTGTTTGCTTACTTAAAAAATAGTAGTAGTCTCTCGGTAACCGAGGATGACGATTGTCTTTGTGCGCTTTCATCTGTGATGTAGATGAGTGTGCACAAAAACACTTGTGTGTGAAGGAGATTTAAGTGGAAAAGTCATTGCACAGAGACAGTCCCGCTCTCTTGGCGTTGGAAGCCTGGGTCCAGTGGCATGAAAAATCATTACACCTGGAGACTTCCTCAGCTGCATTGGATGGCCATGCTGTCTTTTGTGCTCCAACACGCCCTAAGCACTCCACAGTGCTTTGCTGCGTCGCCCTCTTAGCCGTTGAACCTTCTTATTGGTTTCTTCCATCTGTTCGGACGAAGCTTTAACTATGCCACTAATATGGTATTGTGAGTTATTCTAAAGGTAAGTATATCCTTGGTATTGGGAAATCTTTGTCTTTTGAGACCTTTGAGGGATTTTACCTTTTGAAACAGACAAAATACATTTTGGTCTGATGTATAAGATCAAGTGGGGGGTACGGTGGAAGAATCAGTGAGATGGAATAGTGGGCAGATCTTGAAGTCCTGTTCCAGTTGCTTATAGCTATATGACTCTGGACTGGATAAGTCATTAAAGCTCTTTTTAAAATTAAAAAAGAAAAAAAATTAAAAAAGAAATTTCACTTAATCTTTCCTTGTCTTTATTTCTCCAACTGAAAATAATATTATTTACCTCACAGAGTTGTTGTGAGACTGACAGGAAAGTGTTTTGAAGATATTACTTTTTTATGCTAGTATAAATGTTAGCAATGGTGGTGATGGCTAACGTTTTTGGTTTAAAAATAATTATGAGTAGGAGACAATGCAACTAATTTTCTTTTCTGATTAAAACTTTGCAAAGCACCCCATTTCATACTGGACAATTCTGATGCCTAGGAATTCTTTCCTTATGTTTACCAGAAATCTGTTTCACTGTGACTTCTACCCACTGGTTCTAGTCCTGCCTTCTGGAACATTATGGAATGTTTCATTCTTCTCACATATGATTGTTCTTTAAATATGTAAAGATAGCTATCATATCTTCTTAAGCATTCTCTTTTCAAGATTTCCTATCCCCAGTTGTTCACATTTCCTAACCATCCTATTTGCTAACCCTTGGATTCACTCCAACTTATCACTGTCCTTCTCAAAATGTGGCTTTCAAGATAGGTCAAAGCATTTACAATATGGTCTGCCTTAGGACAAGATACAAAGGAACTTTCATTGTTCTTGTTTTGGATAACATTTGTCTGTTAGTATAGTCTAAGACCAAATTTGGGCAAATAGGTGATAGCATAGGATGCTGGGTCTGGGGTCAAGCAGACAAATTTCCTGAGTTCAAATTTGGCCTCAGGCACTTCCCAGTAGTGTGACCCTGGGCAAGTAGCTTAACCTTGTTTGTCTCAGTTTCTTTATCTGTAAAATGAACTGGCAAAGGAAATGGCAAACCATTATGCCCGCCAAGAAAATCCCAGAAGGGGCCAAGAAGAATTTAATATGACTGAAAATTACTAAAGTACCACAATAAGAAAAAAAACACCTTTTTTTTGGTAGTGAGATCACAATATTGATGCATGTTCAATCTGTCACACCAACTACTATGCAGTCACATCTGTTCTATTCTGTTATTGTATAGGAAAACTTCAATAATAATAATTCACTCAAAAGCACTTTAAGGTTGGATTACATTGTCAATGAGGTCCTCTTAGCGATGGAATTCTGCAGTTTAGAAAGTACCTGTCTCCCAACTAATTCTTCCTCTTGTATCACCAACCCCTTTTTCCGGATGAGGAAACGTGTTCTCAGTGAGGTGAAGTGAATTGCACAGAATCATACAACTGTCACAGTAATGGGGTTCTAATTCATATATTCTGTCTGCAAATCCAGTCCTTTTATTTTATTAGATTTGATTTCTCTGAGACTCTTGGAGCTGGAATAATAATACTAGTTAACATTTATATAGTGTTTACAATATTCCAGGCACTGGGCTAAGGAAGCATTTTACAACGATTATCCCATCTATCCCACAACCCTGGGAGGATAGGCGCTCTATTAATCACCATTTTACAGATGGGGTAACTGAGGCAAACAGAGTGATTTACAGCTAACAAATGTTTGGAGGCAAGATTTGAACCCAGGGCTCTTTCCTGGCTCGGAGTCCTATGCTCTATCCACTAACCCAGAGACCAATTTTGTCAAGCAGAAATGTCCTGTTTTGTCTTCACGTCTTCAGCAGATCCGTTAGGCTTGTTGAAACAAAAGTTGAAGGTGTGTGCGATACATTTCTCTTTCTCTTACCATGGTTCACTTAAAGGATCAGCTACATAGTGTGGAAGAAAACAAATTCGACTCAAAAAGTCACATTAATAATTTGCGTAAAGTTAAATAGTCAAGGACTTATGGTTTCCTGTCTGTCAGTGCAGCTGTGATCTTGACCTGAGCAGGAGGGTGCCCGATATTTGGAACAGCCACAACCACGTGGTTTCGGAGAAAAAGCTAGGGAACGAGAAGGCAGTAGATTGAGCGGAAAGCGAAAGTTAGTCGGTGGTTAGACCAGTGCGCATGAGCAGCCTGAGAAGGGTTTTGTTTTGTTTTGTTTTATCCCATCCTTTCCTGTCCGCTACCCAGCTGGGCCTAGCATTGAGGTGGTTGGGCTGGGGGCAACCCGAGGCATGTGTCACGCAATTCTTGCAAGCAGGCTGCCTACTGTAGAGGGCTAGCGGCTGCTAAACGGCAAGATTTGGGAGAGAGAGAGAGAGAGAGAGAGAGGGGAAAGGGAGGAAAGAGAAGGTGGGTTATGGATGGTGGCTGGGCACTTTAAAAGAAAAAAAGAGTAAGAACTGTTTTCTCTGTGATCCTTGCTCTCGGACAGTTTTAGTTTATTTGGCAACCGTCACAGTTAGCATTTATATTATATTTTAAGGTTTGCAAGGCAGGTGAAATGTGCTGTCTCACTTGATCCTCACAAGAGTACTTTGAAGTAGCTAACCATTACCCCCAATTTACAGAAGTGGAAACGGAGGGGACCTTAGGGTCACACGACTATTAATTATTTGGGTCTAGGTTTGAACTCCCCCCATACAACAGCTCTAATGCTCATTGAGTGTCTGGCTGGTAGGTGGCTCAGTGGATAGAACTGTCTTTTTTTTTTCTAGGATATTTTATTTTACCAATTACATGTAATAATTTTCCACATAAGTTTTCTGAAGTTATAGGAGCCAAATTGACTCCCTCCCTTCCCTTTCCCCTCTCAGAAATGGTAAGCAATTTGATAATACACGTATTATCATGCAAGACATATAAACATGATATTCACTGTTGTAAGAGAATACCCATATAAAACCAAAACCATAAAATAGATACCCAAATGAACTAAAGTGAAAAATAGTGTGCTGTGATCTGTATTTCAACTCCCACAGTTATTTCTCTGGAGGTGGATAGCATTCTTTGTCATAGACCTTCAAAATCGTCCTGGATAGTTGTATTGCTGAGATTGGCCACAATTGATCACCCCACAATATTGCTGTCATAGTAAACAGTGTTTTCTGGGTTCTGCTTATTTCACTCTGCATCAGTTCATTTTGGTCTTTCCAGCTTTTTCTGAAATCATCCTGTTCATCATTCCTTACAACACAATAATTTTCCAATGCCATCATATACCACAATTTGTTTGGCCATTCCTCAATTGATGGACATTCCCTCACTTTCCAGTTCTTTGCCACCATAAAAAGAGCTGCTGTAAATGTTTTTGTACAAGTAATTCTTTCCCTTTCTAAAAAAATCTCTTTAGGATACAGACCTAGGAGTGGTATTCCTGCATCAAAGGGTATGCAGTTTTATAGCCTTTGGGCATAGTAGAACAGTGGGTCTTAGGCTGCTAAGTAGCTGGCCCTGAGGTCAGACCTGAATTTAATTGTGGCTTCAGACATTTATTTAGCCATACGATCCTGAACAAGTAACAACTTCTTTTTACTTCAGTTTAGTTTTCAACAAGGTATTAATAGTACGTGATCTCTCAGGATTGTTGTGAGTATCCAGCGAGATATTTGTAAAAACATTTAGCACAATGCCTGACACATAATAAGCACTATAGAATTTTAACTCTTCTTATTTTTTGCACCACTTAGCTGCCACTTCCTTTTGTCTAAAATATACTATTTGACATTTATTCTTTTAGAAACCGATCCTCATAAACAACCCTGTGGAGACAGGTAATATTACTATTACTATCTCCATTTTATAGAA
The DNA here is from genome assembly GCF_027887165.1 of Monodelphis domestica. Lineage (NCBI taxonomy): Eukaryota > Metazoa > Chordata > Mammalia > Didelphimorphia > Didelphidae > Monodelphis > Monodelphis domestica. The sequence goes on from NC_077230.1 coordinate 208,839,501, forward strand.
GAGGAGATTTTTTTTTCTCCCTGACTTCCTCTCTTTCCTCTTTGTTGCATACAACTTTCATCCTGTTAACTTTCCCCAAAACTTTGGTCATAGCTTCTGGTCTTACCAGTGTATCTGAAACCTTTATTAGAATTGAGCTCTTGCATTTTGTGACCTTAAAAAGTTCCCTACCATCTTATAGTGATTCCATGATCATTTGTTTGGGGATGCCCAGTGGATGCTCACTAGTGATTGGGGAGGTCACTGAAACCTTGGAAAGAAGTTATTGGAGAGATTCAGATCATTCACACATACTGACATGGAACTGACACACAGAATCTCTTTAGTTTTTGTTAGACACTTGAAAAGTCATACTAATTTCTGACTCTTCCTTCATAAACAAATTAATAAGGCCATTTACATAAGAACAGTTTTAGGTTGTCTTTTTATATTGTCAAACTCATGAATTCCCAAAAGGACTGGAAGTGTCCATAAGAATAATCAATCTGTATAATATATGTTTCAGAATATTAAAGTTCAATATTTTGTATGTGTTCTTGCTAAATGTCCCTTTATAAAGTCTAGTTGATGTTAACTGCTTAATTGATACTATGGAAATATTAACTGATTAAATAGTATTGGGGGTATATGCTAGATGGAACATCTAGATGGCACGGTAGATAGGATGCCAGGCCTTTTGTCAGGAATACTAATTTTCCCGAGTTCTAATCTGTCCTCAAATGTTTCTTAGCTGTATGTCTATGGGCAAGTCACTTAGCTGTCTTGGTCTCAATTTTCTCATCTGTAAAATGAGCTGGAGAAGAAAATGAAAAATCATTCCAGTACCTCTACCAAGAAAACCCCAGATGAGGTCATGAAGAGTTAGATACAACTGAAAGAACTGAACAAGAACAAAAATATATAATAGATTACTAGATGGGAGCTTGTGTTTGATAGTATTAGAATACCAAATAGAGCAGCAGTCAGATGCCATCTGGAAATCCAGTCCCCCAGTTCAAGTGGGAGTTGGGAAGTCATCCCAGGAAGGGTGCTGCATAGGGAATATCAGATTTGATTGGGACCCACTAGAACTTATTCAAAGCTCTGGTAAAGAACTACAACTACTACCCAAATGAGACTCTGCCCAGAGAGGTGGAATCACTCTTAAGGTCACATAGTTGATATGTGATAGAACTGAGATGAAGGCAAAATATATTTCAGTCTGTATTCCGACTCCATCAGTTCTCTCTCTGGAGATGGATGGCATTTTTTCTCACCAGTCCTTGGGGGTTGTCTTAGAGTACTGTATAGCTAAGACTAGCTGCTATTGATCATAATGGATCATACAATATTGTTGTTACTGTGTACAATGTTCTCCTGGTTTTGCTCATTGTGTTCTGCATCAGTTCATGTTGATCTTTCTAGGTTTTTCTGAAATCATCCTTATTATCCTTTGTTTAAAAATTATTTATTTGTTTTTATTATATACTTTATATGTTTATATGTTTTGTTATATATGATATATTAATCATACTTTTAACATCCATTATATACTTAATATATAAAAATAATATTATATATTTATTATATACTTAGTAACTACCACTGCCCAAAAAAGCCTGTTTAACTAAACAAATGCATAAAAAATGTTATGTATAAAACCACAAACTTCACATTGTTTATGATTTGTTTAAATATGTAAATTATATATCTGACTAATGTAAACATCCTCTGCTTTTTTAGTTCCCTTTGGCTTTATTTTACTTGGATACTTTTTTCTCTTAATTTTGTGGCTATTATTTTTTTAAAATGTAATCATGGTATATGCTATTTAGCACAATAGGATCTATTACAATCAAATACCACAACTTATGTAGTCATTCCCCAATTGCTGAACATCCCCTTCAATTTCTGATTCTTTGTCACAACAAAAAGAAGTGCTATAACTATTTTAATACAAGTAAGTCCTTCCTCCACCCCCAACCTCTGCCCCCTCCCACCTTTTAAAAAACACCTCTGGTATATAAACCTAGCAGTGGTATATTTGGATCAAAGGATAGGCACAGTTTTAAAGCTTTTTGGGCATTGTTTCAAATTGCTTTCCAGAATGGTTGGATCAGTTTACAACTCTACCAACAGTAGTACATTAATGTTCCAATTTTCCCACACCACTTCTGACATTCATTATTTTCTTTTTCTGTCATATTAGTCAATTTTATAGGTATGAAGTATTACTTCAGGTTTGTTTTAACTTGCATTTCTCTAATAAAAACCGATTTAGAGTATTTTTCCATATGACCATAGATAGTCTTGATTTCATTTGAAAACTGCCTGTTCATATCCTTTGACCATTTGTCAACTGGAGAATGGCTTGTACTCTTATAAATTTGATTCAGTTCTCTATCAATTTAATAAATAAGGCCTTTGTTAGAGATACTTGCTGTAAAAAATTTCCCCCACCTTCCTGTTTTTCTTTCTGCTAAGCTTGGTTGCATTGTTTTGTTTGTGCAAATCCTTTTAAATTTAATATAATAAAATTAATCACTTTACATCCAATAACTTTCTCTTTTTCTGTTTGGTCATAAATTCTTTCCTTATCCATAGATTTTTAAGGTAAACTATTCACTGCTCACTCAATTCGCTTATGGTAATATCCTTTATGTCAAAGTCATATACCTATTTTAGCCTTATGTTGGTATGGGATGTTGGATGTTGGGCTATGTCCAACTCTGCCATACCTTTTTTCCAGTTTTCCCTGCAGTTTTTGCAAACAGCCATTTCTTGTTCCAAAAGCTTGGATCTTTGGGTTTCTTGAACACTAAATAACTATGGCTATTAGTGACTAAATATTGTGTAGTTTTCCTACTCCACTGTTCTACTGCTATATTTTTTAGACAATACCAAATTGCTTTGAGAATTACAGCTTTGTAATACAGTTTGAGGTCTGGTATTACTAGACCACTTTCTTTCACATTATTTTTTATTCATTCTTTTGATATTCTTGATATTTTGTTTTAGAAGAGTTTTATTTTTTTCTAGCTCAAAAGAATATTTTTTTGGGCAATTTGATTAATATGGCATTGAAAGTAGATTAATTTAGTAAGATCCTGATCTGATTTTTATTATATTGATTTGGCCAACACTTGAGCAATTAATATTTTTCCATTTATTTAGATCTGATTGTATTGTGTGAAAAGTGTCTTGTAATTGTATTCATGTAATTGTCTTGACAAATAGATACTCAAGTATTTTATATTATCTACAGTTAATTTAAATAGAATTTCTTTTTCTGTCTTTTGTTTCTATCTCTTCTGGCTTTGTTGGGAATATAAAGAAATGCTGATGATTTATGTGAGTTTATTTTATATCCTGTAACTTCACTTAAGTTGTTAATTATTTCACTTAGATTTTTAGTTGAATTTTTAGGATTCTCTAACTATATCATCATATCACTTGCAAAGAGTGTTAGTGTTGTTTCTTCATTGCCTGTTTAATCCCTTTTTCCTCTCTTATTGCTGTAGCTAGCATTTCTAGTACAGTATTGAATAATAGTGGTGATGATGTGCATCCTTGATTCTCCCCTGATTTTATTGGAAAGATATTTAGTTTATTCACATTACAGATAATACTTGCTGATGGCTTTAGGTAGACACTATTTATCATTTTAAGAAAAACTCCATTAATTCCTATGTTTGGCTTAACAAATTTTAAAATGATTTTTTCAAAAGAGTTTCATAGCACATGCATTTCTGCATCCAGTTTTATGTAACAAACAGGCATGAACTTGAAAACTTATGAAGAAATAAATTATTTTATAAATTAAAGCATATTTTACCAGTGATTTTAAAATAACATTAACAGTTAAGAAATAGTTTATTTTAATTTCTGATTGATTTTCATTTGTCTCCTTCCCTAAACCTTTAGAATTAAATGTCTGCTTCTCCCAAAGAGGAAAATGTTAGACTTACAAGTTGGAAAATACAACTTCGTGATTTCTTTTTATGCCAGGATTCCTTACCTGGAATTACTGGAAGGTTGTAGTGGGAAAGGACTAGGAGTATGCATGAGACTACTCTTCTATTGCTATTGTAAGCAATGAGTCAAGTTGCTGGTCTTATTACTCATCTGCTTATGACCGCTCTAAAAGTTGTACAAGATTTGACTATAGCCATAATTTGAAACAGTGCAGTATTTTCCAGACAAGTACCCTCACTGAAGATGTTATGCTTAAGGGAATCAGAAAGAGACAAATGTTTAACATGCCCTTAAAAGAAATGATAACAAGGAAAGTGATTCTTTCAAGCTAGTATCACTTTTCCCATGTAGTTTATGGACACAGGAAGTTTGTTTCTACCCTCACATTTGCTTCTGGGATTGATAACAATATCTCAATAAAGACCTTCAGGGATAGTCATTTGTATGTCTTAAAGAAAGCTATAGGGCTGGCTGCTGCTACCCTCTTTATGGAGAAACAAGTTAAAAGAAATGGTTAATCTAATGTGATGAGAGTGTTAGATTGAGAGTAGGGTAGCAAAACAGACAGAATTAGGTACCTGAATTTTTATTTGCTCAGATTCCCCCTCCCCATGGCATCTTTTGTGGGGTGGGAATGTATATATCCACATATTGTCTAGGAGTTTCAGGCATGCCTGACTCTTCATGATCCCATTTGTAATTTTCTTGGCAAAGATCCTGGAATGGTTTAACATTTTATTTTCAGTCCATTTTACAAATTAGGAACTGAGGCAAACAGAGCTAAATTATTTGCTCAGGGTGACATAGGTAGTAAAGTTCTGAGGCCAAATATTTTCATTTTAAATTGACTCATCCTAAGTACTATAATTTCTAAGCTGTGGCTATATTTTGAAAAGCTTTTTTTAAAGTTTTGTGAGTTTCAAATTTCTAATAAAAAATCTTTAACTTGACTATGCTGGTGACAGGCTTGAAGGAAAGGAAATTGGCTGGAAAAAATGTTGCAAAAATTTTGGATACTTACCATAGGAGGTCAATTCAGTAACCTCAAATGTTAATTAAAAAGATTCTTTTAATTCTCTCTCTCTCTCTCTCTCTCTCTCTCTCTCTCTCTCTCTCTCTCTCTCTCTCTCTCTCTCTCTCTCTCTCTCTCTTTCTCTTTCTCTCTCTCTCTCTCTCTCTCTCTCTCTCTCTCTCTCTCTCTCTCTCTTGTTCTGTCCCTTTCCTTTGCTATCTCTGTCTCTGTCTGTCTCTCGTTTTCTCTCTCTTTTATATACACATATACATAACATGTCTCAAAAGTTTAATATCTTGGTAGTTATTCGGGTTTAAAACTGGATTAAAATTTTGGGATGCCCTGTACTTTAGAGCATATCATTTAAAAAAAAGGAATATACTGGAGCCATTTGAGTCAAGATACTAGATAGCTTTATAATCCAGATTACTTCCAACTTCTGCCCCTAAAGAAGGGCTATCTGATCATTAACAGTGGGCATATGACAGTGCTATATGAAACAAGGTAAAAGAAGGGTTAGATTTTTTCCTGATGGACCGTATATAGCAGAACTAGGAACAGTGAATAGAAGGCATAGATAGAAAGATCTCAGCCTAATGTAAAGATATATAATTGAATCTATCAAAAATGAAATGGGATGTATACAATTTTATATCCCTTTGGGTATGGTCGGATCAGTTTATGATTCTACCAGCAGTGCATTAGTGTCCTACTTTTAACCCACATCCCTTCTAGCACTTATTATTTTTCTTTCCTGTCATACTAGCAAATCTGATAGCTATGAGGTGGCACCCCTGAGTTGTTCAGATTTGTGTTTCTCTATTCAAGAGTGATTTGTGTCATTTTTTCATGTAATAATATATGACCTGCATTTCTTCTTTTGAAAATTGCCTATTCTTATCCTTAGACATCTTATCAATTTGGAAATGATTTGTATTCTTAAATTGGACTCCGTTCTTTATATATTTGAGAAATAAGGCCCTTATAAGAGATACTTGCTATAAAATTTTTTCTCTTAAATTTCTTGGTTTCTTCTAATCTTTTTAGTAAAAACTAAGTTTAATGTAATAATCAAAGTTATCCATTTTACATCCTATAATACTTTCTATCTCTTATTTAGTCATAAATTCTCCCTTATGCATGAATCTTACTATTTTATGCTCCCCTAATTTTCTAATGATAGTGTCCATTATGTCTAAGTCATGTACTCATTTTGACCTTATCTTGGTATAGGGTGTGAGATGTTGGTCTATACCCAATTTCTGCCATTCCCTTTTCCAGTTTTCCCAGCAGTTTGTGTCAAATAGTGATTTCTTATTGCAAAAGCTTGGATCTTTGGATTTATCAAACATTAAACAACTATGGTCATTCACTGCCATGTATTTTGTAGCTAACCTACTCCACTGATCTACTGCTTCATTTTTCAGATGATACCAAAGTTTTGATGATTATAGCTTTATAAAACAGTTTGAAAACTGGTACTCCTGAGCTACTTTCTATCATTTTCCCCCATTGATTCTCTTGATATTCTCGATCTTTTGTAATTCCAGATAAATTTTGTTATTTTTTTCCTAGTGCTATAAAATACATTTTAGGCAATTTGATTGGTGTGGTTCTGAATAACTATGTAGATTTAGGTAGGTTGTCATTTTTATTACATTAGCTTTGTCCATCAACGAGCAATTAATATTTTCCCAGTTGTTTAGATTTGACTTTATTTTTGTGAAAAGTGTTTGTAGTTATATTTATGTAATTCTTAGGTTTGTCTTAGCAGGTAGCTACCCAAGTATTTTTTACTATCTATAATTAAATAGAATTTCTTTTTATCTCTCATTGCTGGACTTGTTGGTAATATAAAGAAATTCTGATAATTTATGTGGTTTTATTTTATATCCTCCAACTTTCCTAAAGTTGTTATTTATTTCAACTTCTTGTTTGGTTGAATTTTTAGGATGCTTTCAGTATTGTTATTTATTTCAACTTGTTTTTTTGGTTGAATTTTTAGGATGCTCTAAGTATATCATCATATCACATGCAAAGAGTGAGAGTTTTATTTCTTCATTGCCTATTCCTTCAATTCTTTTTCTTGTATTATTGTTATAGCTAGCATTTCAAGTTCGATATTGAATAGTACTGGTGATAATGAGCATTCTTGCTTAATCCCTAACTTTACTGGGATGGCATCTAGTTTATCTCCATTACAGGTAATGCTTGCTGATGATTTTAGATATATGGTATTTATTATTTTAAGGGAAGCTTCACTAATTCCTATGCCTATTTCAACCTCATTTTCCTCATCTGTAAAATTGGAATAATAATAATCAGCACCTATTTCACAAGGTACTTGTGAAATTTAAATGAGGTAGCATTTATAAAGCACTTCACTCACTTCCAAGTACAAAATAAATATAACCCAGGGCTCAAGTTTGTCATGTTTACGTGGCAGCTTCTTTCTAGAGTGTTTCCTTTCAGTGATTTCACAGAAGTGAACATGAAACCATTTATGAGCTTCTTTGAAAGCCAGAAGCCCAGAATCCCTCCTCCCCCAAGATCTTGACCAACTTTGTCTCTCAAGCACATATGAAACATCAAGTAATCGTTCTCTCAACCAGATGAGGAAAATCTTATGTTAATGTCAGAGTTAAATCTCAGAAGTAGGAGCAGGAAATGGAGAAGGGAGAAAAAAGAGGAGGAAGAGGGGAGGAAAATGAGCAATAAGTTCACTATTAAGCATGATTCACAGGATTATAGCATTTAGACCTGGAGAGGAACTTCAAGGCTATTGAGTGTGACCCCATATTTTACAGATATGTCTGAGACAGGATTTGGACTCATGTCTTGGCAACTTGAAGTCCAGCCCTCTGGGCACTATTCCCAATGGACTTTCTCAAATAAGAGTGACATGGACTGGGTTTATGATTTCATTGATGCAAGGAATTCTCAGGTAAGAAATTTTCTCCCAGTGTAGGTCAGCAGCAACTCTGTTATTTATGATCTTAGACTTAGAGTTGCCTAGGGCACTAAAAAGTTAAGGGATATGCCCAAAGTCATTCAGCTGGTGTGTGTGTGAAAAGTGAAATTTGACCTTATGTCTTCTGGCTTTTAGTCCAGGTTTTCATCCACTCTAGCCTCTCAGTCATAGATTGCAAATATTTGCTCCGGCTGCTACTAAATGTAGGAGAGCAGTTCATTTGGATTGCATCTGTATTAAAAAAAAAATAAATCAAGCAGTAAAGTTCACATGTGGGTTGTTCTTATATTTTGACCAGGGAAGTATTAGATGTAACAGGAATATCAAAGGAGGATGCTGGCTTTTAATTAAATGTATTTTTTTTTCACAGTCACTGAATCAGCACTGCAATGACTTTGTACAATTGAAAATCAATTTTAGTTCTTTTGTTTAAGGCTTATTCAAGACAGATTTAATATTCCCTTTTGAGGTTCCTTCTCTATGTAAACTTCACCCACCACTCACATTCCAGAGAAACATGCCTAAAGGTCAAGTTTTTGTCTTGTATTTATCTAGCATATCATCTACTTTCCATAGAAACTTGGCTAATCTAAAAGGCCAAATCTGATCAATTTAAACTGTTTTAAGAATTTCCATCACCTAAGAACTTTTGCTCTATGACCCAAAACACTCAAAACATGTCTTGGCTATGGTTAAGGGGGTTTCAGAAGGGGTGGTCCAAATGATGTAATCTTGATTCTGACTGTTACTGATAACCAATAAAAAGATACACCCAGGTTGGCTCTAGATTTTGCTTTGTCATCTTGCTAATTGTCATAAAAGACCCTTTCAACTTTTACTCGAGGTCTTTGGTCATTGAGAGGCCACTGACCCAATCTATTGGTTACTGCTAGTCTAACAAATTGATCATACTCAGAATTTTTGTCTCTTCATTTACCTTAATTTTCAAATGTGATTTGATGGAGAAATAAGATGGCAGCCTAAAGAATGAGGAAAGGGAAGTATTGGTTGTGTACCTGAGTCATTGTATTGATAATTGACATTTTGAGTAGTTTAAAGTTTGGAGCTTTGGTTACATATTGAATTTTGGAGTTTTTACTAATACCAAATTAATTAAGGGGTCAGTAGAAAGAGTATCAAGAGCAACTAGGGAGCATAGTATATAGAGGTCTAGGCCTGGAGTCAGGAAGAAGAGTCTTTCTGAATTAAAATCTGGCCTCAGATAGTGATGTGATGCTGGAATTGTCACTTTACCCTGTTTGCCTCAGTTTCCTCGTCTGTAAAATAAACCAGAGGAGAAATGGCAAACTACTCCAGTATCTCTGCCAAGAAAACCCTAGATGGAATCATAAAGAGTTGGACACAACTGAAACAACTGAAGAACAGAAAGAGTACTGGATTTTGTTTGAATCTCCACTCTGCCACTTAACACACCTGGGCCCCAGTTTCTTCATCTGCAAAATGGAGGAGGAGGTGGTCAACTAGATGATCTTTGAGGTCTTTTTTAGCTCTAAACCTATGATCTAGAATCACTCTGAATAATAATCAATAGGAGAGACATTTAGGAAGCAGCATGGAATTATTGCCATCCTATTTAATGAATGGTGAACCTTCCATGGAGGGTGGGAGAGTGGTTACCTTATATTCAGATTATGCAGTGATCCATGCCTGAGTGACAGCTCTTTGCCTTGATACTGCAGTGGGTCAGTGAGAATTTCAACTGAGAACTGAACTGTGTTGGATGACAAGGAGATGTTGCTGGCTCAGCTTACTATGCTATGGCTAAGTGGGGTTTCCTTTGTTATTTTGGCACCTAGTAAGTTCACCTGCCAACCTTCTTTTTTAAGCATTTGTTACTATGAATGGGAAAGGGACTGATGTTCAGACTAACTAGTCAGAGTGACATTTTTTAATTTTAAAAGGACTCAACCATTCATAGCATGTATTCAAAACAAAAATATTTTATTTCTATTTGAAAATATATATTACAAAGATAAGGAAAATATGTACATTGATGTCTGTGTCATGAATCCCTAGAGAAATTATCCCTCTTCCCTCAGAATACCTACATAGAAATTCCAACTAAGTTATTACAAAAAAAAGAGTTAACATTTTTTTTCATGGATTGTACAAGTAAAAAAAAAAACACAAAGAAATTGCTAGATTGAATTATAATAGGGGGTGTGGAGGCAAGGGTAGGATTAACCTTTAAAATATAAACTTCATTTTTATGTTTTTGTTTCTTCTTCTCTCAAACTCTTCCAAATAGATGGAATGGCTGATTCTGATCACTACCCCCATATTTAACCTTTTAGAACCAGAAATCCTGATAGGGCTTGGAAGAAATGTGGGCCAAATGCATCTCCCACCACATTCCAAGTTGAATCACTATGTGCTCCTGGTGTAATCAGGAAATCCCCTCCAGTAGAGATATTGGAGACATCCTGCATAGAGGACTTCTGGACCTTTGAAAGCACCGATTTAGCAAATAGCTCTTTATCTTTGAATTAAAAGCATAACTGCATTGACTGTCAGAGTCTAAATACAATAAAAATTTATCTTAGATGAGGGGCTGAACCATAACCTATATTTATTCTATCCTACAACTACAAGTTGTAGTTCTTGTTCTAAAAATAAGCAAAAACTGTAATCAGATTTAGTACAAGCATGAGGATAGGCCATTGAAAAACTGCCCCTATTCTGAAGTCATGAAACTGAGAAATTTCTAGTCAGAAAATCATAAAATTTGGAGTTTCTGCAGAGTAGAGAATGGTGAATAACCCAAACAGACATTGAAATACCTGGACCAATAGATGTGCTAGACAGGAGGTAATTCTAAATTCCTTTAGGACAAGATTTGTCTCATTTTTGTTTGCCTTCAGTGCTTAGCACAGTGCCTAGCACATGGCAAGATCTAGAGAAATGCTTGATGATTAGTTGATGTGAGAAATAAGAAGCCAAAATAAGTGCATAGCATATAAAACTACCGAGATCGACTTACAGTATCAATACCCTGGTTTCCTAAAATTATCTTATCTCACTTGCATATCTGAAGTTTTTTCTTTTCAAAATTTCAAGTATGCTGCTACCAAACAGGGAACCATATTGGTGGGAAGATTTCTATACCTCAGACATTTCCAGGAAATCTTTATTTATGGAGCATTAGAAATCCTTTTTAGTTTCTATTGAAAAATATATGTAGATGCATTTTAGAAAATAGCATGTATTTTTTAGCTTTCTTGTTCTTTTAGGCAGCAAAGAGAATCTCATCAGTCAGCAGAATATGGAGAGCTCATCTAGAAATGAAAAGTGAAACTGGTTAATTTTGAGAAAGTCATTTTAACAGAAATATCATGACTTTCAAACCATCTCATAAAACTACTCAATTAAGCCCATCTTTTAAAACACTACTTTTTTTTCCCTAGAAACTTAATTATGCAAAAGGAACAGCTGTCATTTAGCCTAAGTAAAGTTGTTATAGTGACTTTGAGTACTTGTCAGTCAGCTATCTTTTTCCATAGAGGGAAGAATAAGAGAAAATAGGTGTAATTTCAGCACAGAAGAGTAAATTGACCAATAACTTTTACAGGATTGACACAATGCCTTTGTGGGGATAAATCCTAGGTTCCTCAAATTTAAAGAGAAATAGATGATTAATAACAGGTTCTGGATTTTATTTGCTGAGAGCATTTCTGTGGTGGAGAACATTTTGCATATGTAAAGTTTCAGACCTATGAAATTTCAGGACAAAATTTAAAATGGTAATTTAATTTAATATGCGAAGTAAAAAGTGGTTTGTATTTTTTGGTATTAAATCTGTTTTTTTGCATTCTCTGTGTAAGCTAATGATTAAAATGACTTTTTTAAAAAAAGAACTAATTTAAAAAATTAACACTGGAATAAGCTACTAAGAAAAATCATAGGATTATAAATTTAGAGCTGGGAAGGACCTTAGTCCAAGTCCCCTCATTTTGCACATGAGGGAACTGCAGCCTCAAACAATATGGATTGTCCCTTTCAGGAAATATTCCTGACTAGGATCTATCATCTATAGTTTAGGTATAGATTTGCTTGAGAGTAGAGATAAAAACCAGGCATAATCAAAATATCTCTTAGATTTTTTTTTTTTAGATTTGGATATTTTATGGCCAGGATCTGTGTTGAAGCAATAGATATTGCAAATCTCTAACTTTGGCTTCTATGAAATAACTTCTTTAAAAGAACTGTTTTGATGAAGTATATAAGGGTTTGGTGATCTTAGGAGAATTGTGAAAATTGGAGAAAATAGCAAGAAATTAGACTAGGTAATCTCATATTTTTGTATCTATATCTCTAGCATGTAGCAAAATGTCTGGCACAGAATAATTGTTTAATAAATGCTGTTGATTTATTAATTTATTCATTTGGAGTTAAAGAAATGTTACACAGTCTCTTGACTTCTTTTTTATATGGCTGTCACATTTCAGGTTTTGTGTATTGAGTCCAAGAACCTGAAACACAAATACCGGTGCAGGGGAAAAAAACAAAACAATATGTCTACTCCCAGAATTCCTGCTGATTGAATTTCTAAATGGAAACTCAGTCTTCTTGAATTAGAAATTTGGCTTTTACCACCCAAGTGCTCTGTTGGCTGGCTGGACCAACATCATGTTAGCATGGTAGGAATGAACAGATCGCCCTCTGGTGGCCTTCAAGATAAGGACGTCATGAAAGAGGTTTCTGCTTAGGATAACTGAAACTCTTGATTATTCAGCAGTGTGCTGGTAAATGTTTAAAACTGGCTCTCCAGGCAAATTGTATATATCAAACATTTTAAATTTTAATGTATGCTATTAACATTTTCTCCATCACTTCCTTAAGTATGGTCGAGCAACAAAATAAATTAAGCCCTGTTTTGTAACATTTGTCAATTTCCAAGGTGTAAAATGCCCATACTGAAAATTCGGCAGTTGACTTTGGTAGGAGAAGGTTCCAGAGAATTCCTGGATCATTTCTCATACAGTTTTTACAAATTTATTCAAAGGTTTAGGCTTTAGCATTGTCCAGGAAGAACTTGAACCCCCTCTTCCACACATTCTCTTGCATTTGAAATGGAATTGATTAGAAGTAAAAAAATTGACAACATACAGCAGTTTCAATGACTGTGGGGCTCAGGTGTTCTCTCAGCACTGCATATACACTTGGAGACATGGGAAGAAGGTCCGATGGAGAGCGTGGCTCAGTAGAATCACTTCGGCTTACAGAAAAAAAATAAAACCATAAAAGAAAAATTGGAAATTAGGTATTTGCTGTAATTTACTGGATCCTGAATGATTCTGAAGGGTTATCTAGTAAATTCTGTTTATGTTTAGCCCAGAGATTCCCAATACATCACTTAGCTTCAGAGTAGGGTTTCTTTTTCATTGGTATTGGGAACTCTCAGGTGAGGAAACTCCTTTTCCAAATATTCAAATGACTTGTTTTTTAAAAAGTATCATTCAGAGACTTGAACTCAAGACTTCCTTCCTTTAACAGTGGCCCTCTAGTCACCATGCTAAGCTGTCTCTAGGCTTATATTAGAGTGTGTAACTTAAATTTCAAAACATGACTTATAGCATGGTGACTTTGTGCCCCAATTATGATGGAGAATATATTCTAAAGATTCTAAGAGATTGTCTTGGCCTGACCCCCTCTACTCCAAGCCTTATTGTAAGGCATTGCACTGCATGAAGACAGTAAGTACAAAATGTTCTCTCCTAATTACAAATATTTTAGTTCCATTCTTCTCTTGGAAGCACCTGAAGATGGAACCATAGTATCTATAAGCTTCCAAGAGAAAATGTTTCTTTTTAGCAAATTCAATAATAAATGTATCACATGTGATTAAAATGACTCACATTGTTGAGATGGGGATAAATACAGAGGGAACATAACCCTTGTCTCCTCTTTCTGTAGGTCTTGAAACTGGGGACAAAATTAGAAATAGAGTTAGGGAAAAAGTAGAAGTAAATTTAAAGCTTTAGAATGTCATAATTAAAAAAGAGTGATATGGCTAGTTTGGTACAGTGGAACAAACAGTGACTTTGTCATCAGGCTTATAGTGTAAAGTCTTACACATTACTTGAACAGCCAACTAATAGTCAATAACTTCATTTATTAGAGTAATATTAAATCACAACTACTAGAATAAAACACAAGACTCAAAAACCCTGGATTTTTTCCCTTACATATATAGGCATGTCTCACTATTTCTTTTTTATGTTTCCAAAGTTTTTATAATCATTACTTTGTATTCGTGAAAATTCCTCTGAGATAGACCAATATAAACCCAAGCTTACATAGGAGGAAATTGAATCATAGGCATGTTAAAGATCAGTAATTCTGAAAGTGTGGTCTGGCCCTGGGCGTCTCCAAGATCCTTTCATAGGGTCCATGAAATATAAATTATTTTGATAATAATATCAAGACATTTTAATTTCTAATGTGGTAAATATTGACATATAGACATAGATGTAGATATATTTTATATAAGCAAAAGCTCTTTGGCATCTTTGATAATGTTTAACCACACAAAGAGATCCTGAGACCAAAAAGGTTGAGAATTGTTGTTAAAGAACATTCTCAAACCCTATAGGCAAGTTTGGCTGCAGTTTAAAGAGTTGTTGGTACTTCACTCGTTCTACCAGTATAGACAAATCCCTCACAATAGCTGCTGATACTGACTTTGTTCAGCTTTATAGTGTTCACATTGATTTCAGCTATGTAAAAAAAAATGTTATCTGTCAAATGACAAGGCTAGATTAGATAATTTTAAAGGTTTCTGCCAGCTTTAACAGACTATGAAATACCAATGGAAAAGGCCATAGAGTTATTTTCAAATGTATTTATTTTTGTAAAGATGATTAAACAGAAAGGAAAAACAAAAAAAATCAACCCCATTTTCCCTTAGGTCTTAAAAAGCTCCAAGCACATAGCAAAGATATTTCTATTCCTTTTCCTTGAAATGAGTTATCTTTCAAAAATTCCATGAGAGAAAAAGTAAACAGAAGCTAACCTTCATTTGGCTGAGAGCTGTAGTGTTTACCAAATGCTTTATCTTTGGGAATGTCAGGATATAAATACTTCAGTGGGTTTTCAGGGACATTTTCAGCCATAATAACTTTGTAGTCTCGAAGAATGTCAGCAAATGGCAGAGCCGCTAAACGGCCTTTATTGTAGGGCTCTACAGAATGGAATCTAACTTCTCCTGGAAGGAAAAAAGGCAGGTGGATAGTCAATCATCTGTATGAACACATTGTCCTTGATTACTGTTCTTTCTGCCCATATTATCAGTGCATGGTTGAATATAAAGTCTTTCCAGACATTCTGTAGACTAGACATTTTACAGATGGCACCCATATGGAGGACTTTCACTCAGGCAATTATAAATTCATGTTTTCCCGTCTAAATACAGAAGTTAGTAGGTGATACACAAACTCTGTGTAGACATTTAAAATAACAACAACAAAAACACACAAATACATATGTATAATCACCAGTCTTAAATTCCCAAATATTAACAACAAACTCCCAAGAAAATGCTATTTTAGTGATACAATAAGAGGTAACACTGGAGAACATAGGACATACCATTTTCTGATTGATCCACCCAAGTAAAGGTAATTCCTCCAAGGTTGCTTTCACTGAATCTTAATAAAAATGTTCCTGGCATCTTATCCTTAAGCAAAACTCGCTCCTTCTCCTTGCTTACAAAGCCCATTATATACCTGAAAGAAGAGTTCAAATACTTGATGAAAGACTATGAAATATACCGTGGCACATCTTCAATTGCATCCACAAAGCCGAAGTGTTCAGTGTATTTTTGAATGCATTCAACAGAATTCACATCTGAAATTCTCTTAATCATACCGTGAACATTAATATCAATAGGCTTAAATTTAAATACTTAAAAGCTCAAGAATGTTTTTAATGGGTTTAAACATGCCTCAAAGAGCAAATAATGCAATATGCAGAAAAATGACATTCATGCAGAAATTATAGTACATGATTTACCCATCAATCCAAAGAGGAAGAATGTGCTTTTTTATTAAATCCAGGATTGCTTCAAGCCATACCCAAAAAGTAAATGCTTTGCCAGGTAAGTGCTCCTATTTTCATTAAAAGACAAACAAGAGATAGAATGATCATTCAGCTAATGCATCAGAAAAATAGATTTTCATATTTTATTTCATGGTAAATCATTTATATTTTATATCTCATCAAGTTGGAGAAACTTTTAGGATTTCTCTTTGTAATGTGTTTATCTAGGAAATTCTTACCATGGTATAAATGGGGCTGTAATGATGATAGAAGTAGTCACTCACATTTATTTAGCATCCTATGGTTTACAAAATGCTTTTCTTACATCACCCCTGAAGGTGAGTAAATCAAATGTGATTATCTTCATTGACAAATGGAGAATCTGAGACTCAGCGAGGCTAAATGATTTGACTTGAGTCATGCAACTAGTAAATTGTTGGAAGCATACATAGAAGAAGGAGCTTCTAACTCTAAGACTAAACTACTCTCCCCTTCCATCCCCTGATCCAGGCCTGCCTCTGACCTTTATAACTCCCCTCAACCCAAAGGAATCTGAAATAAAGTATAAGATTTCTTTTTCTCTTGACCATACCTTGCAGAACTTGGCCCAAGAAAGCTGACCATCACTGTAGCTAGCTTGTGATGCTAAAATTAAAGAAGAGAAAAGAATCCATTTTAATCCAATTAAAGAAGAGAAAATAACACCTGCTTTTTGCTTCATTTAAAAAAAACCCTACAGATACAGTTGGGAACCTAACTGGTGCTGGCTTCTAAATGCCAAAGAAATATGACAAATTTTCCACTCTCAAGGACTTCATTATTTAGTTGGGGTAACAAAAATAATGCATTTGAAAAAGATAACACTAGATAGGATATAATCATATAATAAATTATGTGTTAGAGACTTTCAGTATCCTTAGGATTCAGAGAAAGAAAAGGACATTGTGGGTCACAGTGGTCAAAATAATTCAAATCAACATACATTTATTAAGTACCTACTAAATTTAAGTCACTGTCCTAGGTGCTGGAATGCAAAAACAAAATTGGTAAACAGTCCTTGCCTGAGGGAGCTCACATTCTAAAAAGTCAGGGAAGGTTTCATGGAGTAGGTGGTTTAGGATTTGGATGGGGATGGCATAGCTTAAAAGGTACAGAGGTTGGAATAATTAACCATAGCTTGTCTGGGAAACAGTGCCAAGAATAACTTAGCTGTAACAAAGAGTTCATATCAGAAAATGTGAGTGATGGGAAAATATAAGGGATTACAAAAACAAGTGATGAACCACTCTTAACAACTTGTGACTCAGTTTGGGAGTTAGCTCAGTTCCCTTTGTATTCATTTATAGTTCTAGTCCAATTTCTGTCTTGTAAGAAATTTTATGCAATTGTGGGAATTATGTAATAACTTTATTGTGTTGTTTGAACCTATCCCTGCATGTCTGGGAAGTCAGATCTTCTTGCATCTTAGAGACCCTTAACCAAGGACTTAGGTTATATTGATGAGAAATACAGTCAGGCCTTAAGATTGATGCAAGGAGAAAGCCATTTGTCTTATCTGAAAATTGGACCTGTGTTGGTCAATCAGTTATTGTTTTCATGTTCCTTTAAATACAGGTACTTGGAGGAAGTGGGACACTCCTTTTTCAGATTTCAGGGAAGTTTACTTATTTGCTTTCTCCTTTCCACCCAGAAAGTCCTTAATCTTTCCTCCAATTAGAAATAAGATCACCTAATTTTGTATCCAAGTTAATTATTTTCTCTTAATTAGCCTTATTTGATTTTTTTAATGTATAAAAATCTCTTTCCCTTTGTATTCAGGGACCAAATGCCAAAGCTGAGGAAAGCAACTGGTACCAATTCATTAGTTAATTGGCATACAGTGCTTAATAAATTGATATGCTCAGAAACTCTCTGCACCTTTGTTTCTTAGTCTTGTCATTTTTCACATGCCACAGTGATAAATGGGCAACATGGACACCGAAAATTAGGATTAAAAAAAAAGATTTAATTCAATAGGCTAGGGGGAAAGTTTCTGAACAAAGCTGGGATAAAGAGTAGATTGTTTCCATTTATGTAATCTTGTGTCAATATTTTACTAATCACATGGTTAGGAGCAAAATGTGAAATCTTGGACATGTGATTTTAACATGATAGGATATTACTGGTTTGGAAACTCCCTCAACAACCCCAGGGTAAGAGGGCACACTCAGCCACTCTTCTGTAATTTGTCTTAGATACTTAACAGGTTAAGTGGCATCCCCATATTCATAGTTTGTGTCATGTGGAACCCCAATTCAGGTCTCCTTGATTCCAAGGCTAGCTTTCCATTGACTATATTAACTACACTGCCTTTTTATCAGGGATGATTTCATTCCTTGTACTTGTACTTGTCCCTGGCACATAAATGCTTAATTACCATTTGATTGATATGACCTTTGTTTCAGAACTTCATTGATTTGGAGTTTCCTTGATAGGATGATGACTTAAAAGTAGATGCATATTAAGTAGATTTAGAAATAAGTTTCCACAAACCCTTTTTTCTCTTAAATGAATCCACATTCTTTTGAAGAATATGATAATCTAACACTCTGGGTAAAAAAAATATATAGTAATAGGGGCAGCTGAATAGCACAGTTGGTAGAACACCAGTCCTGGAGTTGGGAGGTCTTTTGTTCAAATGTAACTTCAGATATTCCCTAACTGTGTGACCCTGTGCAAGTCACTTAACCCCAATTGCCTAGCCCTTACTGCTCTTCAGCCTTAGACTCAATACTTAGTATATAATTGATACTACATATTCATTCTGAGGGAAGGTAAGAAGTTTTTTTTTTTTTAAAGGAATAATGAAAACAAGAGCAAGCAACTGCAGCTCAAATTTACAAAGAGCTTTCCCTTCTACAACACTTAAAGTTAAGGAAAATGAGGTAGCTCAGCACAGTGGTTAAAGCACCATGCCTGGAGTCAAGAGGACCTGGGTTCAAATCTGATCACAGATACTTCCTAGTTGTGTGACCCTAGATAAGTCACTTAACCCCAATTTGCCTAGCCCTTACCCTGCAGTTTTAGAGTTTACTAAGACAGAAAGTAAGTGTTTAAGGAAAATGATAAGTTACTCTGTTGAAAGGGGTTTTTCATCTTGCTACTTTCAATAATACCTGTTCAAATGGATTTGGATTCCCATGTTTGACTCCACTTGTTCATGTCAACTGCTTCTCCATTCCCCCACTCAGTTCTAGCACTAATGGTGTTTCTGAGGCTTACCTCAATCTCTTACCTTTTACGACACAGCAATATATAACAGACTAGTTAAAAAAACTGCTAGCAATTTTCAGTCAACTTGTATAGTTGATCAACCTCCCAACTCTACTTTAAAATTTCTGAGGAAAGGCCATTCTTCCTGTACTGTGTGAGCTGCCTAGTGGGTTTTTAAAAAAACTGCAAATAGGTTTTCTGTAGCGAATGTTGCTGCCTTACTGTAAAAGGCTGTTATTTGCCCAAGGATAGCACAAATAAGACTGGGTCTTTAAACCACCAAGCACGCCGTCACAAAGAGCTGAGAGCCTTCCATCCCAAGCAAAACATACCTGTGAGTTTCTCAGCCAGCATATTGAGTTGGTCTGAGTTGAGACCTCGTCCAACATACGATGAAAACTGCCAGCTCAGCACCTCTAATAACTGACTTAAAGCAGCCGTTGGAGGATTATTAAAGAAAACCAAGTTCTGAAACAGAGTTGTAATTGTATCCCTGTTAGCCATGCCCCAAAGATTGAAGTTTCTAAGCCATAAAAGGGGAGTCACATATGATGAAGGCATTGCCTTGCAAGCCTGGGACCTCAGATTCAAAGACCTTTGGGCATCATGGCAGCAATGGAGTAATGGAGGGTACCATCCCACCAAACCTCTGTTTATCTGACACTTTGGGCTGTGTTGCCCCTGCAATTGTTCCCTCATCTACAAAGTCTTGGCACAGATCCCCCCTACCTCTGAGGAAGGGCTGTGTCTCAAGAGCTCTTGTGTCTTCATAGGGTTTTGGACTAATTGGTCAATTCATTCAAGCAAATGGTCAACTTTGTGGTAATCTCAGTCAAAGCACTGTAATGACCATGCTGCCTCTCAATAGGTAGGTATTATGAGTATTATTGTCCCCAATTACAGATGAAGAAACTGAGGCTCAAAGAATTCAAGTGACTTGCCCATATAGATAGTAAATCTGGAAGCAGGATTTGCTTCCCCATCTGCTGTCTATGATGCTAGTAAAAGATAATCTTGTATTTTAAGCAACTGGCCAAATGCACGAGGATTTGTGTGATTCTTTGTAGAGGAGGGATACGGGGATCCAAGTTCCAAAGCCAAACTTAAAGAAGAACTCCTACTTGGTTCATTTCTTGGCTTATAGTACAGAATGAGTAGCATTGAACATGGGTATTATCCTATTTGGGGCAGAGCACTTACTGTGTTTTATCTCACAGAGCCACAAATGTCCTACAATGTCCCTCTGCTCCTAAGGTACCTCTTTAATGATTCCCAAATAACAGAGAGTTATGTTATCCTTCCTGGGAGCTGAGAAGATGTTTATGACTCTAGGAAGCTCGATGAATAGGGTACTGAGCCTGGATTCAGGAATATCTGTATTCAGATCTGGCCTCAATCACTTCCCAGCTGTGTGATCCTGACCAAGCCACTTAATCTCTGACTGCCTGACAAAGGGATCCACTGGAGAAAGAAATGGCAAACCATTCTAGTATCCTTTCCAAGAAGGCCCCTATGGTCCATAAGGTCATGAAGAGTCTGACATGACTAAATTCCTTTAGCCTTTCTTTTTGACTCATACATTTTTGTTTGGCTCTACTTGACAGTCCTGTAATTCTCAGACCCAAATTCCTTCCTTAACCCCATTCCATTATATATGTTGTACCTATGTATGCCCCTGCCCCATGGTCTCCTTCCTTTCCTCTGACTGGAGAGAGTGGAGTGTAGATATTGGATATCCACATTGGAGATCTCTATTTAAGGAGAGGACCCAGAGTAGACACCTCATTTCCCATCCGTCCTTGGTTGAAGGATTTTGTCATGCCCTTTTGGGTATTCTACTTCCCTGCCCTCCTCACCAAACTCCCCTTACCATGTGTTGTGAACCTCCCTAGATTGTGAGCTTCTTGAGGGCAAAGGCTGTCTTTTGCCTTTCTTCATATTTCCAAGTGCTTAATATGGTCCCTGGCATATAATAGGCACTTAATAAATAATTACTGATTGACTGACTGACTGTTGAATTTAAAAAATTCTTGAGTGAGTAAACTCTTTAATTTTTGTATTCATCCCCTGGGTCCAGCATAGGTCTGATACACGGCAGGCATTTAATAAATGCTTTTTCATTCATTTTCAGTTCCCAACTATTATTCTCTACATTAGAGAAACTGTCCCTAGTTCCAGTGCAGATAGAGACAGATAGTGGGAAAGGACAAAATGATTCTCTCCAAAATTTTATCTGCAGTAGCTAGACAAAGTTGGGGAGGAGGGGCACAGCACTTAGCATCTTCCCTCAAATTGAGTGCTGAGGAAGAAAAGAATTCTTGCCTTTGGAGAGGATTTCTCGTTTCAGTTCAGCTGGACAAGTTGTAAAAGATCTGATACTATAGCAGTCAAGAAGGAGGCAGAGAGAAAGCACCATTGAGGGACTGACCCCCCCCCCCCACGCCCTCTTTCTCTTTTAAGGGACTAATCAGCACTCCTTCATCTTGGGCTTTTACTGGATCCCTACTTACCTCTTAAGAAATTCTTAAATAACCACCAGATGGCAACAAAACTCCGGCAGTGTGGACCTAAATTAAATGTACTAGGAACCTCTCTTGACTATCTGGGCTAGTGGAGGCCCCATGCCTTCAGTGGATAATCAAGAACTGTAAATGATCCTCATGACTGTTTTAAAATCTCAGTAGCTTTCTGTGGCTCCGTGAACAGGGTGGAGTGAAGCTAGAGATGAAGTAGGGAGGATGCTTTAGGGATGAGGCAAAGAAATTGTGTAGTATGGAACTTGTCTGTCAGGCTAGTGTCAGAAGAATAGAGCCAAAGGGTCTGTTCCTCCAAGGAGGAAAGCTTGGTTCTTATGAAAACAGACTGAGCATAAATGTCATTGAGAGCATTTTAGAGAAGAGAAAACTGAGGTCCAAAGAAACTATCTGACTTATCCAAGGAATGAGTGGAAGATCTGGGATTTGAACCCAGATCTTCCGACTCCAAATGACTGGACCACATAGCAATATGCAAGGCATAGATCTAGGAAGTAAGTAACTGAGGGAACTATTTAGGAATAGAAGATACAGACCTTTCATTACTCATTATTAATATTATTTGGGAGTCCTGAGAAATCAGGCTACAAATATATTTTTGTTGTTCAGTCATTTCAGCCATGTCAGATTCTTAGTGATGACTTGGGGTTTTCATGGTAAAGATATTGAGATGGTTTGCCATTTCTTTCTCCAGCTCTTTTACAGATGAGGAATGGAGGCAAAAAGGGTGAAGTGATTTGCTCAGGTTCACAAAGCCAGTAAGTGTCTGAGGCTGCATTTGAACTCAGGAAGATGAGTCTAACAGACTGTAGGCGTGGCATTCTATCCAGTATACCACCTAGCTACCCTACAAATATGTAACTCTTTATAACAATGCAACTACAAGAATGTGTAAATTATCTATGCATGTACCTATGTATGAATGCATGTATGTATGTGTGTGTATGTATGTATTTATATGTGTGTATCTATCTATCTAAAGAAATTAGAAAACCCTTTAGAAGTACCTAAATTGAAAGCATTTCTTTCTACACACTTTTTTTGCTTATCCTTGGCCATTCTGAAGCCTTAGACCCTGTCCGTCTTCTCTTCTTGATACTCTTCTCTGTCGGTTTTCATGGCATTGCTTTCTCCTGGTTTTCCTTCTATGTGTCTGGCCACTCCTTTGTCTCCTTTGTTGAATTTGCACCCACTAAGAGTGAGGATCCCCCAAGACTGTTTCGAGTTCTTTTCTCTTTTCCCTCTATTATTCTTTAGTGATACTATCAGCTGTCATGATTTCAATTACTGTCTTTAAGCATATGTTTCTCAGATTTATTTGTCAAGCTCTAACCATTCTTCAAATTCTAGTTTTGCCTTTTAGCGACTCCAACTGCCTTTAGCAATATATAGCTGCTTTATAGATATCTTAAACTCAGCATGTCCAATTTTGAAATGATTATCTTTCCCTCCAAATCCTCCCTTTTCCCTAACTTCCTAGTAGAAAGGATACCACCACCATCTCAGGCATCCAGGCACCAATCCTCCATGATTCCTTTTTGATTTCACTTTCATCCTCATAGCCAATCATATAAATGTTGTCATTTCTAGTTTGATTATAGCTCTTGCATACATTCTCTTCTCTCCTCTGACACTGTGACTACCTTGGTACAGGATCACCACTTGTACTATTGCAATAGCCTAAAAATGGTCTCCCTCTGCCTCAAGTCTTTCTTTACTCCCATCCATCTGACACTCAGCTGTCAAATTGATCTTCCTAAAGTGTGGGCTTGACCATATCATTGCCCAACTAGTAAACTCTAGGCTCTAGGCTCAAATTCAAAATCGTCTGCTTTCCATTCAAAGCCCTCTCTCTATAACTTGGCCCTTTCCTGCCTTTCTAATTGCTTATATCTTATACCCTGCCCATACTCCTTCCGCAATCCAGGGGTTTCTTGTTCTTTGAACACAATACTCCATCTCTTGACTCCCAGATTTCTCACTGGCTGCGGCGAATGACTGCAACTCTCTCCTTCCTCAGTTCTGTCTTTTAGCTTCCCTGGATTCCTTTAAGCCTCAGCTAAAATATTATTTTCTACAAGAAGCGAATCTTAGTGGCTGTCTCTGAAATTACTTCCAATTACACAGACACACACACACACACACACTATACATATATATCTCTATATATCTATATCTCTATCTTGTTTGTACATAGCTATTTATATAGTATCTTCTTAATTATCCTGTGAGCTCCTTAAGATTATAGACTCTGTGTGTGTGTGTGTGTGTGTGTGTGGTTTGACCTTTGTGCTGACTCTTTGAGCAGTGGTTAACACACAGTAGATGCTTCGTAAGTACTAGTTGACTGACTGATTGTCTGTATGAAGGTAAATGCATTGTGATTATAGAGAAATAAAAGAATACATAAACGTAGCGTCTTCCTACCTGAGAGTCATTGGTGGATAAATTGTACCAAATTATAGAAGCCCAAGCATTAGGTAATTGACTAACGTTGGAAATCATCACAACAGGTAATGAATTGGTCTGTTAAAAAAAGACATACAAAGATATCAGAACCTAACATGTATTGATATTGAAAAAGCTGCTAGTATAATGTCTCTTGCCCACTGAGTCCATGATCTAATATTTATTATAATTGGAGAAAATGGAAAAAAATTCACCAGAGAGAAAATCATAGTGTGATCTGATGGTTTTGAAAAAGCCTAAAAATTAACTGAAATAAGATGAAGTAGCACAGTAAAGTATTAGATTTAGAATAAAGAAATCTTCATGGCAAATCTAGATTCAGAGGATTACTAGCTGTGTGATCCTGGCTGAGTCACTTGATTTTCCTCAGCTTCAGAATCCTCATCTGTAAAATGGGGATAATAATAGCACCTACCTCACAGAGTGATTTGTGTGGACAAAAAGAGATAATATTTTGTAAAATGCCTTATAAATCTGAATGTGCTATGCAAATGCTAGCTATTGTTATTAAAAGTTATACTTTTAAAATATGAAAAAAAACAGAGAAAGGAAATAACCATGTTGCCAAGACAAAAAAAGCTTATTTATAATTTTTCCATAATGATATCGTATATTTTATTTTGAACTTTTTTACTTTTTGGAAGTCCTTTTACAGCTTATTTCATATCTTGTGATATAGACCACACTGCTATTGGCAAAGAAATTGAAGATAAGTTAAATGACTTTCTCAAAGACACAAGGCTAGCAATTAGCAGGACTGAGATGAGAATCTCAATGACTGGGCTCTTAGTTCAATGCTCATTCCCATGTTCAAAGTTGCTTTGTTATGCAGAGCTGAGAACACAGCTGGTGAATGGAGGGGCAATAGGACATAGGGGAAAGACCATTCCACTAGGAAATGGAGACCACTGTTTCTATCTTGCCTTTACTAGAATCTCAGAATCTCTGAGTTGAAAGAGACCAAAGAGGACATCTATTCCAACTTATACCTGAACAAGAACCCCCTTTGATTATCCTTAGCCAGGTTTCATCCAGTCTTTGCTTGAAGATATGCCAAGACAAAGACAGCCCATCTCTTTTTTGGATAAATAATTAATAGGGAATTCTTCCTTACATTAAGAATAAATTTGCCTTTTTGTTCTTAGTTTTACATTCTGGGGCCAAGCTGAGTGTCAAATCCCTCTTCCAAATATTTGAAGACAGCAATAATGTCCTTCTCCAGTTTCCTCCTTTCTAAGGTAATCATGTCTAGCAAATTTCACCTGTTTTCATATGGCATGAACTGAAAAACATTTCAATATTCTGGTCCCCTTCTTTGGATGTTCTCTAGCTTATCCATATCTTTGGGAAAATGTGCCAGGTATTAAATACGACATTCCAGGTGTGGTCTGAGAATAGCAGAGCAGTCCAGGATCCCTAGTGCTAGACACTCTGACTTTTGTATGAAAGCCAAAAATTATAATCGTTTTCTTAACTGCCTAATACTAATAATAATAGCTAGTGTTTATATGGTACTTTAAAGTTTACAAAGCATTTCACAAATATTATTTCATTTTATTTTCACAACTACCCCAGGAAGCAAGTTATTATTACTCTTTTAGAGTTGAGGAAATGAAGGCAGGCAGAGGTTAAGTGATTTATCCTGGGGTAACATAGTTAGCAAGTAAAGAAAGACTACATTTGAACTCAGGTCTTCCTGATGACAGATACTGGAGTACTTTGTAAAATTAATAAATTCCTCTGGATTCTGGGCTATGAAAATAAAGAATGTAGCTCCTGGTCACTTCTACATGATCTTGTTTAAGAATATTCCTATTTCTACTCATAACAACTTTTATGATCCAGATGAATCTCAAAGGATAACCTTGACAATAGGCCATTGGTACTGTAATGAAGCCAAGAATATGAATGCAAGACTCCATTTACTCAGTAATATGAAATATATGCTCACTTAATGCTTACAGATTATTTGGAGAATATGATTACATGAAAAATCTGTGAAATCCTTCCATTGATGCAATTTAGAAGCTCTTCTGTGGCTTAACAGTTAAATCCTATAGAATGCTTTTGGGTTTATACAGGTCATGCATGATCATGTAGTAAGTGTAACAGACTGTATTTGTGCCAACTATTTAACCAAGGGATTACTTTATAGAGGTAGAAAAATAATAATGAAATTCACCTGGAAGAATAAAAAGTTAAGAATCTTAATGGAAATAATGAAAAAAGTGGGAAAGAAAGGAGTCTAGAAGCACTCAAATTATATTCTGATCTCAAACTATAATTAAAAACAGTATCATCAACATGATTTAGTATTGATTAAAAAATAGAGAGGTTGGTTGGTTGAGCAGATTAAGTGCACAACATACTGGAGAATGAATTTGAGGAAGATCCTAAAAATCTAAGAAGAGTTGCATTTTTTTCTGAACAAATTCTAAAATGGTTCCCAAAGATCTATGTGGATTTCAGCTTCCCCACCACCAAACCCTTATGTTCTGCCTTAGAATCAATACTGTGTATTCATTCCAAGGCAGAAGAGTGGTAAGGGCTAGGCAATGGGGTTAAGTGACTAGCTCAGAGTCTCACAGCTAGGAAGTGTCTGAGGTCAGATTTGAACTGAGGACTCTCCATCTCTAGGTTTGGCTCTCAATCCACTGAGCCACCTAATGGACCCACTAATTTCAACTTTTTATACCTCAGTTTCCTCCTCTGAAAATGATAAGGTGGGAGATCAGGTATTTATAAAATCCCCGCAAGTCCCCATGGCTATGTGTTAGTTGGCAAATATTCCTTGAATATTCTCACCTCCAAGTCTATGGTCAAGCCATACAGGCAGATCTGTGTTTCAAAGCTTATAGAATGAAGCTCTTCAGTTACCATGTGAGGACCCTGAGGGGGAAAAAACATACTTCATGTTATGAACATACTGTTTTTTAATCTGATAGCATACAAATAAAAAGCTTCAGTTAAATTTATAAACTAAAAAACCCCTTTAAGTTATTTAGGAATGTGAGTTTGTTTTTTGGTCTACTTCTCAAGTAGAATGATTATAGATATATTCTTATATTAATACCAAAGTCTTAAAAACATAATAATTTCAGGCTTTTAAAATCTGTGGCCTATTTTTTCTTAGGCAACTCCAGCTGAAGGCAGATAAATATCTTCTTTGGCTGACAAATCAATTGTAATCTAGTTACTGAACACATTTCTTTACAATGTGAGACTTTGTATAAGCACAACAGAAAGATGTTAGAGCCTTAATCATCTTGTTGTAGCAATAAGCCTGATGAGTGAAGAGAAGTCTATCATGGGGAAACTGTGAGGCAATTCCTTGGTCTCCTCTCTGCAGTCTACCCCACCATCCCAGAAAGCATCAGTCCTCTTTGAGTTCAGAAAAAAATGGAAAGAGCTAGGATACTTTCCAAGGGCTAAATAGAGCACAAAAGTGTTCTAAAATAAAATTATTATGAAAAAATGAAAGAAACTGGGAATCACCTTGGCCCAGAAGAAAGAAGACTAAGGAAGTACACTACACTGAATCTACAAAAAGAATGATTACAAGATGTTTTCCATGTTTATTAAATAGAGAAAAAAAGTTTTAAAATAATGAATTTATAGTCCAAAAGGGATTTTGATAGGAGGAATGTAGAATGGACATGATCCAAGGTGACTAATTAAGAAGATGTTACAATAATCTAAGCAAGAAATCATGAAAAATGAACCAGAGTGGTAGTTAGATGAGTAGAGAAAGGAATCAGAAGCAGGAGATATTATGAATGCATAAGGAGGATATGTGGGATGGGGAAGAGTGAGGACACCAAGAATCTGAGACTAGAAAGGTGATGGAAATGGAAAGAAATAGGAGAAAATGGAAGACGGGAGATCTGGGAAAAAAGATGAGTTCATTTTTGGGCACTTGTATCCAAACATGAGTTCTAGATGTTTCTGGGCCATCCAGATCGAAGGATCCTAAAGACTGAAGCTTGGGAAAGAAATTGGGTATAGATACTTATATCTACGTGTCATTTTCATAGAGGTGATAGTTAAAGGTGATAGTTCCAGGTTGCTGAAAGATTGTAGAGGAAGAAGAAAAGAGAACTTGGGACAGAACCTTAGGAACACAGTGAAGTGGAGAGATATGAATGATGATCCAGTAAAGTACACTAAATAAGAACCCTCAGAGAGATAAGAGGTGAACCAGGAGGGTAGTATCATAAAAACCCAGGAAGCAAAGTGGACCCAAAAGAAGAGTTTGGTTAACAGTATCAGACCTAACAGATGGGTCAAGAAGGATGCGGGTCAATAAAAAGACTATAACATTGGCAATTAAGTGATTATTGATAACTTTGGAGATGATAGTTTTAGTCAAGTGATGAGATTGGGAAAATGTTCTCATACAGATTTTGTAGAACTAAGAAAGTAGGCTTATGGATTGTTAGTTCTTGATTGAAAAGTAGGGAAGTGATATGGAAAGACTGAGCTTGGTCTTGAATTCAAAGCGTTATCTGTGTGACTTTGGATGATTCAGTTAAATGCTCCAGATCTCAGTTTCCTTGCCTAAAAATGAGGGAGTTGTATTATATGACCTGGGCATAAGTGGTGCAGTGAATAGAGCATCTGGCCTGGAATCAGACTCACCTTCCTGAGTTCAAATCTGACCTGAGACATTTACTAGCTGTTACCCTGTTTGCCCCAGTTTCTTCATCTATAAAATGAGCCGGAGAAGGAAATGGCAAATCGTTCTAGTATTTTTGCCAAGAAAATGGATGACCCCAAATGGGGTCATGAAGAGTTAAACATTACTGAAATTACTGAACGTCATTTGACCTATGCAAAGCCCTTTTTAACTATAAATTTATGATCATATGATATCTTCCTAATCATCTTTTTTGGGTTGTAATACTGACTATGAGTTTTTTAGGATCTTCCTCTTTTTTAGATATCCTGGGAATCAATCCCATGAACCTCTCAAAATGCATGGCAATCCATATAGGATGTTCAGAAGAATATTGGTGCTATGAACATGAACTTTTGGAGCAGTGAGCACTTTGGGATCATTTAAAGCACCCATTTCCCAAATATTATCAAACCCAACCAAATCTCTTTTTTCTATTCAACTGTCAGCTCAGAAACTCCAGCCACATAATAAAATAAAATAATTATCCCTGTAAATGAAAGTGAATTAAATTAGACTTTATTTTAAGAATTTATTTTTTAAATTCTATAATGGTCTTTCCTCTCTACTCGAGAACATTAGACATTGGCATAAATTCAGATTTGGAAATCACAGATTAGGTAATCCCCTAACTGTTATTTTCATAAATCCTCCATTTAGAAAGAAATCTTTAGTAACCCATCAGCTCCACAGTCAGGCATCCAGAGACGTGATCTAGCTTTGAATCTAGAGCCTTCCTCAATGAGGAACAAATCAGGGAAAAGGTCATCTTGCTGTCTGTGTTCCATAAAATCAACATTCCCAGTCCTCAGAGGTGCTGACTTGGCAGGGAGCCAGCCAGGGTGCAGCGACTGAAATGTGTAAACTGTTTCAGGAGGAGAACTTGAATTGTAGCTCCCTATATTTGTTCTTTGTCAGCAGGTCTTTGCTGATAAATAACAGTTTTTACCCACAAACCGGAGGTGTTAGGTAATCCTGTTTATGTGGTGGAAAGTTATGAGGCACAAAGATGCTATTAGTGGTGCACGGATGACTTGAGTTTCATTTAACAAAAGACCTAAACAGATGTTTTTTCATGGCCCAGTGTCCTTAAACATAGCTCTAGCACTCACTTTCCAGCTAGCCTAAATGTTTCCTGTGGAGTCAGGTTTCTCTGGGGGTCGAACACAGTGTTTTTTTAAGAGCAGAAGCTGGAATGTGAGTTGTACTAACAAGTTTTCCCTTTTTATAATATGCTGATGTCAATAACATATTCTTTAGTTGTCTCAAAGATGTTCTAATAACTCATCTTCCATTTATAGACATCAAAGTTGGCTATATTTCCTTTCCTTTGCATTATGAAGATGCATCTTATTTGGGGGCATATTGTCATGATCATCATGAGATTATAAGAATTAGGCCCAGAGAATTTGTGATTTACCCCAAATTACTCAACTAGCAAGGAGGAAAGCCCACATTAGAAGTCAGGAGTCAGAATGGACAATTCAGTCTATTCTACACACTGTTGCCAACTTAATTTTTTTTAAGTGAAGAAATGACTATATCAAATCCCCACTCGATCACCTCTAGTGGTCAAAAGATCAAAAACAACCTTCTTTGTCCAGTTTTTAAGTCCTGTATAGTCTGGCCTATCTTACCAGCCTCACTGGACATTGTTCCCCCTCTCTTCAGTTAAAATGGCCTTCTTTATGTTCCCCACACACAACACTCCATCCATCTTTGTGCCTTTTTACTGGCTGTTCCAAATGGCCAAAACTCATTCCTTTCTTATTTCCATTCTATGAAGTCCATTTTTAAAAAGATGTTATTCAAAAATGAATTAATTCCTGTTCCCCTACAACTACTAGTGCCCCCTTACAAATCACCTGGTTTTTAGTTATTTTGGATATATTTGTATTTATTAATGCTATATTTATGTTTTGTATCACCTACTAGAATGTAAGTTCTTCAAAAGTAGGGATTATTTCAATTTATACATGTACCTCTTGTGCCCAACAGTATATGGCACATAGTATGCATTTAATAAATATCTGTTAACCAATTATCTAGGATATTCTTTTTAAAAGGAATTTTATTAATTTATTTGTTTGCTGGTTGCATTAAAATCCCCAAATATCTTTTTCTCTCCCTCCCTTCCCCACTCTAGAAAAGGGCATTGTTTGGCCAATATATATGATATATATATATATATATATCATATATATATAATATAAACTATATCTTTTGTGTTTTTATTTATCAGTTTTTTTCTCTGGAGGTGGACATTCACAAGTTATTCTTCAAACACTAATTCTGTAGCTTTATAGAATATTTCCTTAGTTCTACTTACTTCACTTTTTATAATTTCATGTAAGACTTCATATTTTAAAAAATTGACCTTCTCATAAATGTTTACAGCCCAGTAGTATTCTATTACAATCCTATGCCATAACTTGTTCAGCCATTCCCCAACTGATGGGCCTCCTCAATTTCCAGTTCTTTGCCACCACAATGAGAGCTGCTGTAAATATTTTAGAATCTATAGATTCTTTTCCTTTTTCTCTGATCATAGATATTCTTGATGAATATGTGAGTAGAGAGTAAAGCAGCTTTCACAAAGGTTATTCCATGGCCAACTACATTTTCATAGTTATACAACCGACTGAAGGTACAGAGCATATAAGATCCTACTGTGTTTATTGGCTATAAAAAAGCATTTGATATAATAGAACAAATAAATGCATCCTTAAGGCTCTTCTCCAATAGTGTTTATCATAAAGATATAAAGATCATGTAAGATTACATTAAAGAGGCAATCACAGAGATAACTTAATTTTACAATTCTCTGATTACTATATCAAGGGGGGAGAGTTACCTATAAACCACTTAAAGACAATCATTTTTTGATACAATGGAAAGAATTTGGAGTCAGAAGACTTGGTCTTAAATCTCATTACAGTCACTTGCTACCTATGTGATCTTGGACAAGTTATTTAACTTCCTTGGGCTTCTTAAACTTTAAAATTAAGAGACTGTACTAAATAGTTCTCAGGTCCTTCTCAGTTTTAAGTCTATGGTCCCATTATCAATGACCCACTGTGACAGAGGATATTCAGCAAAGAGATTTAACAGAAAAGGGATTGCCCATAGATGAAATGGCTCCCTAGATGTTGAAGGTAATTGTGCTACGTTCATTAAGACCTCTAATTTTGTTGAGTCTCCTAACGAGGTCTAAAATCACTCAAAAGTTTGATCTCCATTATCCACATAAGAAAAACCAAGTGGATGAAGAATGTCTATTGTACAGATTCTGATTTGCAGTTGATGGTTTGTCCATAGAGCTGGTGCATTAATGTCTATATCTTGAACAAATCCTGCAGGTAAACAATGAACTGTGGCCAGAATTAAACATAGGTAAAACAAGCTATGTTATATTTGGGAAATCCTATAGCATTTTCAAAAATGTCATGCTTCTCCCTGAAACAAAATCTCATTTAAAAAATCACCAGTGTTTTGGGGGTGATTCTTTATGTCTGTGAATGGTGAAATTCCACAATTTTTGAGGAACCAGAATTGTAAATCATCCAAAGGTCATTAGTGAGAAACATTTTTTGAACCCAGATCTACAATTTCATGGCTGTAGAGAACTTATGATTAGGAACACTCCTTCACCTTCTCAGATCCTGATTGGTACCTACTTATTGCCTTTAAGAATTACCAGGGGACGGAGAGGGCTTGTTCTGTGTCCCATAGTGAGTAAACATCAGAGGCAAAGCTTAAGGAAGTGAAAGAAATAGGCTCTTTATTAAGCATATACAATATGCTAGACACGGTGCTAAGGGATTTAAAAATAACATCCTATGTGATCCTCACAATAACCCTGGGAGGTAGATGCTATTATTATCCCCGTTTTTCAGTTCAGGAAACTGAAGCAA
Organism: Monodelphis domestica; assembly: GCF_027887165.1. Classification (NCBI taxonomy): domain Eukaryota; kingdom Metazoa; phylum Chordata; class Mammalia; order Didelphimorphia; family Didelphidae; genus Monodelphis; species Monodelphis domestica. Next base: position 208,872,340 of record NC_077230.1, read on the forward strand.
ACAGTTAAGCGACTTGCCCAAAGTCACCTAACCAGTATGCCTGAGACCAAATCTGAACTCATATCTTCCTGATTTCAAGTCTAGCACTCTGTCCCCTGTGCTGTGACATCTCTGAGTAGATTCATAGACAAAAGCCACACAGGATAAAAAGTCATAGGGGAATATTTATCTGAATCTATAGAGTGCATACTCCCATTGAGGAAATCATGGGACCATCAGAGTAGTATTCACTTACATATAAGTACTTTTGAAGATTATGAAGTACTTATGAAGATTGGAAAGAACCTTTAGGGCCATACAGCCTTATGTAAGAATCTTCTAGTCTGTGTAGGAATTCTTTCTATAGGATCTCCAAATCAAATAAGCAAGAGAACATCACAGTTTCAAAAAGGTCAAAAATGACTTCCTTAGGAAAGATACCTGCAGAGAAGTTGATTAGGGGAATTGCTTCATTAACTTGATAAGTTTATGAGTTTTTGCTTGAGATTTTGATTATTTCTCCCTATACTCCTTAACAGCCTCCACAGAGGATTATATTTCGTGGGCATTAGAGATGAATTGATATGCTCAGCTGTCATTGGTCAGAGCGACACATTTATGCTATGAAAGGTAAAAAATTTTTTCTTTTCATCTTTTTTTGCCGATTGTATCCTTTTCTAACGACAACCCTAAAGCCAGACCCCTCTGGTAGAAGATAAGAGTCCTCTAGGGCAGTGGAGAGGGAAGTGCTGACAATGAGGTCTTCATCAAAGCAAGAGAAGAGGAAGTATTAACATCTGTACCTCCTCCCCACCTGGCATCTCAGTAAATCAAAGAGAAAGGATGTATCAGAGAGATGGGGATGCTCCTCATCTTGGATACTTTCCAGGGAAGGACATATATGCTGGTCACATGGAGCTGCAGAAATGCTCAAATGTAAAATAAAGTCTTTTTTATCCTCAAAAAAATTTTTTTGAAAACTTAATTGAAAAAGTAATACAAGCAGCAAGATTAACCTAGTGTGTCTAAAAACTATCACAACCTATCCTGTTTCTCACTTCCAAATCCCTAATAGCAGATCTGATCATCACTGAATTTGATCGAAGGATTTCCCAGTTTGATTCTGCTCCCATACTCCTACTTTATCAAAAAATGTAAACTGCTGTTCAATACAATTTATAAATGTGAGTTTTTTAAACCTTCCTTTTTTATTCTTTGCAGCTAAAATAAGATACTTGAAACTGATTTGTAGAAACAAAACCTAGATAAGGGGACCACTTTGGTGGAACAGCGTCTGGAGACAGGGCCCTCTGCTTTCCTGAGGCCGTACTTCACCATGGTACCTGACACCTTTACCTTCTGACTATTTGCCCAGGTCTTCTAGGGTCTTTGACTCTTTCTCCCTGGGTACTCATTACTCATTGCCTGGGTGACTCCTTGCTTCCCATTCACCCCTTAGTTCCATTTTACAGTACTTCTAAACCTTGCTCCCTTCATTTTTTGGTTTCTCAATTGTTCTTGTAGCTCTTGAAGTTGCAATAATATAGTGTTATCTGTAATGCAAAGACAATATTTTGAAATATTGAAATCTTCAGTTTCCTGGTTTTTTTTCAAACACTTCTAAGGGCCATGTTCACTTTCTATCAACAGGGGGAGCCCAAAGAAAAGCTTTAAAGAAAATTAGAAATGGTCAGATTCAGAAAACCTGGAGATGATATGGGAACAAATATCAAAGATATAGATAGATAGATAGATAGATAGATAGATAGATAGATAGATAGATAGATAGATAGATAGATATTGTGGATGGGCTAGAAGAGTTTGTTACTTATATAAAAATAAGAGAAAATATAATTGAGGCCAATAATTGCTGAGGCTATTATAATATATTATTAAAAGGAGTGGAAAGGACCTATAAGATAAAAAAATTATAGTTGCTTTATTAGTAAAAAACAAAAATAAGAAATAACCTATATGTCAATGAGTGGGGAATGTTGGAAAAAACTATAGACCTGTGGCATATTAATGTAATAGAACATGATTGTGCTGTAAAGAATGGCAAATAGGAAGAATGTAACAAGAAATGGAAAGATTCACATAGTATGTGATGCAAAATGAGGTCAACAGAATAGCAACTATATATACACAAAGGTAAGAAATACATGGATACAATCTAGCAAATATATTGCTATTGTTCTTCTTTTTCATGCTGTATATTTTAAAATAAAAAAATTAAGATAAACTGAAATAGTTCATTTCACTTGAAGATATACTACATATTTTGTCTGATGACTTTTTTGTGACACTAAATATGCTTCCTGAAATAATAGCCCATCTTTTTAGTAATGGAATATCACAGACAAGAATCAATTAAAATTCAAAAAGCAATGGATGGGTGCAGGGTGGGAGATGGAATGTTATATATAGAGAACAGCAAAATAAGCCAATTTAACCAAACCACAGAGTGTATGAAGGAGAATAATGGGAAGTAGGCTAGAGCCATATTGTGTGTGGGGCTTTAAATGGCAGAATGGTTTTCATTTTATTCTACAGAAAATAGGAAGCAATTGAAGTTTCCTGACCAAGAGAGAGTACTATGGGCAGACCTGTGCTTTAAGAAGACCAATTTGGCAACTGTCTGAAAGATGAATTTGAAAGAGAACCTGAATGTAGTACAATTAGGAAACTATCACAGTAATCTAGGCAAACAATGATCAGAAGCTACATCTGGATCATTGTGGTGTGAGTAGAGAGATGGCATTAAAATGGAAGTGATAGCTGATATACTTAACTGAGTCAGGATCCAAAAAGAACTTGACAAGCTGAATCTAAGAAGAAGATGATGTAAAGATGGATGTAAAGCCCTAAGCATGATGCAAAAATAAGATTCACAAATAGAAGAGGAAGGAAATGTTCTGGGACAGTGTTTATCTGAAAATGATCTGGAGATTTTGCTGAAATGCAATCTTAAATTATAGTTATCTGTGGCAGCTAAAAATGTTAATGCAGTCCTGGACTGCCTAAAGAGGTAAGGCTTCTAAAAACAATGAGGTCATAGTCCCTTTGTCCTCATCAAACTTCATCTGGATTAATCAAGGGTTAAGAAGGACATTGAAAAACTGGACTTTTCCAGAGGAGAGCAATCAAGATAGTAAGGTGACTTGGGCCCATTTCATAAGAAGATCCTTTATGGAGCTCCCCTCAACCAGAGAGATAAGAAGAAATTTCAGATCATCCAAGGAAACCTTATGGTTCCAAAAATGAGAATGCCAAAGGCAGCATTCGAGTGGAGAGAACTATACCATGCCGCTGGAAGAGTATAGGCTGCCTTCCATTTGAATTTCTCATCAGATCTCCTTGAGAGAAGAGGAACAACCATTGGGCCACAGAGCTGGTCACAACATGAAGAAGCAAATCTTGTCCTGTATCTTGAAATTTGCGTACGGAGTCTGGGATCATTTAACCTTTTGTCTCAGAGCCTTCCTTTTCTCCTCACCAGCCCATCCAATTAAATCCTACTAAGGTTATAACTGTGCTGTTCCTTATATTCATTCCCTCATATTCATACCCATTGGCCTAGTTAGAACTCTCTTGGCTTTATCTCCTTGCCTTTCTCTCTCTCCTTCACACCACTATAAAAACAAAACAAAGCCAAACCCAAATCCTTCTTAATATGTAGGTTTGATCAAGACATTGTGTTGTTCAAAAACTTTCACTAATTCTTCCCCTTCCCACCCCCTTCCCAAGGCTTCTTAAATAAAATCCAAGCTCCATTCTATAGTTTTCAAGATCTGACTTCAAACTTTCCTCATTTCAAATTATTCTTTTTTTTAAAAACCCTTAATTTCCATCTTACAATACAATAAATACCATGTATTGGTTCCAAGGCAAAAGAGTGGTAAGGGATAGGCAATGGGGGTTAAGTGACTTATCCAGGGTCACACAGCCAGGAAGTGTCTGAGGCCAAATTTGAACCCAAGACATTCTTTCTCTGGGCCTGGCTATCAATCCACTAAGCCACCCAACTGCACCCCCACCCCTTACTCTTAACAGACTATTTCAGCCCATCTGGGCTACTTGTCAATTGCCAATTTTATCCAGCCACTCCCCTGCTCAAGAAATTTCAGGGAATCTCTGTTGCTGCTAGGATAAAATACAAATTCCTTTGTCTGGCATTCAAAGTCTTTCACAACCTAGCTCAGTATGTCTTTCCAAACTGATTTGATATTTGCTCTCATTCATGTGCTTTATGTTCCAGTGACAGTTCCCATTTGCTGATCCTTACACGTAACATTTTATCTTCTATTTTTGTGCTTTTACAAAGACTATCTCCCATTCCTGGAATGCTGCCCTTCTTCACCTACACCTAATAAAATTCCCAGCTTCCTTTAAAGGGTAACTCATTGGGCACCTCCTTTATGAAGCTCTTCCTGATACTCTCCAGTTGCTGGTGTCCTCTTCCCAAAATGATTTGTATTTATTTTCTATTTCTTTGTCTTTATGTTGTTGGTCCCTTTTAGGATGCAAGCTTTTTGAGGACAAGAACTCTTTTGTTTTTTGTCAGCATATCCCTAGCCCCTACCACAATGCCTGGCACCTAGTATGACTTGAGAAACAAATGCTTACTGAATTGAACGGAAGCATCTAGACAATACTGACATTCGATATGTTATAGTAACAACAAGATCACACTTGGTTACATATTTCAGAAATATACATGTGACTTTTTCATGAGGTTCAAGTTTAAAGCATTCAGCTCATACCACTATTAGGTCTGTATCACAATGAGATTTTAAAAACTAAAAGGAAAAGGATCTATTTATAAAAAAGCATTTATTGCAGTTCTTTTTGTGGTGGCAAAGACCTGCAAAGGGAGGGGTTGCCCATCAGTTGGGTAATATGGTTGGAGTGGAATGTTATTGCCCTATAAGAAATGATACAGGGTGAAATGAGCAGAACTCAGAGGACACCGTACACGGTCACAGCAGCACTGTTCAATGAACAACTGTCAATGGCAGCTATTCTCAGCAATACAGTGATCCAAAAGAATCCTGAAAGACTACTGATGAAAAATGCCATCTGCCTCCAGAGAAAGAACTAGTGGAGTCTGAATGCAGACCAAAGCTTACTGTTGCCACTTTCTTTTTTTCACATTTTCTTCCACAAAATGATTAATGTGGAAAGATGTTTCTGTGATCCTACATATATAACCTATTTATATGATCACATATCTATAATTTATTTACATGATTGCACATGTATAATCTATTTACATGGCTATATATAACCTATTTACATGATCACATATGTACAACCCATTTAAAGTATTATGTACAAATAACCTATTTAGATGATTACATATAACCAATTTATATTATTATACATATATGACATGTTCATGCAACCACACATGTATAACCTATCTATATTATCACACATATGTGACCTTCTACATGATCATGTATGTATAGCCCATTTACATGATTATACATATAATAACCAATTTAGATGGTTATACATACAACCAATGTACATGACTATACATATATGGTCTACTTACATGATCACACATATATAACCAATTTACATCATTATACATATGTGACCTATTTACATAACCACATACATACAACCTATTTACATGGTTACACATTTATAACCTATATCAGACTATTTGTTGTCTCAAGGAAGGGGGAAAGGAAGGGAAAGAATTTGGAATTCAAAAATGTAAAAAACAAGTGCTAAAACTTGTTTTTACATGTATTTGGGGGGGATGAAATGTTATTAAAAATAAATAAAACATGCAGCTCTACAGTACTGCCGTGATCTACAGTCATCCACAAGGAAGAACAAAGCACAGAGAGAGAAGCTTGCAGTGCCCAGCATGCCAAGGAAAGAACCATGTGCAGGCTTTTCTGCTGTGTTGGCTATATCCCATGGGACTGGAGACATAACTTGGCAGGATAGGCCAATTGGACAAAAATGAAAAGAATCAATATGAAAGTATCTAAGTACCATAAATGTCCAGCAGTATTTGCCTCATGTTAAACAATGACAAAAGCAAGTAGATTATACCTGTGTGTATTAAACCTATATACCTTTTTATGTTTGCAGAATGCTTTACAAATATTTTTCATGTTACTATATATTTCACCTTGGTTTATCTGTTTATTTGATGAATTCTTCCCGAGAATCATTGATTTTTCTTAAGTAAGTAAAGCTTCATTGTATGAGGCTGCCTATGAAATTACTTTTCAGTATTTCGCCACAATTTATATTTGTTGCTCTTAGCCATCATTGCTACTACCACATGGTTACTTCTTATCTATTGCCTCTCTCACGACTATCTGGAAGTCCTCTCATACCTCATTTCCTTTGCCTCCAGCGCTGGACTTCATTTCCTTTGGTTGCTTAAAAGAGAAAACAGTAATTTAGACAAAGAAGATGAACACCTGGTAATGACAGAGGCTACAGTGGGTTTTTTTTTCTTGCAATCAATTTTGTTACTAGAGAACTGACCAAAATGTATCTTGCACATTTACCACAGGATAAACTTAAAGCTCTGCCCAGATTCTACAACCCAGTACAATATCCTGTGTTGCCAAATGGTTTGTTTGTGGTTTCCAAACTTGTACTAAAATGATTGAGAGAAACGAAGATATTTTTAAGACTGCACTTTCTGAACCCTAAATTTAGGGAAAAGATATGGGGACAAGACCCGTTAGAACATATTTAGGATCTGCTAAGCACATAGTAGGTATTTATAAATGTTAGTTCATTAAATCATGTCTTTATAAGACCTATAGTGAAGCATGCCTCCCTCTTCTCAACAAATAGGTGTGTGGAATATCGTATGAAAGCATATAGGTGGCATCATAGATTGAGTGCTGGATTTGGAGTCAAGAAGTTTTGAGTTCAAATCCAGTTTTATACACTTACTACCTCTGTGTGATCTTAGGCAATTCCTTTTATGTCTGTTTAGTTTCCTCATCTGTAATATGAGATAATAATAGCACCTACTCTCTAGGATTGCTGTGAGGATCAAATGAGATATGAGCCTTAAAGTGCTATGTAAATGCTAGATATTATTATTAGCACTAAGGTCTCATTTGTACCATGAAATATTTTTAAATGATATTTTGACAGTTTAAAAACTGTCAGTTGATTGAGGGACTTTCCCTTTCTGGAAGAAAGTCACATGACCTGAATTACTAGGCAATCCCATCCCTCCCTATGCAGATGGATGATACTGTAGTCCATGGGCCTCATGTGGTCCACAATACTCCTGAGTGTGGCTCAAACCAAATTAAGATATAATTGGGAAATATTTAACAAAATAAATTAAAATGCAATGAAACAGATAGAATTTCATTTTAAAACTAGGTTATTATGCAGCTTGCAGCGATCCTTATGTGTGGTTTCATTATTGCTCTGTTGTTTTTAGTTGTGTCTAACTCTTCATGACCCTATTTGGGGTTGTCTTATCAGATACTGGGGTACTTTGGCATTTCCTTCACCAGTTCATTTTACAAATAAGAAAACCAAGGCAAACAAGGTTGAGTGACTTGCCCAGGATCCCACAACTAGTAAGTGTGTGAGGCCAGATTTAAACTCAGGAAGATGAGTTTTCCTAACTCCCAAACAAGCATTCTATCCACTGAGCCATTTAGCTGCCCTTATGTGTGGCCCCTGTTTCTCTCTGAGTTTGACCCTACTTCAGTAGAGAATTTGCAGGGCTAGGTTGCTACTGTCACTAGTCATGGCAAGGGTTATCAGTTAGTAACTCTCAATACACCCAATGAACCACCAAAAGCACTGGCAGCAGAGCTAAGTTAACAATCGGATGAGGAAGACAACATTTTCCTTACAAGGACAAGAACCTTGGACAACTAATTAGGACATCTGGGTTCTAGTCCTAACTCTGACATGAGATAGCTGTATGATCCTGCACAAATCATTTCTCCTCCTGGGGCCATATAAAAACAATGTTGTTGGATTAGATGGTCTCTAAGGTACCCCATATCTCCATAAACTTTTGGTTGGCTCTTGGTTGGCCCTTCCTTATCACCAGAGACTGAAATCTTCCATCTGCTTTGGATTCGGAGGAAGAAGTGGGAGGAGTAGAAAGCTAATTGGTGACAGAAAGGCAGATCCTTCATATACATGTGAAATATATATATATATATATATGCATATATATACAAAACATATAAAATATATCAATGTTTATGTATTACATATGTATGGAATAAAATAGAATAGGATATCAGAGTTGGAAGGGACCGACCTATACCTGAAACATACATCACCCTTTATGGTAACTGATAGGTAGAGTTATATAGCCTATGTAGAACTTATTAATTAATTATGATGCCAATCAGAACAGGTGAAATAAAAACCTAACCATCTATTTTGTTATTCATTTCTTGTGTTTAGGCAGCATCTTGGCCACCCCACATGACTTCTTTAATTTTCCTTCCTTCCAACCCATGTTCTTTTCTTCTCTTATTATTCTTTTTAATTTCTAAATAATGAAAAACTCTTGAAAGTTCCTTGAAACCAAAAATCGAACCTAACCAAATGTTATTGAGCTATGGGTCCTAGTTCAGTGACATGAAACCTTTAAGTTTTCAATAAATATTTGATGCTGATTATGCACATATCGTAAGTACCCATACTTGCTAGGTGTTTTGTTAAGTGGATTAAACTGCTTAATTTCCATAGAAAAAACTCAACTCAAACCATTCTTCAAAACTACAAACCAAACCAAAGCTGGCATTAGGTAAAGTGCCATGATGTGTAATATCCTAATATATCAGTTAAGTAGTCAGTGAAGGGGCAAAGGGCCTGGATTCAAATCCAACTTCTGAAACTTATTATCTGTGTGACTTTGGACAAGTCCCTTCTGGTTTCCTCATCTATAAAATGAGGGTTTGGATTAGACAGACTCAAGTACCCTTTGATTTTTTGAGTTGAGAACTTCTGGAAGCCAGAGAACACATCCAATTAGAACAGGTCTATTATGAATATCACTTCATTAGAGCTTACATAGCTCTAAGTTACATATCCCTAAGGAAAAGCAGCAAGGTCTTTGGGAAATGGTTTAGGAATTAAACAAAGGGTAACAGAGGGCAATAGTAGGAAAAGAACTCTGGTCAAAGGAAACTAAGCTCTTGAGTCATAAGCAATATGAAGGGCCTGGCCAGGAATCTCCTAGCTTCTATTCCAGATGGGTTTGTTTAACAGTCATGCCCAAGAACCTCTGTATTTCTAAAATTTATATTCTAAAGATGAGTTTTTAGGCAAATACTCTGTTGTTGGATAATACCCTTCATCTGTTACAACAATCATAACAATAATGCTGAATAAATATTATGACCTCAGTGGGACATACTGGTTCTTTGTTTTAGCAACAGCAGCAACAACAACAGTCTTCTCCTCCTCCTCATCATCATCACTGTAATATGTCCTGAGTACCTACTAAGTGTCTGGCACTCTGATAGGTATTAAAATAGCGCTATTCACTAGTAAACATATGAATAACCCAGATCTCTTTCAGCAATCAATGAAGAACCACATTGTACATTGTATTTTAGAGAAATAAAGTTGAAAACCAGCTGTCAAGCTTACCAAGTGTCGAAATTCCACTGAGAGACTACCATTAGAAGATTCTTCCATGTTCATGGCTTTGACATGTGTTCCACAAAGGATGAATCTACGGTTGCTAGAAAACAGATCTCAGCTATTTACATGGTAGCAGATACAGTGTAAATCAGGATATATGTAATAAAAATTATCTACAGAGATTTCTTACCTTACAGTTGAAACATTCCTGCAAAACCAAATAAGATTCTTTAATTTTTACAGTAATAATTTATTTTTCCCAACTACATATAGAAGCAATTTTTACACTTGCTTTTCTTACATTTTGAGCTCTAAATTCTTTCTCTCCTTTTCTTCCCTGACCCTTCCTGAGATGATAAGAAATTTGATATAGATTATACTTGTTCTGTCATGTAATACATATTTCCATATTTTGTGTTGTTGAAGAAATCACATATTACTTTAAAAAAGAACTCTTGAAAAAATTAAATGAAAGATGGTATGCTTCACTCTGCGTTAAGATTCTCTCAGTTCTTCTTCTAGCAGTGAATAGCATTTTTCATCATGAGTCCTCTGGAGTTGTCTTGGATCACCAAGTGAGATTCTTTAAAACCATCTTCATTAAATGTAGTAAACCCTTCCTGACATACTTTAAAGAAAAGTAGTTGACTTGCCACTTTAATTATTTATACAAAATTATTCTTCAAGTCTTTATAAGATCTCTATTAATATATTTGCATTTAAAAGTTTAATATTTTCATTTCACAGATGCTTAATTGTTTTGTTTGAATCATCAACTTTTAGACTTGTAAAATGAGTAACTCATTTTTGTTCCTTTATAAATCATATTAGCTGGTGTGTTCTTATTTTATACATGTTAACATTAATATTTCATTTAAAAAATAACCACTTACTTGTCAATAGTTGCTTTAACTTTTATCTGATAGTTCAATTCTGGCAATTTAATCAGAAGTCTGGAAAGAGTTAACAAAAAATGGCCAAATCAGATTATGAAATTTTCTTGTATGCCTTAAAAATTGTGGTTATGATTATGGTAGGTATATATAAGTAATAGTGTAATTAATGTGGTTAGTAGGGTGATGGATCATTTGTATCCATATATTGGCATCCAACAAGTGCTTTGATATATATATGCTTTTGATATATGAAATAGCAATTCCATATTTAGTTGGCCAGTTTAACAATGTTCATTGAGCTAGTTTTAATGCTATATGGACAATATCTGGAACAGATCTTTTCCCAAAATTGTTTTAGTATAGTCAACTTTGTCAAAATGAGCAAAATAAGTATCAACATTGGTCAGTTTGGGAATGCAATTCTATGAGTACTATTCTGGCTTGGACCTTGGGCAATATCTTTGAAGAAGAAATAACTATTAACAAATGTATTAAAGAAAGGCTGTAGTTTTACTGAGAAAATAACATTTGTTGGGATTATTATTCATATGCCTTGATGACAAGAGTTATGTCATCTGGGCTTCCAGTAGGCAACATAAGATTGGGCAGTAAATAGGCATTTGTAAGATCTGAGCATGCTATTTATTAGTAACAAGAAAAAAAAAAGAACTTGAACAAACTTAGAAGACTGAACTTTAAAGCCATAAATGATTGCATCCCTTCCTAGCTGCTTAAATATGACACTAATTAATGAACATGCTAAAAATTGTTCCATATCAGTGAACACCAACTGAAGTTTGGTTTTTAGTCTTGATATAAAGAATGACAAAGCCCAGAGAATTTCAGTGCCTTTCATAAAACATAAAACAAAGTCATAAAACAAAGACAGAGGAGGAACTCAAACTCAGGTTCCCTCATTCTAATCTTAGTGTTCTTTCAAGTTCACCCCCTCCCCCATGCTGTCTCTGTCTCTGTCTCTATCTCTCTCATATAAAATCAAGCTGATGTCTAGAACACGGAGGAAGATTAAAAACTAATGAATTATTCTTCTATTTACAACTCATCCCCCAAAACTAAACATTTCATTAAGGAAAGACTTATCCTTTGATCAGATGTTTTTGCATGTAAAAATCCTTGCTGGGCTTGGAATCCTAGTGGTGAAATTTGGTTGCCAGAAATTTAATCACTCTTATAGAAATACAAACAATTTTAGGTACTAATGAAGTAACTAATACCATGCAATCAACATAGAACTTCTTATTTTAAAAAATATACAGAAGAGAAGAGAAGGAAGGTCAGTGAGCAACAGAGCCAAGTGGAACAACTTTGAAAATTCCATATTGAATATGTTGTACACTTAGATGGAGACAAATGTTGTACGTGATGTAGATTTGCACTGTGTGACTCTTTTGTTTGGTATGTGGAAACGTTTATCTTATTTGGTGTTTGTTAAGTTAAAAATATGATATTTTTTAAAAGAAAAATGTAGAACTTCTTAAGTAAATAAAAAAGTAACTTTTCAGAACTGAAGCATAAAAATGAACATCACGCAATAATTCTTTCCTCCTGTAATGCTTTTTGACTGACTGAATAGAATCATTACTCAGGTTTTTTCTATGTAGGAAATGGCACTTGAGTTGAGCTTTAAAGGAAACCAGGCATTCTAAGAGGCTGAGGTAAGGAGGAAAGGCATTCTGGGCATAGGGGAAGGCCATTGCAAAGGCCAGGAAATAGACAAAAATTAGCAAATAGATAAGTTTGGCAAATGTGAAGGGTATCATAGATAATCAGGCTGAAGGTAGATTGGATGTAGATTGTGAGGAATGCTAAATGCCAAAGATAGGAGCCTCTGTTTCTTCCTAAAGGCAAGAGAAGCCACCATGCCTTATTGAGCAAGTGAAGCTCATGGGCAAATCTATGCTTTAGGGATATCATTTTGGTGGTTGTGCAGAGGATAGATTTGAAGAGGGAAAAGACTAGATACAGGTATATTGATTATGGGACTACCACAGTTGTCAAGGTGAGACATAATGAAGGCCTAAACTAGTCTGGTGGCCAAGCAAATGGAGATAAGGGTTGACTATGGGATATTGTTTGGAGAAGGATGTGTATTTTGTCCTAGAGAATAAAGTGACCCGCTATCTCAACCATTCCTGTTCATAGTGAATTATACACATCACTAATTCCTAATTATATTTTTATCTTCTATGATTTTTTATTTCACCTGTAAAAATAGGGACTCACTATGCTAGCAGAGATTAGAAATCTCTCCTTTACTTTATAAATGGCCTTCAAGGACCCCTTTGGCCAAAAAAATATTTTCCACTTTCAACCAGGCCAAAAAAAAATTTTAATTTAGCTACATTTGTCCTTGGTTGGATTATAGATAGGAAGTCCCTCCACTATTTAATAGATGGTCTTCAAGAGTCTCTTTAGCAAAAAAAAAAAATGTCCATGGTAAACCTGGAAATAAACCTTTCTTAATTTGGTTAAATTGGCCCTTGGTTGCATTTTATATATAATATGTATATTATATATAATAATTATTATTTTTATTTATAATAATTTATAATTATTATATATTATATAATATAAAATAATAATTTATTATTATTATTATTATAATTATATATATATATATATATATATATATATATATAGTTCACCCTAAGGCCTATTCCCAATTTGGTGGGGCCTGTTAAGAGTTAATCCCCTGCTACAATTCCATTTGAGAATTAAGGTTCATGCCCAAGCCACAATGGAGCATTAGAGGAGAATGTCAATGGAGGAAATCTTAACAAATTAGTTTTAAATATGTTTAACATTAAAATTAATCTAAACATAATTTAATCTTTTTGTGATGGTCCTAGGGCAATATAAGATTGCTAAATGCTCTCTGAGTCATCAAAAGATCTGGCAGTGTCCTGGAGCCACTATTATAAATGTCAATTTCCCTTGTACTGTAAAGAAAGAGCCATGTCAATTAATATAGAATTAGAGCTAATAGAATGCTGGAAATCAGAGAATTTACTGAAACTGGTTCACTTTATCAGTAAGTTTAAGATATTAGCCTCACAGATTGGAGGATGAGGGCGAGAGTAACTAGGCAGGCTTTGTAGACAATCACCTGAAGTCTAATTTGAATATAATAACAGAAAATACAATAATAATTATAATGTCTGAAAACTGGAAAGGACATATACATTACAATTATAAGATAAATTTTGTCTCATGGTAAGCAGTCTCATTGCCTCACACTCATTCTTGGTATTTTTATGAAAAAGTCTCTAGCTCCTAGAAGTAGCACTTTTGTTAATTCTTGGGGCTGTCAATCGTAAGGGTAGCCCAGATTTCTCATGGGATCGTCAGTGTTGATAGGCTATGCTGGCTCACATTGAAAGCTCTATCTCAAACAACAAAGCTCCCAACGGAGAGCCAATGGCTTTGTAGATACAGTAGTACAAATCCAAAAGAATGGTAAGAATTGACTGTGAGACCGCATGGTATTGAACGCTGGTCTTGAACCTATGAAGTTATTGGTTCAAATCTTACTTCTGATATATAGGGTGAGACCATTAGCAAGTCAATCTCCCAATCCCCAGACAAATCTCTAAGGTTAAGTTAAAGGCAAGTTGTCCACCTGCATTGTTGTTCAGTTGTTTAAGTCATGTCCGACACTTTGTGACCCAATATGCGGTTTTCTTGGCAAAAAGGTTTGCCATCTCCTTCTCCAGCTGATTTCATATATGAGGAATCTAAGACTAACAGGATGAAGTGACTTTCCAGGGTCACACAGTTAGTAAGTGTCTGAGGCTAGATTTGAATGCAAGGTCTTCCTGACTTCAGGCCCAGTGTTCCCTCTACTGTACCATCTACCTGCATTGACAGAGGGAATTTCTACAACAGTAATTCTCCACACGGATGAAATCACAGGTTCATATATTGCCCCCTCCCAAGCTGATTTCTCTAATACTATAGACCCTACTGGCCCAATAGGGATAATGTTCCAGTAGAGATTATTGTAGACCTAACAAATATCTAGAATAAGAGTGTGAAAACACGAACCAGGAGTTAAAAAGGTGAATATATTTTTGAGTGGAAAAAAATGTATAAAGGGAAGAAAAGTAAATTAGACATGATTTCTCTTTCTCAATTCTAAATATATTATTAGGATATAATTGCAGCCTTATGCTCTAGAACACATGCTAATTACAACCATACTAACAGTTGGGGTTCTGTAGCTCGCTATTTACAATATTCACTTTTTTTTTTCAAAAAGTGAACAAGAAATTTCCTGATCTTTTAAAATTCCATTCACTTGACTTTGTCATTTATTAAATCTATATACAAAGATCCTGTGCTAGTTTCCAGGGGTATATATACAAGGAGCTTCATTCAACTGGGAGCTGAAGATGGGATGCAATATGTAAAAGTGAGTACATACTAATGACATAAAATGTAATAAATTAATTTGTTAGGGAGAGAGTATTAGTAATTTTTAATAATTATTATTACCAAATAAATGTTTTATTATTACTGAATCATTATTAAAAATAAATTTTGCTACCTACATAAACATGCACACAGATACATAATATCTCTAGATATATGACATATTAACCTACCTTAGTTTCACAGTGAATTGTATGAGAGTTTTAAGTACCAGAGGTCTCTGGGGGTGAGTTGGCATGCACGGCTGTCGTTCGACCACAAATGAGCTAATAGTAAAGAAAACATTTGCATCATTTAAAAACACACAGTATATAGGTAAATTGAAAGCCACAGATGAAAAGGCTGAAATTTTCTGAAGAAGGACATACCCTGAATCAAGTTCCAGTCTTTCCATCTTTTTCTGATGAGAAATATGATGGAAAGACATCATAAAATGGCACTATTCTAAATCAATTCTCCTAATTATGAATAGCATTCACTGCAAAGTGATAGTATATACAATAAAAAATAAAAGTATCAGAAAATTCCTGACCTAATTTCAATTAAACATTTCTTTTTTTAAACAAAGAAAATAGTAATGATTGCATCCCATTCACTTTATAGATGAGGAAACTGAGGCTTAGTGTAGTGTCTTGCCCAAGGGTTATCTATGTGGTAAATTGCAGACCCAGGATTCAAACTCAAGTTCTTCTCTCTTCAAATTCAGAACTACTTCCCATAGTATCATGTTGTACCTACGTACTCTTGCTTCACTTTCACAGTATCCAGTCATAAAGAAACCATTTGAATCTCCTTTTCTCAAAGGTGAAAACTGAGCTAGTGATGGATGTGTTAGCTAGTTTGATGTCACACTGAGTGAATCACCAACAGAGGTTCCAGGGAGTGTCCTAGAATAGAAAACAGCTTTTCTAATGCAATTCTACCTAACTGACCATGACAGGTCACTCGTATATTCTGCCACTTGATAAGCCCCTTGTTTCCCTACCTTTCCAGTCCCATTCTTGAAACCCTGACCAATAAACCACAGGCAGAGCATACTTTCAATTTCACATGATTTGAAACACGATTGGCATTTAAAATAGGTAATACTTTGCGTACTTTCGGAAAAGGTTGTAAATCAAGAAGTTGACTCGTTCTTGCAAATGAGACCTTTGTAATGGAATAGGATCACCTTCATATGACACTTTGGTGGATTGTTCATCTAGCTTTTCCAGCTGCCTTCTGACTTGGAAAAGACTTTCTGCCAACAGGGTAAAACTATTGAAAAGGAAAGGAAGATAGAAATAGATTGTTTTTCATTTAACAACTGACCATTCAATCCCCTGCAAGTGCTTACTTTTCATTAATTCTTGTATAAATCTACCTTATTATATTATACATGTATATATACATATGTGTTTATACACATCTACACCTACATACACATATACTACATACACATCTACATACATATACATATATGTATAAATTGACACATAGCTTAGTGGTACAGAAGGACTTAGCTCCAACTTTGGAGTCAGGAAGACCTCAGTTGAAATCTTGTCCCAGACACTTATTAGCTGTATGACCCTGGGCACATTATTTAATCTCTGTTGTCTTGATTTCCTCATTTGTTAAGTAGGCATAATAGCACCTCCTCACAGTGTTGTTGTGAAGAACAAATTAGTTAACATATATAAAATTCTTTTCAGCCCATAAAGTGCTCTATAAATGCAATTACATGTATGTATGTATATATCTATCTATAAATACAGACACATGTATATATACACACATTCATGTGACAAGTGTTCTCTACTTTATGGCTTACATTTCTAAGACAAGACATATTTACAAAGTCAGTATTTGAAGCTAATTCTAATAGATCCAGTTCCCTTTTGTTCTAGCTTAATTAAATGTTTGTATACTCCTTCAGATATACCCTTGTAGTATTTCATATTCAATTTGTGACCAGAAAAATCCATAGTGAGTTTATATTCTTTTTTATCATATAAATCATGACCCAAAGAGTATAATATATGTATATATTACTGGTTTTGTGGGATATATTGCATGTGTCTATTGCTAGTAAAATAAAATAAAAAGTCTTACATTTGTCATTTCTGATACATTTAGCAAATAATAGTTGCCTCTGAAACTCCTTTAGGAGAATAATACAACTTTAGATGTCCTTAGCATGACTTTCATTAGGATTCATGAGGAACAAGATAAATTTAGAAATGTTTTCTCTTCAAATTTGTTTTGGTTTTAGCCTGTATATATGATCTTGATGAGGCTAAAAAATAACCATATAAGCCCCAAAGTTGGAGGGTTGGCAGGAAGAATAGAAAGGAGATGAAATGACTGTAGAAATGGTACCCCAAAGTGACCTCTTATTCCAGAAAAGTTTCCTAGAACAATGTGAATGGGGAAAACCAGGGAGAAGGGGCTTGTCAAGCTGGGGAAGCAGGCCTGACTCTTGGGACTTCTCCGTCTAAACAATGCTGCATTTCCCATAGAGCTCTGAGAAGTCAGAAGTCTGATTCACTTAACATTGGGCATAGATTTTTGACAAGCACCAGCATATGTCAGGACCTCTATGGCTCTTTTGGATATTTACTTTGTTTTTGCATCAGGAGAAGCACCCAGAGGTTAGAGAAGCAAAATAATCTGTAGAAGGAAAATCAATATGTTTTCAAATGAACCCAATTCTTTCTCTCTGTCAAGCAGGGCAGGCAGGTCAGAGCTCTTATATTCTATGTTGCCTGAGTTGGCCCTCATACTTTCTATCTTATTGGATTGTGCTGTCTGAAAGCAATTTGGGGGTTGGACTGAGTTTTTCATTTCTTCTTTATTACATCTTTTGACAATTCTTTCAGTTGGATATTTTCACTTCAGACTTCTAGGGAAAAAAACCCCTATCATTCATGCTTTTTAATGCAAAGAGCAACAGGGTGTTTGTATATGTACAAGTGGGTGTGTGTACATGCATGCACATGAGTGCATAGTATTTTATGTTGTATATCAGCTATTAGTAGCTCTATTGAATATCTTGGTAAAAACAATAAGCTCAGCTCTCTAAGACTATGTATTTTAACTTCAATCAATCAATCAACATTTATTAAGTACCTACTGTGTAAGGATAATTTTATCTTTGTGACTTGAAATCTAAATAATTGGTCGCCAGGGAAAATTCCCAAATAATAAAGTACCCAAGTCAGCTGGGAATTATGGTGATTTTAATTAATATAGAGAGATAGAATTAAGGAAAGGAAAGAGAGAGAGAGAAAGAATTAATTTAAACTACTCTGGCTCAGACTGAGCCAGGCAGTAGTTAAAGGTCTTGGCCAAAGTGGCCTTCCTGAGCTCAAGGGAAAGGGAATCAGTCTTATCACTCACCATGAGACTGTCTCCAAGAAAGCTGTCTGAGGGGAATCCTCCAGGCTGAGTTCCAGTTCTCCACTGAAATCAATCTCCTGAACTGAATTTTAATTCTGAACTTTTCATCTTCTTTTACAGACCTTTCACTCTTATGTCTCCTCCTCTAAATTTTCACATCTACCAATCACAGTAGACACTTTCTCCAGGACTGCCCATTCTTTAGTTCTCACCACTCTTTAGTTCTCACCTTCTCTGGTTTATATCTCTTCTCTAGATTATATCTTTTGAGTACTTCACACTTATTTGTTAAGCTTACCTTTTTTGAGTTATTTGACCTTTTTGTGATTAATTTAACCTTCATAGGTACTTAACACCTTTTTGTATTAGATCTAAAAATAGACTTAGCTTAAGTTTTAGCTTCACTATAAGGTAAGAGTTAAGTACCTTCATTGTTCAATCAGGAGTTTACAACTTTATATTCCCCTAAATTATGTCTAATTAGGGTGGAGTAGTTTCCAAGTTCACAATACATTCCTGATTCTGTTAGACCAAGTATCTCCATTGTTACAATAAGGAAATAGCTAAATCAAATCTTCTAAAGTACAGTCTGAGTAGTTTTTAGAATTCACAACTGTATGCCAGGCACTATAAGGCTCCCCCAAAAAAGGCACAAGATAGTCTCTACTGTCAAAGAACTTCCAGTATGATGAGGTAGAGGATAGACAAACAACTACATACTAGATAAATATGAAATAATGAACACAAGGAAGGATTCAGAGGGGTTGAGAAAAGCTCTCTGTAAAAATTGTAGTTTGGACTTAAAGGAAACCAGGGAAGTCAGGAGGTAGTTAAAAGAAAAAGATTAATATTCCATTAATATTCCTTAATTATGGGGAAAGAGAGACAATGAAGAGATACCTGGTGGATATGAGTGTGATGCAACTTACAGTGTCCCCGAAGACTTTGAATGAAGCTTAGTACAAGTTCTAAACAAAGCCTAAAACCACACTAAGACTTTTGGGACATCCAATATTATAAATGAAGAACTGCACAAAAGAAAGAGTATAATGAATGTCAGAGAGACATAAGACTAGTAAAGGAGGTAGAGAAGTCATCTGACAAGAGTAAAAGCATGAGAGGGACCAGATGTTTGGGGGCATAACTGGTGAAATTGGGCTTATTTTAAAACATATTGATTGTCCTTCTCTAGATTATTTTGCCTCTCTAACCTCTGGGTGTTTTTTTCTGATGCAAAAACAAAATAAGTATCCAAAAGAGTCACAGAGATTTCAAAAACATCCCAGATACACCACATCAGATGAATAAATCTGTTCCTCACAAAAGTTTTCAGTGTACAAAGATTCTGGTGGTAGAAAATGTGTTGAAGAAAAGATTATTACTGGTTTTCAAGGCTATTTTGAAACATTCACTGTTGATATTTCATGTGCCCAATTTAATCAGTCCTTAATATAATCAACAATATGTGATTCTTTAATTTATCTGAAAGAATCCTTGTGAACGAGTTTAGAATGGTATAGTGTTCAAAGGTTTACAAGTACTTCGAAAACTCAGATTTTATGTTTTTAATTATAAAACTCCTTAGCTACTAATAGACCATCAACAGGCTGAATGAATTCACAGATCTGGGCTAAGCCTGCAGTTTCTCAAGGGCTGGGCCATTCTGAAGCTTTTGACTTCCTGTGGTTTTCTCTGGAAACTAAAGACTGGGGAGGTTTACCAGTTTTGAAGCTGATCAAGGCCACTATGCAAGGGACCGCCAATGCAGGCAATTTGCTGACGCCTCTTCCAATCAAGCAACTCTTCCAGCAGCATGGTGTTCATTAAGGTGTCAATTTCACTTATTATTTGTGTAATTTTGCTAAGGACTTCCTGAAAGAAAGAGCAACTGGTCAAGAGAGGAAATCAGAGTCACTGGTCATCCAAAGTGAGAGTTTGTCTAGTGTACTTTGGACTAGAGAAGTCAATGTCCAGGAAGGTTGCTGTTAGCCTCCTACCTACTAAATACTGCATTCTACTCCTACCAAATTTGCATTATGATTATAGTTGTATGTTATCTTGGGGGGAGTGGGGAATGGGGGGTAGGTTGGGGTTAGGGAGAATGTACAATTATGATAATCTCATCATCTGACAATATCCTATCATCATGCTAAAATGATAGGAAATCTTATGAAATCCTAGATACCTATATACATATGTATCTATGTATATACATACATATAATCCAATCTAATCTTAGATACATATAATCCAATCTAATCCAATAAACATTTATTAAGTACCTACTATGTAAAAGACACAGTATAAAGAGATAAAACAAAAAATAGTCTGTTTGTTGGCTTACTCACTATTAGAAATAAAGCAAATATTATTTTAAAGATAGTTTTGAGATATCTTTGTGTCTGAATATTATATTAGTAAATTAGAAATACAACATAAATTCTATTTATTATTTTAATTATTTATATTAATTATAGGTATTCTTTCCATATTTCATGGTTTGGGGGCATGGCACCCAACAATCTGGAAAATCTATGTAAATTTTTTGGCTTTCACATACTTTTAACAAACTTTAACTTTTTACTTATACTTACTTTACAAAAGAAATTGTGTACATTTATGGTATTAAAAGATTGTTGTTATTCTGCAATGTTATACATATATTTTATTCATTTCTAAGTTTCTAAATGTTTTCTGTGTCATCTGCTGGTCTTCATGTGTCATCTGTGGCTTCCACAAAACTCTCCCAAAGTTCCCATTTAATTTCTTATGCTGACCCACAACATATTGCAACCTCCATGGGAAAGTTGTGATGTGAAAACAATATTTTTATTTAATTTAATTAATCATGTCAAATAAAGTAATTTATTTAATTAATCCAATTGCTATTAATTTAATTCTTTTAGTAATCATGTTAATCATACATTTACTATTAAATTATATTATAACAATTTTAAATTAACACACACACACATATATAAATTGAAAATACAATCTTTACAAGTGAACTTTTCCAGAAACTTTGACTAAGGTCATATAATGTCAAAAGTACTAGATCATGAGTTTGGGCACCTGGGTTCCTATCCTGGTTGTGCCTCTAAAAAGCTGTGACATTGGGACAAATATTACTTCTACCTCTTTGAGGTTCCTCATCTGTAAAAAGACTGGCTTATTATATATGTAATCAGGATCTTGAAATTTTTTTTCTCTTTTTGAATTTCTGGGATTCTACAACAGACATTTCAAAATGGAATCAGATGATAGATTTTAAATTTATATAATAAATTGGTTATGCATGAATAATAGAAGTAGCAAATGGGATAGAGGTCCCAATTGGAGTTGGGAGGATGTGGATTTGATTCCTGCCTTTGACATGTACAAACTACATGACCTTGGACAACTAAGTTACTAGTTGAGTCTCAGTACTTTGGAGATCTTTCTAAGACTAAGTTACCAATTAGCTGGTCTATCTCTAGTGGAGAAAAGGAATTTAAACAATGTGAATTATTCAACCAGAGGAAATCATAGTTCTAGAACCACCTTCCTCTCCTCTGATAAAACATATTGTGCTGAGAAATATATTATTTGATCTTGAGTTTGTCTTCATTTTAAAAAATATAATATTTGGATAACAGCTTATAATTAATTAGCTCAGGGATAAAGTAATTTGTGATTGAAATTTTTCACTCATAAATTCCTGAATGAAAAAAATTGAGGTGTATTTGTTGATATTTCATACTTAAGTGAAAGAAAAGAATTTTTGTTGGTATTGGTAATGTTTTAAAAAATCTTCTTTTATTAATATCTTTTTAATATCACCTTTTCAAGAAGGAAGAAAACAAAGGTGAGAAGTTCAGGTTCTCTGAGGGGCATAATCTGGTGGCATGAGAGTCAAAAAGACCTGAATTTAAATCTTGATTCAGACATTCCTAGCTTTGCATTGCTGGACAAATCCCCTCACTTTTCTGGTCCTTAATTTCTTCATCTATAGGATGAAGATGGCTAAATTCAATAGTGTTTAAGGTTCCTTCCCACTCTAAATTCGTAATTCTTTGATTCCAAATATGTCTTGCCCACCCCCCTTCTCTCCCCAGTGATCCATTTTTAACAAAGATTTAAAAAGCAAGGGAGAGAAGTAGTTTAGTTTGATCATTTCTGGCAGTGTATACAACATCCTATACTCCAAATCTTCAGCCTTTTTAAAGGTGAAAGGAAGGAGAGGTGGAGGTATATTTTCTTAGCTACTTTCTGTGATCAAGTTTGGTTATTATTACTAAAGAGTATTCATCATCTCCCTTACCCCAACTCTCTCATTTATACCACTGTGGTCATTTGGGTTGGCTCTTGGTTCTGTTCCCTCCACCTCACCCCTGTCCTCATGTTTCATTCTAAAGCTATTCACACTTTCCATTGTGCTCTATGGAATTTCTATTCCACAAGTAACAAACTTGCTGACATCTTAATCCTCTTCTCTTTCTCATTCTTTCTACCTTATTACACTCCTGGATCTCTCCTGATGAAATTATGTCCCCAGACATCATACCCCCAATTCATCAATTATGGTGGGCAAGTTGGAATATTCCTTGACATCCATTTGCCACTTGTAGGCATGCCCTGTACCACTAATACTCAATAAATTGTTCTTTGAGGTACCTTCAATCCATATTTATCTTCCTAAGATTTCAGAGAGTATTTTCTACCAACCTCTTGGATACTCACCATCCTTTCTCAGTCACTTCAATGACTGACTTACCATCTGTCTTCTCCCGAAATCCTGCCTTCATACTAGACAACTTCAGTATACATATTGAGACTCCTTAAACATCCTAAAGTTTTACTTCCTTGACAGCATTTGCCATTACTTACTTCTCCACTCTACCTCAACTATAGAACTACAGCCAAATCAGTCAATAAATATTAAGTTCCTACTATGTGCCAGACACTATCTTCTCAATACTCATAATTATTCTGTTTTCATGAATACTGGAATTTCTCTATCTGATCATACTCTGTTGTCATTCTATCCTTCTCTCTACCTTGCAAACCCTAACCCTGTGTCCACATCATGACCATGAATTCCTTGACTCTTTTGTTCTTTTCTATGCCATCAGATCTATACTAGCTACAACTTTTTCCCTGCCTCATTTTAACCCCTTAATAAACCAGTTTGTCTCCATGCTCTTCTCTTTTCTCAAATCTGGAATTCCTTCATCCTAAAGTCAATCCCGCCCTGTCAAATCTTAAATTTGGACTATTCCCACCATCCTCTACCTTTGTTCCAATTCATTTTATTAAATAAAGCTGAAAAATATCACAAAATTGTGCTAACTCCACTATAAATGTATGTTACATAACCTCAAAAGGGCCCTCACTACAACAAAGTAATCTTCTTGTTCTTCCCTATTTGAATCACTGCCTTACTCACCACAACAGATTTTTCAAACTTTTTCAACCCTCCCATGTCTCACCTCCTACTCCCCTCTCAGCTGATAACCTCATTTTATATTTCACTGAAACAAATGAAACCATTCATGAAGAGCTTTTCTCCTCTCCTCATCCCATATCACTCAGATGCCTTCTACTACTATCTCCTCCTTTACCCCTCTCTTACATGAAGCATGAAGAGGGACACTTCTCTTTCCCAAGGCAAACTCTTACATATACAAATAATCCCATTCCATCTATTTTTCCTCTCTTTATCATCTCCACTCTCTCATTAATCTTTAGTCTGTCCTTTATCTATTGGCTGCTTCTCTGCTGCCTACAAACCCACCCATGTCTAACACTCAAATTAAAAAAACTCTAATTTGATCTGTCATTCTTGACATCTATCATCTCTCTCCCATTCTGTGACTAAACTTGCAATGGCCATCTACAATAAGCACCTCCAAATCCTTTCTTCTTATACTCTTTTTAAAAAACCCTTACCTTCTGTCTTAGAATCAATATTGTGTATTGGTTCCAAGGCAGAAGTGTGGTAAAGGCTAGGCAATTGGGGTTAAGTGACTTGCCCAGGGCCACATAGCTAGGAAGTATCTGAGGCCAAATTTGAACCTAGTACCTCCCTCCCATTTTCTAGACCTGGCTCTCAAATCACTTAGCTTCCTATATGCCCTTTCTCTCATATTCAGTATTCCTCAGTCTGGCTTCTGATCTCATCATTCAATGGAAACAACTTTATCCAAAGTTAGCAAGGATCTCTTAATTGTGAAATCTAATGATCTTGACTCAGTCCTCATCTTTCTTGACCTCTTTGCACTCTGATATGTTTTTCTCTCTAGGTGTTTGTCACACTAATATCTGTTCTCTTACTTGTCTGACTATTCTGTCTCTGTTTCCTTTACTGGTTTTTAGTCCTGGGGGCACCTTAAGGCTCTGTACTCAGTCCTCTTCTCTTCTCCCTCTATACTATATAACTTTGTATTCTCATCAGCTTCCATGTATTCAATGATCATCTCTATGCAAATGATTCTAAGCTCTATGTTCCAGTCCTAACCTCTTTCCTATTAGATGTCTCAAACTGGACATCTCAGGTCCATCTTGTGGGTAAAACTACCTTGCCTCACATCTCTCCCCATGCCAATCTATCCTCCACTCAACTTTCAAAACCTTCTTAAATTGAAATTCTTACCATGTGATTGTCCTATTCAGCAAACTGCAGTGGCTCCTTATTACCTCCAGGATCAAATATAAAACCATATGTTTTCCTTTTCAAACCCATTGATCTCTGTCCCTTTCCTACTTCCCATTCTTATCTTCTTACTTCCCCACTATTTACTCTGTGTTCTAGTGACTCTGGACTCACTTTTCTTCCTCTTACAAATCCATTCATTTTCACTGGCATAACTGCAATATTCTCCCTTTTCACCTCTGCCCTCTGGCTTTCTTGGCTTCCTTCAAATCTCAGGTAATATTCCACCTTCTGCAAGAAGCCATTCTGATTCTTCTAATCTTAGTGCTTTCTCTTTCTCTCTGAGACTAATTTCCATTTACTCTGTATCTATCTGTACATTTTCTTCCCCCTTTAGATTGTTAGCTCCATGAAGATAATTACTATGACTTTGTTTTTCTTTTATAATGCTCAAACATAGTAGGGACCTAAGAAACCTTTATTGGCTTTATTTGTTTTCTGTTCAGTTGTGATGAAATACCCTCCATCTTTCTACTTTTTTTTTTACTTTTCCATTACTTTTGTAACTATCCCTAAATCAGCTTTTAATAGCTTGTTTGAGTCTACATTTCACAGCTGCCAGAGGTAAGTTCAATTTTTTTTTCTCTTTCTCTTTTTCCCCCTTAATATAGCACATCTGCCTTTAATCTTAGTGGCTGGACCCTGGGGCCTCACCTGGGCTGTTTCTTAATTAGCTGTGAGGGCAAAAATCTGGGTAAAATAGTTCTCCAACTGTCCCAACAGAAAATCTACTTTATTTTTCCAAACTCCACTGTCTTTAGAGTTAAACTTAAGTGAGAAGTAAAACCTGGAGAAATCAGTTAGGAAGAGTAGTGTTAAAGTCACGACAACAACAACAAAAAACTGGTCCTCTTTACCATAAAAGGCTTTCACAGCCCAAATAAGGTAAAAAATAATTTATAAAAACCCTTTTGACATGTGGCCAACTCAAGAAAGCAGCCTGGAAGCTGCTCCCTAGAAGCAAGTAATAGAAGTACATGGTTCTGGTGTTTTCACCCTATGGGGGAAGTCAGTTGCTTTCTGTTGCCACTCCTATATTTAGCCTACAACAAAAGGAGTTAATCCTCCCCCACCCTCCAACCAAGGAATTAATCCAGTCAAGGTTTGACATCCTTAAAGGGACCACACTGCTTACCTTTAATTGACATAACCTGACTTTAACCCCTAGCCAGAAGCACCATCTACTGACTAAAACCAGAATTATAAGCAATTTAACAAATAAAAATATTTATATAATAAATAAATTTTTAAAATGGATGCTGCTCTACATGAAAGTTTTCTGCCTTTTGCACAAATAGGAATCTTAAAGGTTTCAGAATGACTCCTCTTCCTTATGTTCTTAGGTAATTTTATTTTTCTATTCCTAAATATTGCCAAGAAATGGTACCATATGAAAAATTAAAGCTGAAATGCAGGCAGACATGTAAAACCAATTGGACAAATAGTAGCAAAGAAGAAATGATTTTTGAATATAGTACCTCAGTGATTGTGAAACATACACATTTTTAACATTTTTGTTTTTCTTCCTACATGTTCTATACAGTATTTGATTTTTTCTTTCATTTTTTTTTGAAGCACATGTCAAGAACATTGAGAAGATTTTCTTTTAACTATTTTTGGTTTTTGGAATAGAATAAGCTAGATGTCCATTTGCCTAGCATAAAATGATACCCCCAAAGCTTTAGACTATGAAAACCTTCCATTTATTGAAAAACTTTATGGGACTATGATTAATGTTTGTGTCTGATTCTAGGAAATGGGATAAAAAAGGAGCACATACTTTATCTCTACAGTGCCATAGACACATGGATCTAACCTGAATAGTGCCATAAAAGAGCCCACAGGTCAAAAAGAAAGAAACCAATTCAGGTGGGATTGATGAACTTCTACACCAATATGAAAGGACTTGAACCTAGTGTGAGACTTGAGGTTGCGGCACTTGACATATGTTAAGACACAGGACTCCTTTAACTACATTCCTTGTAAAATATTTTCTATCAAAGTACCTAACAATTGGCTGTTATGGCCCCCCTAGCCCTGAGAAATGATGAAAAAGATCAGACCAGGGAATTACACTTCCCTTTTACACAAAAATCTCATTCTTTTTTCATTCTTATAGTATGGCAACTTCCTATAGTCCTGAATTCAAATGAGTAAATGAAATATTACTGCATTTTTTCTTACAGATTTGTGGGACAGAAATTTACTTTAATTGTACTCTAATACAAGGACCTGTTATGAATTTATTCTTGTTTTACTCAGAAATTTTATATACATAGTTTTTGATATTTTGATTCTGATTTAATTTTTTTATTTTTTCCAAAGTTTAATTTTTATTCTATTTATTTTTCTTTTCATGCATCCCATAACTCCATCACTTTTGAGTTGATCCGGGTGTTGGTGAACACTCTCTTTAGGGAGGATTGTATTGTATTTTTATTTTTAAAAATCCAGGGTTTAAAATTTTGTTTGAGAAAAATTTCAGGAAAAGAAGATTGCTAACTCCTTGCATCCAGAGAAATGAATAGTTTGGAGAAAGGTGCCTGCAGAAAACTACAATGAATCAAGAAGATCCAGAATGAACTTTTGGGTGCAATTGATTGAACTGAAGGGGTTTGAACATTTATTGTAACTGTAAACTTTTAGGCCAAAAGGGACTGTCCCTAATTGGGTTTTTGTCAATGTGCCTAGCAAACATTGATTTTGCTTTTTCTCTCTCCCTTTTCTATTTCCCTCTTATCTCTAACTATTGTAGTTTCCTCTTAGAAGGTACAATATTGTATATACCTATAGTTAGAAAATTTTTAAGGATACAAAATAATTATGTTAAATAATCAATGGGGAGACTAGTCTCCCAATGATCATCAGGGGGGATTGTGAAGATTAAATTTAACTCTCCCCTGATTATAACAATGAAATTAATTAACTCTCCACAGATTGTGAAGATTAAATTGTAACTCCTGCCTATTTTTTAGATTTAATCACCAAAAGTGTAAATACCTTACTTACAGTAGTGGAGAGATCTGCCCATTTTTAAATTTAATTACCAAAGGTGTAAACACCCCATTTTACACATTAAGTGGGAGGTCTGTGACCCACGTGTGAAATAATGGGTGATGAATCCAAATCAACTGACTGCCTCTGGGCAGTCCTAAATGCAAAAGTGTCAACTATGATAGGTAGTCGTAAAAATTAGGGGAAGCGATGCAAAAGAAAATGCCTTTAAAAAGGAGTGATAACTGCCTGAGTGCAGTTTGACTAGGAACTCTCACTTGGAGTGGAACCTCCTGTGAGATAGAGTTCTACTGGGAGTTAGACTTGGAGTGGAGCCTGATAAAGAATCTGCTGACTCGACTGACACATGGTGAGTGAAAAGCTGACTCTTAAGTGCTGTTTTGTTTTATTTTCTGAAGAGACCAGCCTCAGGAAAGAACTATCCTCTTCAGAAACTTCCCCAGTTCCTTGGCTTTGCCAAGGCCAGCTGAAACTAACTATGCCTGCTTGGAGTGGTGGGTGGGTAAATTACTTAGTGCTTAGGCTAGATATCTTACTCTATCCTCACTCTGATTTCCTTCTTCCTTCTTCTCTATATTTTGTAAATAAATTGTAAAATAAATCTCTTTGGAATTAATTAAATTCCTGGTGACCACTCTTAAATAATCAAGTCCAATCCTAAAAATAACCCCTTTCCCCTCTTTCATTCTACTTCTTTCTACTTCTTAACTCTGTATCAATTTATATATTTTCTGCTTCTTTGGCCTTTATATTTACTCTATTATAGTAGAAGAATGTTCTGTCACATTCATATGCCATAATTTGTTCTGTCTATTCCCAGCTGATTGGGACCTTTCTGCCTTTGACTGCCTGAGGTTAGATATCCGATGCCAGTGGTATGCCAAAGTAGTTTTGGGACATGGTAGATAGACAGAATACTAGATTAAGGCTCAAAAAGTCAGGATTACATCCCACTTCAGACACTTACTAGCTATGTGATCTTTGGTAAGTTACTAAAACGCCCTACGTCTGTCAAGTCTATCCCCTCTGTAAAATGGCCACAATAATATAACTACTCCACAGGGTTATTGTGAGGATCAGATGAAATAATCCATTTGAAGTGTAAAGCTTAAAAGTGTCACAGAAATGTTAGTAATTATTCTTCAAATATATTTATTCATGAGAATGCTGTTTTTTATCACCTTGGAAATGCCACATTTTAAGCAACTTGAGGACAGAGGTAGTCTCATTTTTGCATTTATATTCCCAACACCTAGCACAGTATCTGGCACATAGTAGGCACATAGTCAATAAATGTTTATTCATTGACCATTTATTGTTCCCCAAAGAAAGCTTCAATCCTTGTTCCTGGACCTTGAGGGTAAGTCAAATTATTTCAACCAGCAATCACTGAATGGTATGAAAGGAATTATTCAATAATAGTACTTTCATTGGTAATGAAACACTGTAAGTAAATTTAAGCAACATCAAATATTCATTTTATTTCCCCATGAGATATTTATTGTAAAATAAAATATAGCAACTAAAACAGATAAGAACTGAAGTCTTAGTTACATATATTAGAAGTTGTTAAAAATCTTGAAAATATACAGAGCTACAGGACATCTAGTCCATTAGTTAAATGAACTTCGAAGTTACTAACCTTGAAAATTAACCGAAACTTATAAAAACAATGGCAAGCAGTGAACACCTTATCCACAAATAAGCAGGTTTGTCTGGAACATGGACTCTAGGTCACCCATTTTTTAAAGTGGGGTTGAAGCTTAGGAAGTAAACAACAACACAGTTTCTGCAAAATCTTCTTTACCCACCTTTCTTTTGAAGTCTAATGTATTGAGCATGTCTTGCAATGTCATAACTTCCTGCTTCACAAGAACACTGTTTTTATCACCTTGGTCTGCAATAGGAAACAACAACAACAACAACAACAAAGAAACAGAATCCTCCCCATGGTGAAGTTTCTCTATGGAATATTAAAGTTTGTCTAAATTTGTCATACTTGCTTGTGGAACCCAATAAAAGCTGTGGTCCAAGAGCAAAAGTCAGAAGCCGTGTAGGCTTATGGCCTGAAGTGTTCTTTTCTAGAGAGATAAGAATATGTAGAAAGAAACCAGAAGGGGAAGATAAAAAAAAGCGGTATACATGAAGAGATATATTTTGTACCTACTTACTGTCCACTTAATATTTGAGGAAGGTGAGAAGAAGAAAGGAAAGAAGAAACAGATGGAAAAAGGGGGATGTGAAATGGAAGAGGAAAGAATACATTAGGATCTGAATAGAGGGAGGAAAGAAAAGGAAGGAAGGAAGGAGGGAGGGAAGGAAAGAAGGAGGGAAGGAAGGAACAAAGGAAGGAAGGAAGGAAGGAAAGAAGGAAAAAGGAAAGAATTATATAGGAAAGAGAGGATGGAAATAGGTAAGAGGCAGGGAAGGAGAGAATGATGAAAAGAAGAATTAGAGGAAATCCCTCCTGAGGCAGCCCCATTCCACTTCTGGCAACTGTTAATAAGTTTTCCCTTACAAACTTCCTAATTCTTCAACAAAATATCTCACTTGAGCCTCACAACAACCCTAGAAGGTAAAAAATCCAGGATTCATCTATTTCCTTTCTTTCTGGGAATTCAAATGTACATAGAGATGCAGTTTTTCTATTCTTAAAAATGATAAACTCCAGTAATCCTCCAGTAACCTATTTTAATGTCCAACAATTTATGGATCCAGAATGTTTTTTCCCTATAACTGAAAGAAAATCTAGCATGTCTAGCATTTTATCATCTAGAAAGTTCCACAAGCCAGCATCTCTACTCTTCCAGCAATGAAGTGTCATTCACTTTATAACCATCACATTACCTCTTGAAGTATAGGACACATAGTGATTCATAAGTAATTATTGATTTGACATGATTGAGTGCACTAAAATTCCTGAAATGCCTTGGCTTAAAAAGGTTAAATTAAGTTTTTACTTAGTGTATTTTATTATATCAATCATAAAAAATCAATACTATCAAATGATATTTATCAACACATATTAAAACCCTCAAGTGTTTTGTCCTCTCTTGTAGGCTGTGAACATTTCAAAAAGCTTACCTTTACAGGAGATGAGGGACAGAGGGCTTCAACTAAAGTACATGCAGTTGACACTTGCAGGGTTACCATAGCAACCCAAGGATGCTACCAATGCCTAAATTTGCTCACAAGCTCCCTCAAGTGGTTGAATTTAGTTGAAGGGACAGTGTTATTGTTGAAAGAGAGGAGTCAATCTTGACTCTACCAAAGTTTTATGAACTTGGGTTTCCACTAACGTCCTAATATGATTCCTCTTCATGAGCATGAAGTGACTTAGGTTCCTAATAGCTATGTCAACTAATCACAAGCTCTCCAATTCCTACTAAGTGGAAAAGGCGTTATACATAGGTTCAAACCCAAACCAGAAATGTTATATATATATAGAATCAGAGAACTGATCCAGCTAAAATCTGAGTTTTATTCTCACATTTGCCAAATAGTTATGATTTTTTTCTTGGGGCTACAACCAACTTACAAAGACTGCTTACTAAAGTATAAGAGGATTGTATTTTTCACTGGTAGAAGTAGTCACAATGACAAGACTATAGATTCTATAAGCATTATTTCACCATCACAAATGTTTCTTTGGCCTCTTGGCTACTTCCAAGTATTTTTCTTCTGCCTCTAATTCTAACATACTAAAAAAAGTAAATAGGATGGTATGTTGTAGACCTGTAATACTGGTGATATATAAGAAACTCTGGGATTACTTACTATGTTATTTTATAGAATTATTTAAAAAATAAACTTACCTATGGTTTGTATTGTTTTATATCTGTAGTCAAATTCATCTTGCAAATCTTCTAAATACTTGGCATCTTGTTCTGTCATCTTAAAAAGAATTTAGTCTAGTATTGTAGTGGAGTGATTTCAAGAAATAACATTTTAAGTACCTTTCAGGCAATTTGGTTCCATTCAATTGAAATATTTATTAACATGTACTATGTACAAGGCAATATACTGGGTGCTGGGGGTTCAAACAAAAAAAAGTCTCATCTTCAAAAAGAACCCTTTTCTCATCTTCCCTAATGTTATCATCTTCACTGTGTTGATTTTTCCCAAATATATTCTGTTTATAGCTTGTTTGTATATATTTGTTTCTGTGATGTCTCCTCCATTGGACCATAAGCTCTGAGAGCAAAGTCTGTCTTTTCCTTTCTTTGTATCCCCAGAGCTTAGCATAGTGCCTGGCACATAGAAGGTACTTAATAAAGGCTAACTGATAGGGAAATAGATCCTGCCCTCAAGAAGTTCACTTTTTATGATATATGTTATTATGTGTAACTTCTATTAAGACACACTTGATCATAGTTTACATCTAATACATTTATTAGCTGTGTGATGATGGGCAAATTGCTTCTATTCTCTGAGCCTCAGAAAAAGTCTTTTAAAATTATATTCAGGGAAAGTTATGTGGCTCAGTGGATTGACAGCCAGGTCTAGAAATGAGAGGTCTTAGATTAAAATCTGATCTCAGACAGTTCATATCTGTGTGACCCTGGGCAAGTCACTTAACTCCCATTGCCTAGCCCTTAGTGCTCTTATGCCTTGGAACCAATATACAGTATTAATTCTAAGATGAAAGGTAAGGGTTTAAAAAGACACTAAGTATTAAGTTTTAGATTGGTTGGATGGGGAATTCACAAGTTCCCATACCAACAAAATCAGAGATTTTTGACAATTGACTTGGCCAGGAGAACCTTGTAATACAGGATGCCCTAGAATGATGCCATCCCTTCTCACAATAATCCCAGCCTGAATCACTTCCATTTCTTAAGATTTCTCTTTCTGGTCTCATTGAATGTAAATTTTCATGATTTAATTCTCCTCTAAATATTATTTCCAAGGCTACCTTTTCTACCTATAAGTCCGCATTCATTTCCTGTTCTGCAGTTTCTCTAATAACAATTCTCTAACTTTGTAGTTACAGTCCTCACTTGTTTAACCCTCCATTCCAATTTGTTGTTGTTGTTATGTCTTTTCAGGCATGTCTGACTTTTTGTGACTCCATTTGAAATTTTTTAGGCAAAGAAACTGGAATAGTTTGCCATTTCCTTCTCCAACTCATTTTACAAATGAGGAAACTAAGGCAAACAGGGTTAAGTGACTTGTCCAGGGTTACACAGCTAGTATCTGAGGTCAGAATGGAACTCAGGTCTTACTGACTCCAAGTCCAGCATTCTACATACACTGTTTTAAGAGGCAGTGTGCTAAAGTGGAAAGTATGTGAACCTAGAGTCAGAAGAGACATCAGTTAGAATCCTTCCTCTTATACTTCTAAGTTGTGTGACAAAGGACAACTAATTAAGCCTAAACTTCAATTTCCTCATCCGTAAAATGGGGATAAAATAGTATTTTCCTCACAAAGTTGTTGCAAGAATCAAACAATATTATGCTTCTAAAATGCTACATATATAAGCTCTTATCTCACCTTAATTGATATTTTCCTTTTCCATCTTTTCAAGCCAAATTAATAGATTCAAACCTTTGCAACTTTTCTGTCTGAGCCTTGTCCCTCAACTATTACTCAAAGCCTGGTTATACTTTCCTTCCCACATTGGCCAGATTGCTTTCTTTTCAAGGTTCAATTTATTAGAGCCCACCTCATCCTAGGAGTTTCCAAACTAAGTTACTATCTTTTTGTTTCTGATTCACAAAGAAATCTTCTTACTTAGCTAATACTTTCTCCCCTTTAACATCTACACTCTTCTCCCCCTCTCAAGAATAATCAACCCCATGAACCCCCTGACTACTTTGCTTTTTGCTTTGTTTCCACAGTATCTGATAAAAGTGCCTTGTTGATAGCAAGCACAGAATTAAACATTGTGGATATGACTTTGTTTAAGGAGATGTTATGAACAGGAAGTGACTAAGGCTGGAGCTACCTTCTTTTCAGTTAATAAATTGGTGTATGTCTGTTTGTGGGAAGCTGTTTTACTTTCAGAAACTGAAAAAAGAAAGTAATTATTAACAATTCTGCACTTTACTATATGTCTGCTAACACATATGTCATTTTTTCTGAATATAAATTTCTACAAGGCAGGGTAAGTATCTTTTGAATTTAGATTCCCTACAATCATATTACATGGGATATTCCTTTGATTTAGAATTTTAAAGATATATAACCTTTTAAATTCTATTTTATAAAATTTCTCATTTGTCCTTTTCATTTTAGAGGAGATGTTTATAATTTTTAGAGCTTCAAAGGCAACTTGTTATCATAAAGCCTATGATTCTTGTCATTATTGTATAAGTTTGGGATTTTATAACATTTTTACAGATCTTTTATAGACTATTTTCTTCTAGGGATCAATGGTGGGTATCTGGCATCAGGTGAAAAGTGATATCTGACTTATATGGTTACATGGACCAACCTTCTAGGTTGGCCCAGCCATGAAAAACTAAATCAAAAAGTATACAGCACATAATACCATGTTATTTAATTTAATTGCCATCTCTATGATAATTCTCAAATCTACCTATCCTGCCCCAGTTTCTCTGCTAACTTCCAATCTCACATCTCAACAGACATCTCAAACTAGATATCCAGAAGACATCTTAAACTCAACATATCTAAAACAGAAATCGTTATATTTCCTCCTATGTCATCCCCCCACCTCCTTCTCCATACTATACTTACTGTAGAAGGTAACATCATTCTCCTGGTCATGCAACTTAGGTGTCATTTTCAACTCCTCACTCTCTCTCACCCCACCATATCCAATATGCTGACAAGATCTCTCAGTTTCACCTTTGCAAAGTCTATGCAACATTAACTATTCTTTTCTCTGTTACAATCACCCCTCTGGTGCAGGTCCTCACCACCTCAAGCCTAGATTGCCAACTAGAGGGTCTGCCTGGCCCATAAATCTTCACACTCCAGTTCATCTACTACTCAGATGCCAAATTGATTTTCCTAAAGCTCAGATTTGGCCATGCCACTCCCAAATTCAATAAACTCCAGTGGCTCCCTATCACCTCCAGGATCAAATGCAAAATCTACTTGGCTCCCTCCTACCTTTCCAGTCTTCTTAATGCCTTACTCCCTGCCACATAATCTTCCATTCAATATCAATGAACTCCTTATTGCTCCACAAACAAGATATTCCATTTTTCAGCTCTAGGCATCCTCTCAGACTTCCTCCATGCCTAGACTGCTGTTCCTCCATATCTCTATCCACTGACTTCCTTTAAGTCCCTCCTGAAATCCCATCTGCTACATAGAGGTAGCTGTTCCCAACCTAATTCTAGTACCTTCTTTCTCTTAATTATTTTCTACTTATCTTCTTTATAGCATATTTGTATATATTTGTTTGTTGACTCCTCCATTAAATTATGAGCTTCTTGAAGTCAGGGACTTTTTGTGTTTTTCTAAAAACAAAAGTATTAATTTAGATACTGATTGCAAAATAGCTAATAATTTTGTTTCAATATATTAAATGCATTTTATTGTATCTTAATTGTTTGAAAATTGAGATATTCACACTATATAAGTATAATTTCCTTTACTGTGCTTGCCTTCCCTCACTAAACTTCAACTATTTTTAATTACTGCCTAATTTAATTCTAGATTTTATTATCAAAGCTAACTAGATAAAGTCAAAGTATTCTGGGACTTAAATACAGCTTTGATACCTCAGGGTTTCCACCTTTACAGATGGCTTTCCCCTCCTTCTAATTATCTGCTTACAATTTATCAGAGGGAAGGCATTCAGTTGTTTTATTTCCATTTCTCCATCAGGACCCTGGGTACTTCTATCTAATTAATCAACTCCTCTCTCTCCTTTTCCAAATAGTAGAAATCACTCTGTCCCCTTGGATCTCTTTTCTAAATTTTTTTTTTTGTGCTTCATATGAATTGTGACCAGATGATTCTGCATTCACACAAAAGCACACCCACAATCACTAACTGACATTCTTCTGATTTGGAAAATATTTTTTATCCAACTGACTTTTCTTCTCTTTCCTGGCCTTTGGAGCTTATGCATATATAAAAGTTCACTGGCATTAAATTACTTAAAATAATTTTAAACTTGTCTCCAAACTACTTTTTGAAATCTCTATTCCTTTGTTCCCTATCACCTGCTACCCATAACCTCTATTTTAAAATTATTTTAAAATAGAGCAGACAAATTTCTAGACATCATTATCTAAGTATTTCCTAATGGGACCCAAACAAAAAGCTATATGAAGAAAATGTATGCAGACATGAAAAATAACATGGATAGTAATTAAAAGGACCTCTAATATTATGGTAAATAATTGAAAAACTAAAGGTGAGATTATACAATCTTATCAAAGCTTTCTTTAGAATCTTGGGAATCTGTGATGTGCTTCATTTGAAAACCTGACATAGGCTATAAGAAGGTTCTGGCACTGGTACGTAGTTAGATGGAAATCAGAGAAGCACCAATTTTATGTAACTTTTTAGACTGCTAAAAATGATCAAATTTATAAAGGATGCATGTCCCAGCCTTGCAATCGATAAATATGATTAAATATTCTTTCTATAGCAGGTGAATCTACTCTTTACTTTTATATTAGTGGAGGCAGACAAACTAGAACTTGTTCCTTTAAAACTTGTACCCCACTGGGGCCTGAATGTTTGACTCATTTTTTCAATTGTTTTTGCAGAAAATCAAAGAAATCCAGAGCTATAACTTAATTTAACATTTTTTTCCTACAGGCTATAGTTTGTCCTGGACAGAACTGTGCATAATATAGGCTTAAATATTTTCTACAATTCATAGAGAGGTGTATATGGCTATGATTATGAATGAATGAACTAGGAAATCTTTCACCTGAGTTAAATGTAATGGTAGCATATGACAATCCGAAGATGGCTATAATTGTCCCAGGAAAAACTAGCCTGTGCCCCTAAAGGATTTCATTAAGGAACTAGGCAGGGATTCCTTAACAAAGAAGCTCTAGGAGTGGAACCATGCTAAGCAATCCAGTTTGCAAAGGGATAGCAATCTTAGAATTACTTCAGAGAGGAAGCACCCTCACCATTAGATGATAAACTCCTTGAAATCAGGGACTCTTTCACTTTTTTTTTCTATTCTCAGTATTTAACACAGTGCCTGGCATTAGTGGGTGCTTAATAAAAGTTTATTGATTGATTGATTGGTGGGCTCTACCCTAATTATGGCACTACAACCATAGGAACTTTGTAATCTATAAAGAGCAAATAACATACTGCTTTGAATAGGAAATCTAAGATAGTCTTCTCTGCCTTAAAAATGTCTTTGGTATCGGTCAATACACTTATGTAGTAAAGGGAGCTGCATGTTTCCACTAAATTGTCATAAAATTTTTATTCAGTGCACATCTGGCTGTACCAAGAGAAATACATAACAGACAACATTCAGTCTTCCATATAAGGAAACGGTAGTACTTACCTGTACACTATTTTTAATGGCAGCCACTTTGTGTTCCACATTTCTTTGCCTTTCAGAAACCACAGAGCTTTGCAAAGACTTTTCCAGGGGTCCCTGGAAGAACAGAGTAGATACACAGTTTCAATAGATTTGTTATAGCACTTTGGTAATAATTATATTGGATATTTCTATGGCTTGTTGAAGTTTGTTTACATAAATTATCTTTTTGGAGCCTAATGACAGTCTGTAAAATAGTTGTTTCAGGTATACTTGTTCTTGTTTTACAGATAAGGAAACCAAGACTTGGAAAAATTGAGTGACTTGCCCAGCATCCTTTAGCTAGAATCAGAGATAGGATTTGAAATCGGTTCTTCTTCCCTCCACGTTCAACCTTCTATCCACCAGAATAATACTGGATATGCTGAGTAACAAATTTATTAAGGTTGAAATGAAAAAAAAGTTTGCCAGTATAGGACATGTAGGCCACATTTCATTTTCTCTTCCTTGAACTCTTAAGATTCCCTGGTTGTTGATGATATATAGAAGTGTTGATGATTTATATGGATTTATTTTATATCCTGGTACTTTGCTAAAATTATTGATTGTTTCAACTAACTTTTTCGTTGAATCTCTAGGATTTTCTATATATATCATCATATTTTCTGTGAAAAGAGATAGTTTTTTTATCTCTTCATCCATTCTGATTCATTCAATTTCTTTTTCTTCTGTTATTGGTATTACTATCATTTCTAATACAACATTAAATAATATTGATCATAATGGGATTATTTCCCTCCTGATCTTATAGGGAAGGCTTTTAACTTATCATTATTATATCTGATGGTTTTAATTATATGCTTTTTATTATTTTAAGGAAAAATCCATTTATACTTATGCATTCAATTGTTTTTCAAAGGAGTGAGTGCTTTATTTTATTGAAGACTTTTCTACATCTATTGATACAATAATATGATTTTTGCTACTCTTCTGCTGATGTAACCAATGCTGTTAATAGTTTTTCTTATATCAAACCATCCAGACCTACCTGATATCAATCCTATTTGGTGATAATATTTAGTCTTTGGAATATATTGTTCTAGTCACCTTGTTAATATTTTATTTAGGATTTTTGCATCTTTACTTATTAATGAAATTGTTTTTTGCTCTTCCTGGTTTAAGTATCAGTACCATATTTGTTTCATAAAAATAGTTTAGCAAGACTTCTTTACCAATTGTTCTAAATAACTTAGTAATATTAGAATCAAATGATCTTTAAATGTTTGGTAAAATTCACTTGTAAATTCTTCAGTTTCTGATGCTTTTTTCTTTGGAAGTTCATTATGGCCTGTTCAATTTATTTTTCTAAAATAGTTTTTTTTTAAATTTAGATATTCTAGCTCTTCATCTGTTAGTCTAGGTAATTTATAGTTTTATAATCATTCATCCATTTCACTTAAATTGTTCAATTTGTTGGCATATAATTGGACAAAATGACTCCTAATAATAACTTTGATTTCATCTTCATTAGTTGTAAATGAATTCTTTTCATTTTTGATGTTAGTGCTTTGGTTTTCTTCTCTCCTTTAAAAAAATCATATTAGACAATAGTTAAACCATTCATTGTTTCTATGACTTGTTCGATAACCCTCTCATTCTTTAAGATTAAGTTATATCGTCTCCAACTAGTTTTTGTTCTGTGTACCCATGGGCTTATATTAAAGATAATTTTATTGCAATATGATTTGAAAAGGATACATATAGTATTTCTACTTTTCTACATTTAACTATAAAGTTTTTGTGTTCTAATATATGGTTACCTTATATATTACCAACAATATTTTGCAAGAAGAGTTAATAAGAGATAACCCATTTAAACTAACCATAGAAAGAATAAAATACCTAGGAATATTAAATGTTCACGGATGGGCAAAGCCAATATAATTAAAATGAAAATCCAACCTAATCGAATCTACTTATTCAATATCATTCTGATTAAATTACCAAAAAGTTATTTTAATAAACTAAAAAAATAACAAAATTAATTTAGAAAAACAAAAGTTCAAGAATATCAAGGGAATTAATGAATAATTATAAAGGAAGTTCCAGATTTTGAACTCTATTATAAAGAAATAATTGTCAAAATTATTTGTTCTTGGCTAAGAAATAGAAAACTAGATAAGTGGAACAGAATACATATGCAATAAATAATTGTAAAAGATTACAGTAACAATAGTTTGACAAAAATAAAGATCAAAGTTTTTGGAATAAAAAAACAGACTAACTAGATATAGAACAATAACTTACACCATTTACCAAGTTAAGATCATTATGGATACATGACCTAGGTATAAAAGGATATCATAAGCAAATGAGAAATAGGTAACATATTACCTATCAGATTTATGGATAGGAGAAGATTTTATGGATAAATTAGAGATAGGAGGCATTGTCAAATATCAAATAGATAATATTGAATGTATTAAATTGAAAAGTTTTCATATAAATCAAATTATTGTAGTCAAAATTAGAAGGAAAGCAATAAGCTGGGAAATTTTTTATAAAGTTTCTCAGATAGAGATCTCATATCTTAAATATATAGAGAACTTTGCCAACTATATGAGAATAGCAGACATCTTCCAGTTGATAAATGGTCAAAAGATATGAACATACAGTTTTTGGATGAAGAAATGAAATATATATATATAACTATATATATATATAACTATATGAAAAATGCCCTAAGTCATTACTAATTAGAGAAATGCAAATTGAAACAACTACGAAATTTTATCTCATACCCATCAGATTGGCTAAAATGACAAAAGGGCAAAATGAGAAATGTTGGTGAGGACGTAGAAAAATGGGGTTACTAATACCTGTTGGTGGAACTGTGAACTGATCCAGTCATTTTAGAGAAAAATTTGGAACTATACTGAAAGAGTTGTAAAGTTGTGTATACTTTTTGACTCAACAAACCACTATTAGGTTTATTTCCCAAGGTGATCAAGGAAAATAGAAAAGAAGCTATATATTCTAAAATATTTATAACAGCTTGTTTGTGGTGGCAAAGAGCTGGAAAGTTAAGGTATGTTCACCAGTTGGGAAATGGCTGAACAAGTTTCAGCATATGATTGTGATGGAATACTACTGTGATGTAAGAAATGATGAACAGTTAATTTTGGAAAAATGTGGTGAGACATATGAAATTATAAAGAGTGAAATAAGCAGAACCAAGAGAACATTATATACTGCAACAGAAATGTCATTTGAAGAATGAGTTGTGTATGCCCACTTCCAAAGAAAGAACTAATAAATAGAAATAAGATCTAGTTCCATATAGATATATCTTTTTGTCAAATGATCCCTTCTCTAATGGGGGAAAGGGAGGGAGTGAGGGAGTTAACTGGGTTCTTAAATATAAACTAAATAAAAATTTAAAAAGATTCTCTGGTTATGCCATCCTTATGGTACTAACCACATCCTGCTTTGCTTTTATCTAGTTGACTATGCCTTTACTCCCCTACTTCCTGCAGGTAGGAATGACAACTTTCTATTCCTTTAATATCTGATAGGGTATAATATCAAGTATTTCAAAGTGTTTGTCTAATGAATGAAGGAACAAATATTAAAGAGATTATAATACCCGAGACTAGCCAGCATGAATTTACTCAATCAGTTCTTCTCCATGAACCAATGTAAGAATTACCCAACTTCCTTTTTTTGTGCTGAAATATCACTGAAATAAATATATTGCTAACACTAAGGAACTTCTTACTGTCCACTATTTCTCATACCAAGAAGCAGTGATGAGAATCAACAGTGGAAGAGGCAGATGATTTTAGGATAAATTTAAGGGGCTAGAGCCTTAAGAAGATGAACAAATTTGTGTATGAAATAGTATATAATTATTCTATTTTATCTTCCTTTGTTAATGATAGTGTATTTTAATGAATAATTTTGGTATTGGTTGTGTCGGCTCCTTGATGGTCAAAAAATACAGAATTTACATTGAGTGGTAGAACTGAATTACCCCAAAGAGCTCATAGACTAACTGGAAAAAATAGCAAAGGTTTCTGGTGCCAGAGCTCTTAGGAGACTTCAAAAGCACACAAGTAAAATAAATATTTATTAAATATTTGCCACATATTTCACATGAAAGTAAGTGTTGTGAGAAATTCAGAAGAAATAA
This sequence comes from Monodelphis domestica, assembly GCF_027887165.1. NCBI lineage: Eukaryota > Metazoa > Chordata > Mammalia > Didelphimorphia > Didelphidae > Monodelphis > Monodelphis domestica. The sequence goes on from NC_077230.1 coordinate 208,914,007, forward strand.
TGTCTCAAGGATTTTACAGTTTAGTTGAAGAGACCAGGATAACATAGATGAAACAACATTGGCTTGAACCAGACAAAATATGACTGCATGGTATATTGGTAGAGGTGTTTTGTGCCATAGAAATTTAGAGGAGAGGGAATTAATGGAGTCTAGAAGAGTCACATGGGGGAGGTTGAGTTGAGTATTGAAGGAAAAATGGAGGATATTCTCAACCATGAGGACAACATGGGCAAAGACATGAGGGTTAGTATAATGAAAGATCCTAGGACCAAAGTTCCCTTCCTCCTTTTCCCTGTTAGCCTCCCCTTCTGCACCTGCTGAAACTCCAGAACAAAGCAGTTGTTCCACTCATAGGGCACTGTTACTTCCCATGCGCTGACCTGACACATCCATGATGGATTCATGTTCTGGACCTATATTGTCTGTACCATGTTAGGAACTATACAACCTTGGGAACCAGCAACTTTCCACCCCCAGAGGTTGAAGTTCCACATACCTTTAGGGCCATCCAATCATCGGGACACAAGTACCCTAACTTTGCCCAGATCACTACCCTATAAAAGATGCCCCCTCTTCTCCACCCCAGGGGAGACCCCTAGCCTTCCACAGACTGCAGGCTCCCCCCTTGCTCTCTCCCTCCCACCTCCACTGCCTCTGCCAATGGCCTCCCATCCCTGTGCCCCCTCCTTTCCTCCAATAAAGCCTTGCAAATTACTCAATCTCTCTGTCTCATTAGTGTCAGGTCGGACCCCTGTCAGCCAGGTCTCAAACTGAAAATGAATTTGCTATTTCTTTCTTCAGAGCACCATCTGCATCAAGTTCAAGCCTTTGTCACCTTTTGCCTGAACTGTCTCAATGATGTTGTCTAATTCAAAATCTGGTACTGTTAGATGACCTTCCTTTATATTTTAAACTAATCTACCTATTCAATGCCATTCCAATTAAATTACCAAAAAGTTATCTTAATGAACTAGAAAAAATAATAAATCTAATTTGGAAAAACAAAAAATCAAGAATATCAAAGGAATTAATGATTCAGGCTGTATTTGGGTGTGTGTGCTATGAACTTCATGAGGCTCATGATTGCATGTTTGACACTTCTGCTATATACCAAATCTTCCCTCATATTGTACTTATGAAGTTGATTTTTTGAACCAAGTGTAAGACTTTACATTTGTCCCTATCAAATCTCATTAGATTTGCTTATTGTTTTAGCCTGTCAAGATCCTGACCACCATCAAAGTGTTCATTTTCCCTTCTATCTTTGTGTTATTCACAAATTAGATGGGCAGGCAATATATGCTTCTGTCCAAGTCATTGGTAAAAATGTTAACCAGCAGGAGACCAAGCACAGCACCTTGGGGTCCTTTTACCAGAGATCTCCTGTCACATTGACTATAAACCATTAACAACTAACTCTTCTTTGAGTCTATAAAGGAATGAAGCAATAAGGGCAAGGTCTAGGCTAGTGGTTGCCTAGGAAAGAACTTTGACAAAACAAAGCAGGCCTGATGAGGAATGGGGAAGATATTTGTTTGGTTTTCAAAAAAATTACATTTAAGGTGATAATATTACCTGTACAGGCATGCTAGCTGCAGCCAATATTCTTCTTTCTTCTCTTAAACAATTGGAAATAACTACTGCTATATGCATAGGATTTCCATGGTATTTCCCCTAAGAAAAAATGAACAAGAAATAGAATGATATAAAAATTAAAATACATGCATAAGAAAGAATCTTCTTGATATATGTCAGCAATATTCATTACCTGTTTCCTTATAGCAAGTGACCTAAGGATTGTGGAATTTAGAACAAAAAGCCCCCAAAGTTGATCTCATTCAACTTCATCATGATACATATGAAAAAAGAGCTTCAGAAAGGTGAAATGATTTGCCTTGAACTACACAGTAATGAAGCTCTGGCTCTATTTTATTTGACTCCATGATCTGGCAATGTTTTCCAACATTAATCAGAAGGGATATATATTATGTGAATACTGGTTGTTTTATTATAATTCTTGTATTCAAATCTCACCATCACCACCAACAAATAGTTATTGAGTAGAAAGATTTCCTATGGATGGTGAAGTTCTCCAGATACCTCAGTGTGCTTATGTCCTGATTGCATCAAATACCAGAAAACTATAGGACTTCCTTGGTGATAAATACATGGACACTCAAAAGAGATCAGTCTACTATAAAAATCCACCCAGGAAAACCCAATTGGCTAAATATTGCTTCTAACTCAAGCTAGAGATGACATTATCATCATCATCATCATCATCGTCATTACCACCACCACAACATCAATTCTTAGTTACATATTACTTTAAGCTTTGCAAAATATTTTAACAAGTCAACAAGCAAATTCATTCCTCTTTAGGCTCCACTGCTGATTCTCTGGATTTTTTCTACTGTGCCATACAAGTCTCCTCCCCATAAAAGAACACTTCACCACAGAGTTTTCAAATTGGAAGTACATCAACTTCCTAATTGAATCTAAGCATTTCAGGGTCAAGAATATCTTTTCCCCCCTTTGTGTTCTCAGCACCTATTAGTGTCCAAATAAGGCAGGCTCATAATAAATTATGTTAATTGATTGGCCACATACATATATTAGGAGGGCATTGATTTACAAAAGAAAATGTGACAGATATCTTGAGGCATTTTCATGGCCTAACCACTCCAGTATCTTGGCAAGAAAACCCTAAGTGGGATGATAGTCAGACCTAACAAACAGCTAAACAATAAGATGTATTGAATATTGGAAGGGCCCACTTCATTTTCCAGGTGAAGAAATTGAGTAGGGAAATTGAATGATTGCCTAAGCTTACATGATTTATTAGTATCAAAACTAGCAGTATGATGTAGGTCGCATGATTCTCATTTGAATGCTCCCTTCATTCCACCTCATTTTTTTTACTGTCTTTTTGGACCAGCAATTCAATTAGCTACAAAATCTGGAGAATGAAAAATTATACTGATTAAATGCATTCTTATTTTTTAAATACGACAACAATCCTAATAGGTTACAGAATATCCAAAAAGCTAGCCAAGTAGGGCAAGAAACAATCTAAACTTACCACCTACTTCCTGTTCTACCCTTTGTACTTTTGTAATATTGCCCGAAAAAAATATTGTACATGATGAAACACAAAAAACTACATTAACAAAACCAATTACATGATTAAATTTTTCTTTATAGGTCATCATGTATGCCATATTTTAGGAAAACCTGAACTTATGAAATAATTTTCTCTTGTCTAGAACTGTGATTTCATAGATACAGGGAACTTCAGAGTGGAAAATCCCCCTGATTCTCAGATCAGAGGTCATGCCTTGAAGAAATTAATCCTTTCCATTCCATCGTTGTCCCCCCGATCAGTGAATGTCACATTGATCCACTATATCTGTGCAGCTGCTCCAACCATGTTCCACTCTATTCCCCTTCTATCTTCTTGTTAGCTGCTTTGCCATTTTACCAAACTCACTCTTCTTGTCTCCTTCCCATACCACCTACCTACTTTTCCCCAATCCTATTATCTTTTCCTATTTGGAACTATAATCAAATCCACCCTGCCTCTGCTCCTGGAAAGGGTGTATGAGGCTATTTTTGTTGCTCCACTAACCATCTCTGTAAGTTTCCCAGGCAAAATGCCTCTCCATGACTAACACATCACCCAGTGAGATGTTTCCCCCATTAGAAAATATGTTTTCTGAGGGAAGATCAATCTTCACTTTTGTTTTTGTATCCCTAGTACTTAAAAATGTACTTAAAGTGTAAACTCATAATAAATACATTTTCATTTATTCATTAGTACAAATAATAACTTTTCTAGAATTCATATGTATAAAGGACTGCTTGGAGGCAGAGAGGTTTATTGACTTGCCCAGAGTCACACAGTCTATATGAATCAGAATTGGGATTAGGATCTATATCTTCCCAACTTCAAAGACTGTACTATTAACCACTACATAAAAAAAAAAAATTACCTCATTAAATAAAATGTATCTAAGGAAATAAATTAAGGGATGATTACTTGACAAAATAATTGTTTTAAAAAATCATCACAGGATTGTATTAAACATCAAGTCACCTAGATCATTTAAAGTACAATTTGATGTACCAAAAAAAAAAAGTTTTACACATATATTTTTAGGAGCACATCTATTATGTAAAGCTGTCAACAACACTCCTAACCAGGCTGGGAAGTGCTAAGTCAAGGATAGAAGTTCAAATGGAACCATCCATACCATGATTCTTAGCACTTTCCTGCCATAGATTCCATCTAGGAAGCAAGGTCAGAGAGTAGAATGCCTCACCTGAGCTAAATGAACATACCTTCAGGCTCTAGTGGTATACAAGATTATATCACTATGTAATGGGCTTACTCCTGGAATGGTTGACTCTAATCTCTTAATTAATAAAGTATCAAATAAAAGAAATAATAATATCTGTTCCAGGAACACAAAGATATCAGTCTTGATAGTTGGTGGATATGCACTTGGAGAGTTAAAGGGATCCAAAATTCTGACATGAGTACATAGCAACATAATTTACACTTTTTCCAGAAAGCTGATCAGCCCTTTTTTTGAGGCTATAAATTGAGGTGTTCTACCTCTTCAATCTGAAATCTCCAGGACCCCGAACAATAGGGAGAAAAAAAGTTTCTCTTAAACATTTGGCCTGAGAGTAAGATCCTTGAAAGATGTTTTGAACAGGTTAAGTTTTCTTCTATTGTATTCACAAAGAAATACAGTTTCAATTCACAATGTCTTCATTCCATCATCTTCAACATGGAGGGAAGAAGCATTGTCAGATCAATATCAGAATTTACTCTCATAAATAGTCTAGAACAAGGTTCTGAACCTGATGTCCATGAATTTGTTTTCTTTCCCAGATTTGAGAGGAAACAAAGAATAGTGGGTAGATTGCTATATTTGGGGTCAGGAAGACCTAAGTTCCTTTCATCTTTGTTAACATAAGATATTGAAAGAAAATGACACTTTGGGAAATATAAAATAATGGCCTCTGGGTTTAAAATATACTTAAAAAGCACAATAGAATCTTAGATTTTGTGAATTATATCTTTCTCTCTTTTTTTTTTTTTAAATCCCTACCTTCCATCTTAGAATCAGTACAGTGTGTTGGTTCCAAGGCAGCAAAGCAGGAAGGATCAGGAAATGGGGTTTAAGTGACTTGCTCAGGGTCACACAGCTAGGAAGTATCTGAGGTCAGAATGGAACACGGGACTTCCCATCTCCAGTCCTGCATCTCAATCCACTGAGTCACTTCCTTGCGCCTTTGATAATTGTATTTCAATATAATTGGTTCATAGTTTTATACATTTTATTTTATACATTTAAAAAAATATTCTGAGGAGGAGTCCATGGATGTCTCCACATTGCCAAATGGGTCCATGGACATAAAAAAGGTTTATGAACCCCTATGTTAGAAAAGTAGATATTATGGGATTAGTTTCATTGGGAAGTGGTATTCTGGGGAACTAAAGGTTGATAGAAGTATACCTATCCAAGGGCTGGAATGAGAGGAAAGTGATTTTTGTGAAGAATTGAGAAAATTGTCTTTGCCTTGTACTGTCAAGGCAGCATGGTGCAGTAGAAAGAACTCTTAACTTGAAAGGCTAAACTTGGAATCAGAATCGAGAACCATCTCTGCCACTTAAAACCTCTATGACTTTGGGCCAATCTCAAAGCCTTTCAATGCTTCAATTTCTCATCTGAAAAGTGAGTAGGCTCGATTGGATGACCTCTAGATCAATGAATTTTTTTACCAAATATGAGAACTTCTAGGTGGCCAGAAGCTTCCCTTAAGCCAAATATATATTTTGTGCCTTAGGTATGACTAGCTACTATCAAACATTGGGCATTATATTTCCGGTGACAATAACTTGGGAGGAGGAAGTAGCTCTAACTAGTGATTAACATTAACCTTTAACTACTCCTAACCTTCAATCCCAAACAAGGCAAAAAGAATGGATAGGACTGACCTTTCACCCTTCAGGAACCATGATGCTCTTTTATGATTTATTTTTCTCTTCAAGACTATGTTAATTTTATCTTTTAAACTAATTCAAACTGTATAAAAATTTTCTACAGGACTCAATCAGCACTGTGGATAAGACCCGGAGTTAAATCTTTATAAGATTCTGGCACCTATGGGCCTAAATTCTTCAAAACCATCTTTGAGGAACTGCCCAAACTCTTGAATGTCATAAAGGTATTCAGAAAGACTTGGTATTGTTTATGAATTCATCATTTGAGGTGCAGGTTGGACAAGATAACCTCTGAGGTCTCTCTCAAATCTGAGATTCTGTTGTGTTTTTAAAATATATTTAAAATTTACATGCTGATATTTTATTATTTTACATGTCCAAATTTTTCTTAGATTATTTGTATTAACATCTATGAGAAGAAACCAGAATAGCACTGTGTCAACATGGAAATATAGAAATCCCCAGTTTATTTAGTTGAGTGTAGAAACCCCAGGTTTTGACTTTGTCACAGGAGAGGTTTCCCCCTGAGGTAAGGTCCCACTTCACCAGACAATAGACATCCACTTCAGGTGGGGAGGTAAATCCCATCCGAAGTCAAGTAGCTCTTTTGTCTCCAGAAGCTTCTCCCAGTATATCATCCCCCCCCCCCTTTCCATCCATTTCAGCTTTGGCGCAGTAGGTAGTGCGTCAGTCTCGCAAGCTGAAGGTCCTGAGTTCCATCCTCATCAAAACCTGGGGTTTCTACACTCAACTAAATAAACTGGGGATTTCTATATTTCCATGTTGACAACAGATTGCTATAACTGGAGCCAGAAAGATCTAGTCAAATCCTGACTCTGACTCACAATACTTGTGAGACCCTGAGTAAATCACTCTCAAACTCTAAGTTATAGATTAATTGTTTATCTGCACAAGTGAAGAGACTTGTCCACCTAGGTGAGATCAGAGGGATAAACGAAATAAAACTCAAGTCCTGCTTAGATAACCCATGATGTAGAATAAAAGCAGGTCCCTAAAGGTTATACAAGGAGAGAGCAAACCTCTACCAGACCCTCCCAAGCCATGTGCCATCCAAAGAACCATCCAACTAAGTCTAAAAAAAGGACGATGACCAGAAAATGAAGTTTCTTAGCTATTACAACTCCCCCAAGACATTTAAGGACAAAGAGGTCCTGCTCACAGTTGATGAAATGACAGATCTTTGACATAAATGTTACTGCTTCCTCTTTCTTTCCCATTTGAAAAACTGAGAAAAATAAAATGTGTGCACTACAGTATGGGGATTGATGGATGGAGTAGCTGTGACTGGATCCTCTCTTAGAAGAGGATTGATTCTCTGTTTGCCTTGCTCTGGGGATATGGATGTAATGAGGACAAGCAGATGGGAGGGACAATGTTGTTGAAAGAGCAATGGCACTGGGGATAGAGGAAGATTTGATTGAGGGAATTACTTTCCCTTCTTCTTGCATAGGAGAGATAGAGATGACATAAAAAGATGAAGTCTAACCTCACCAGAAATTTATGGATTGGCTGGCAATGATATGAAGGCAAGAATCTCACAAGGAAGACAGAAGTTGGAAAAAAAACAAAGATAATTTTGAAATGTCACTCCATACATTATTCCTTATCTCACTTTGAGTAGTTTAGTTGTCCAAGAGAGGATGGGTGGATCGGGGGGCCTCCACCAGAGGGCTTTCCATTTTTGGAAATGTAAGTAATTCTGGGAATTCACATATATCTTTGAGGCTATGTACCAAAACTTAGGGTTTCCCCAGACTTTTCAAAAAGATGGCACAATTTGTCAAGACTGACTTACCATTTCTCTAAATCTCCATTTAAAAAACATTGTTCTATAATAATAATAGCAAACATTTACATAGCCTTTCATGGTTTCCCAAGTATTTTATACATGTCACTTGAATGCTTGCTAGCAAGGAGTTTGTTTTGCTATAATACAGGGTACTGTATATGTTTTCCTTGACTTTCTGAATGGGATATCTATGAATCAAGAGAGTATGAAAGTCCCCCAAATGTACCCTGAAGCCTTTGTGACAAGGGAAAGTCTGGGACACAAGTCTTCTATTAGGACACTTAAAAAATTATACTAAGTTCCATTTTTTATGTCAACACTATTACACGTTATGTAACTTATAAGGCTCAAATAAAACATATTTTCTATGCCATCTAACAAGAAGGATAATGGGCACTTCTTGTTTCCTTTTGATGGCATTAAGAAATTAAGCCCTGGGAACCCCCAAAAGGCAAAGTTTTGGTAGGCTAGGCATTAAAAGCTTCTAAAATTTTTTTTTAAATTTCTGATAAATAGGATAGGAAGAAGGGACTTTAATACCCACTTTTTTTGGGTTACAATTGCTTGACTAAGTATAAATGAGACAGGATTAGAAACCTTTGCCTGGGTCTCATCTCTTAAAAGGAAGGGGATAGTTTGAATCTGTGATGTCATTGATCTTGGGAACTCCTGGTGATGCAACTCTTTCTCACCAAAGCTGCTCTACAACTGCTTGGCAATTTCTAGTCCTTCAGAGTTCCTAGGAGCAAGTGAGTAGTTAAGTAATAACAACAGACAGTAGTAGCTAGCATTAATAGAGTGGCAACTAGGTGTCTCAGTGGAGAGAGTGCTAGGCTTGGAGTCAGGAAAACCCAATTTCAAATCTGGTCTCAGACACTTACTACCTGTGTGATCCTGGGCAAATCACTTAACTTCTGTTTGCCTTAATCCACTGGTGAAGGAAGGGGCAAACTATTCCAGTATCTTTGCCAAGAAAACTTCATAGACAGCATTGGTGTGCTATGGTCCATGGGGCCAGGAAGTGATCCATTGCAGCAATGGCACAGCCTTCTCATTTTTCATTCTATACCCCTGTTTTACATGTATCCCTGGTAAAGTCTCATATGCCAGGACATGCTTCTAACAGCTCGTGTCTTAGGCACAAAGAATGGTAGAGTGTTTGGGTAGTAGTGGCAACTCAGTATTACAAGGTCAGTAACAACAGCATCCTTGATAACATCTTGTAACTTCAGGCATGTTTATATTGGAAGCTACAGACTTTGAAACTAATGGTAGCTTGGGGTGGAGTCAGGATGGTAGAGAAGAAGCAGGGAAAGCTTGAATCACTATGAGAATCCTCTCCAACCAACCTTAAAATAAAGCCTCACAATGAATACTTGAGTGAATAAACCAACAAGGAGAAGGAGTGAAGCTACTTTCATGCAGAGAACTACTTGAAAGGTAGGTAGAAAGGGTCTGGATCACTAGGGAGAGGGCAGCACAGCCTGCAAGAGGCTTCATCAAGGATTACTGGTGCAAGTCTCCTACCCCCACCCCACATATACTGTTTCAGGTTCTGAACCTGAGCCCAAGCCAACATCCAAACCCTGAGACCTTGCCTAAGTCAACAGCAGAGCAACATCACTCATACCCCATAAAGTTTCAAGCCTCAGCCCTACCCCTCAGTAAGGTCATGAATCCCATCAGCAGGCAGTCTGCTTGGCACACCTACTCTTTTTAAACCCAGGATGAAGCCCAGAGCCCCCAAGACAGTCTACAGAATGCCCAGACCAAGGCCAAAGCTGTTGAGATCACCTGTCTCCTGAATTTTAGCTATGGTTTGTTGTAAAGGGACATAGCAGGGGAAGGAGTGGTTAGGGCAGCAAAAAGAGGAAGAACAGGCAATTAGCTGCCTTTTCTTGTAATTCTACACAGTGCTCTGAGGGAAATAATTTTATATTGGAGGCGGAAGGAAAGGGTTTTGTCTTTTTAAATTAATCATCTCTGAAGAGGAAAAACAGCCTTATGTTTGGATTCTGTTTCCTTTCTGGAGTTTAGAACAAGGGTCTAAGCAGTCCCTTATCACTCTAATCCTCTCTCCTACTTCTTCCCAAGGCTCTATGACATAATCAAGACATTTTTGTAGGGGGGCAATGCTAACTTTGGTTACTCTTACCTGTGGCATAAATTTCAATACTTGTGAAAGTGATTCTTTCTCTTTTGACTTAGCTTGTCCCATGTTCTCCTCCTACCCATTACTAGCTTAAGGTCCTTTATGACCTGCTGAGACCTACTGGCTGGTAAACCTCTCTGGCTGTGACTCCTGACTACTTTTTTGCTCCTCCAATTTTATAACGTGCTCCTGGGGGAAGGTTCTTCTTACCTGCAATCCCTCAATGAGGGGTCCTTAATCTTTACCTTTTGGGAGGGGTCTCTGTTTGGGCGCCACTTGTTGGGACACCTGTCTCCTGCATTTTCACTATGGTTTGTTGTAAAGGGGATATAGCAGGGAAGAAGTGGTTAGGGCAGCAAGAGGAGGAGGAGGAGAGCAATTAGCCAGAGATAGTCCCTACCAAAGCTCAAGTAACAAGCCCCAGGGCAAAGCAATTAGCCAGAGATGATAGTCCCTACCAAAGCTCAAGTAACAAGCCCCAGGGCTAAGGAGTCCATAGTGTGCCAGATCTTATAAAGCCCACAGTGAGGCTAAAAGCCCCAACCTAATATTGAGCTAGTCTTTGAGTCTTAGCACTAGGTAGATGACAGTGCTTTGAGCTCTGCAAGCCATTAGCAATCTTGGGGGAGACTGAGTCAGCAGTGGGAGGTGGCTTTCAGAGCTCCTAGACCACAGGCCATTATACACTTTGGAAGAACTGAAACTTGCAGAAATCCAGAAATAAGGCCAGGGATAGCAGCAAGGAAAAATTGAAGTTTAAGAGAGTGCCCTCTCTACCCTGAGAACAAAACCCACCTTCACGATAAAAGTGAAAGTCAAGAAAAATATCAAGAAAATGAGCAAACATAAAAAAACCTAACCATAGAAAATGTTTATGGAAACAAAGAAGAGCAAGGCATAGACACAGAAGGAGACAGTGAAAGCAAAGCAAATACATGCAAAGCTTCAAAGAAAAATATTATTTGGTGTCAGGTTCTGGACAAGCTCAAAACAGGATTTTAAAAATCAATTAAAAGAGGCAGAGGAAAAAATGTGAAGGAAGATGGTTTTTGATCACAGGATCTCAAACTATACTATAAAGCAGTAATCATCAAAACAGTCTTACACTGACTAAGAAATAGAATGGTAGATCAATGGAGTAGATTAGATATACAACATACAAAGGTAAATGACCTTAGCAACCTGGTGTTTGATAAATCCAAAGACTCCAGCATTTAGAATAAGAACTCACTGTTTAACAGAACTGCTTGCAAAATTGGAAAACAGCATAGCAGAACCTAGGTATAGGCCAAAATCTCACACTCTATACCAAATAAGGTCAAAATGGATATATGATTTAGATATAAAAAGTGATACCATAAGTAAATTAGGGGAATATAGGATAGTTTCCCTTGCAGATCTTTGGGGAAGGCATTATAAGATATAAAATGAATAATTTAGGTTATAGTAAATTAAGAAGCTTTTTGTACAAACAAGACTAATGTAAATAAGATTAGAAGAGAAACAACAAACAGAAAATTTTTATAACAAATTTCTCTGATCAAGGTGTATATATATATATACATATATATATATATACATACTCTCTAGATTTTAAAGAGAATTATTTCAAATTTATAAGAATAAAAGCCATTCCCCAAATAACAAATGGTCAAAAGATATGAACAAGTAATTTTCAGATGAAGAAATCAAAGCTCTCAATAATCATATGAAAGTCTAAATCCGTCCTGATTAGAGAAATGCAAATCAAAATAATGCTGAGGTACTATCTCACACCTAGAAGATTGGCCAACATGGCAGCAAAGGAAAGTGATAAATGTTGGAGGAGATGTGTCAAAATTGGGACACTAACACACTGCTGGTGGAGTTGTGAATTAATCCAACCATTCTGGAGGGCAATTTGGAATTATGTGCAAAGGGCTTTAAAAGAATGCCTGCCCTTCATTGTCACACCATTTCTGGATTTATACACCAAAGAGATAATGAGAAAAAATACTTGTACAAAAATATTTGTAGCCATGTTCTTTGTATTAGCAAAATTTTGGAAAATGAGTATGCATGAGTATCCATTGATTGGGTAATGGTTGAACAAATTGTGGTATCTGATGGTGATGGAATACCATTGTGCTGAAAGAAATGATTCCATGTGAACTGGAAAGACTTCCAGGAATTGATGCAGAGCAAGAGGAGCAGAACCAGAAGAACACTGTACATAGAAACTGAAACATTTTGGCATAATCAAATGTAATAGACTTTTCTACTAGTAGTAATGCAATGATCCAGGCTAATCCAGAGCAATTTATGAGAAAGAATGCTATCCATAGCCAGAGAAAGAACTGAGGGAGCAGAAACACATAAGAAAAACATATGATCAATCACGTGGTTTGATAGGGATATGATTAGGATTTTGGTCTTAAAACATCACTCTATTGCAAATATGAATAATATGGAAATATGTTTTGAACAATGATACATATATGACCCAGTGGAATTGCTTGTTTGCTCAGGGAGGGGGAGGGAAGAGGGTTGGGAAAAATAATAAATCATGTAACCAGGGGAAAATATTCTAAATAAAGTAATTAATTTAAAAAATAATCATATTACTTCTCCATTGGTGGCGGTGTAATGTCCCTGAACAATTTGCAGGGATCTAGGAGAAAAAAACACCATTCATAAGCAGAGGATAAACTGTGGGAGTAGAAACACCGAGGAAAAGCAACTGCCTGAATACAGCGGTTGAGGGGACATGACAGAGGAAAGACTCTAAATGAACACTCTAATGCAAATATTATCAACATAGCAATGGGTTCAAATCAAGAACATGTAATGCCCAGTGGATTTACGTGTTGGCTATGGGGGGTGGGGGGAGGAAAAGAAAATGATCTATGTCTTTAATGGATAATGCTTGGAAATGATCAAATAAAATATTAAAAAAATAATCATATTAAAAATAATCCTATGTCACTCTTGATTAGAGAAATGCAAATTAAAACAACTCTGAGGCACCACTTCACACCTCTCAGATTAGCCAATATTACAGGACAGGAAAGTGATAAATGTTGAAGGGGATGTGGCAAAATTAGAACACTAATGCATAGTTGGTGGAGTTGTGTACTGATCTAATAATTCTAGAGAACAATTTGAAACTATTCACAAAGGTTTATAAGACTGTGCATACCCTTTGATCCTGTAATACCACTATTGAGTCTGTATCCCAGAGAGATCATAAAAAGGGACAATAACATATTTGTACAAAAATATTTGTAACAGATCTTTTCATGGTGGCAAAGAACTGGAAACTGAGGGGATATCCATCAATTGGGGAATGGTTGAACAAATTATGGTACATGTTAATGATAGAATACTAGTGTGCTATAAAAATTATAAGCAAGATGATTTTTTAAAAAGCTGAAAAGATCTGCATGAACTGATACAGAGCAAAATAAGCAGAACCAGGAGAACATTGTACACAATAACAGCAATATTGTGTGATTATCAATTGTAAAAACTTGGCTAGTCTCAGTAATGCAATGATCTGGGACAATACTGAAAGATTTATGACAGAGAATGCTATCCACCTCCAGAGAAAGAACTGTTGGAGTTGGATGGATGCAGATCAAAGCATACTATCTTTCACATCAGTGTATTTACAGTTTTACTTGGGGGTTTTGGTTTTATGTAAGTGTGCTCTTACAACAATGGCCAAAATGGAAGTCTGTTTTGCATGATAATAAAATTAAATTAAATAATAAAAAAAAGAAACTACTGTTAGGAAATTTAGGTACCACATAGCCAATTGGCCCTGCAATGTCCTTTGATTTACAGTACATATGCACATTCTTAAATTGCCTATATGAAGTTATATTAAAAAGAATAAAAACAAGATGATAAAATGTAATCATAATGTCATTATCCAAGAATTTAGAGCCCTCTGTAGGCTAATTCTAATTTACCAACATTATTTCATACCATTCCTTTTAATGCAATCTACCTGACCTTGAAATAGTTATTTCCCAAACTTTACTTGCCATACTTCATCTCTGTTCATTAGTTCAAAGTCATCTCCCCTGTCTGGAACAAACTCCCTCTTCATATTAACGTGTAAAACTCTCTTTCTTCAAGGCT